>NC_064857.1:61872642-62196928 GCF_024139225.1 Suncus etruscus | reverse complement strand
GGTGATCCGCAGGTCACTGAGCAAAGTCTCCTCAAAAGTCTCTTACTAGACTTTAGGACTCTTCATCTTACTACAAAGACTTGCAAGTGCCTGGACCTTGCTCATCTCCTTCATACCACAAAGATAAAATAAAGATTTAATGTAGAGTTACAGAGAAAAGAGTAGTGTTATGAAGATAAATTTCACAAAAATAGAGCATTATCATTAAATATTAAAATGTCATATAGATAATAAAAAAATTCACTCAGAGTAAATATAAAAGACTTTTAATGTAAGTATTCCAATAGCTTCATTTTACTCCATTATATTTCTTTTTACTTTGGCACTATTGTATGAAGATCCCAGAAATATGGTAGAGTGTCGGTTCACAATTTAAAACTTGGTTTCACCCTAGGCAAAGATCATCCGTGGTTTTTGTGTATCTATTTATCTACAACTTGGATTCATCCAAAACAGAGATTTTTTCCTATTTACCATCTTGTTTTACATATCTTGAGCATCTCTGGGTAGGACTGGCTCAGGATAGACTTCTTGTCCTTATTTTTATCCTTACTGTGTCACACCTGGCTTACTCCTGGCTCTTCTCTTGGGGCAATCATATGGGATTTGAGGGATTGAATATAAGGAAGTGTAAGGCCTTGAAGTGCTTAGGAGTTACTCCTGGCTCTGTGCAGGAGAATAATGAGGGTAGAATCTGGTACTGTGGGGCAGTGAGACAGGGTATTTGGTGCCAAGAAGTAAACCCAGGCCTCCTGAGGTGGCCCGGCCCTAAGCCATAGCCTGTGTCTGAGAATTTATCCCAGTTCTTGAACAAGGCTGGGTAGAGCTTTATGAAGGCATTTAGCACCCTCAAGCAATGGGATCACTGCATCCCTGCACACATAGACATAGATACAGACATACACATACAAACACACACATACAAAGTGTGGATCCTATAGAAAAACAGTCACCTGCCACCCACGAAGGGGTATTTCATCAGAACATGACCATAAGCAGTAGATTTTAATTATTTCAGGGGATCTCCAGGCAATGGCACCTTTGCACCTATTGTTGATTATTTTATTTTTCTGGTTTGACCTCACCCGGCAGTGCTCAGGAGGTGATCCAACCTGAGGTGGTCTCTATACTCAATAAAAGCTGTAGCTCTGGCAGGAAGCTCGCTTTCTAGCTTGACAAGGCAGAACACTCCCTGTCCACATGTGACTTACCTAGTTTGTGTTATTTCCTGCTGCTTTAGCCCCGCTTTCCTGAGGTGAGATCATGGTCTGTGGAGCCTCTAGAGTAGAGCACCTGCCATGTGTGTTTGAAACTATGAATTTGATCCCTGGCACTGACCAAAATACCATTGAGATGCCTGCCGATGTGATCATCATAACCACAAAAGCCACAATGCAATAATGACCATCAATTAAGGTGTTTAAATAAATAAAAAAAAGTGTTAAAAAAAATAATGACCATCAAAACCATGATAAGGTATCATGCAAGGCAAACTATCTGGGTTAGGGGACAAATCTATGTCCTCAGATATTTGAAAATATGAAATCCAGGTTAGAATCAAGGTCTGAATTCTTTTCTGCATGCTTAGAGGGGGAATCACAAGTGGACTCATCCAGTCTATTAGAAGAACTCAATTCTCAATGGTTGTAGGACTGAAATTCCCATTTCACATTTAGATGATAACTGTACTTCTTGGTTATTGTCCACCACTTTCATATCCAGTGACAATCAGCAAGGCTGATTGTTTTTTTTTTTTTTTTTTTTGGTTTTTGGGCCACACCCGTTTGACGCTCAGGGGTTACTCCTGGCTATGTGCTCAGAAATCGCCCCTGGCTTGGGGGGACCATATGGGACGCCGGGGGATCGAACCGCGGTCCTTCCGTGGCTAGCGCTTGCAAGGCAGACACCTTACCTCCAGCGCCACCTACCCGGCCCCAGCAAGGCTGATTGTTATTTTTTTTAGACTCAGATTGCTTCCTCATCTTCTCATCTCCTGATTGACTCTTCTACTTTCCACTTTCAATTTTAAAAACTTATGGGATTCTCAAGGAATTGTGTGCGGGATAACCTCCTCTTAAGGTCCTTAACCTTAATCACACCTTGGCCCTTGTGCACTCTATCATAATATACTTATCCGTTCTGAGAGATAGGGAATGGGCACTCTTAAAGATCTTAATTAACCACACCTTCTTATTATCTACATAGACAGTCTGCATTAGTTTACATCACTAAGATTTATTGTACAAGTACATTGTATTTTAAATTACAGAAATTGATGTGTGGGTTTGCTAAGCATTAAAATGTGCCTTCTAATTCTTTGAATAAGCATCACTTTACAGAGGGAGGACTCCCATCTATTGGTTCTATAAAGTACTGGACTTGACATCTGGGTGCAATGTCCAATCCTGTAGGTTAAGTATTTTCAAATTTTGAATTAACAAAATGTTCTTTATGTGATTATGTCCTGTTAACTGTTGAATTACTGGCCCTACACTAATCATTATTTATACTCCATCCTAGGATGTATCTGGTGATGGGATTATCGGATTATTCCCTACTTGGTATTCCTCTCCCACTTTAGGATATGGCCAGCTTTTTATCAATAAAAGCAGGGGTCTGAGGAAGGCAGACAGTATTCTCCTGTCTTCCCCCACAAAGCTGCTTTCCTTCTTAGGAACAGAAAGCTTGTGTGGTTGGACTCCTTGCTTGAGTGCTAGAGTTCCTTAATTTTCTTTTTCTTTTTTTTTTTTTACTTTTAGACCACACCCAGTGATGCTCAGGGGTTACTCTTGGCTATGTGTTCAGAAATAGCTCTTGGCTTAGGGAACTATACAGGACACTGGGGATCGAACCCAGGTCCATCCTGGGTCAGCTGCATACAGGCAAATGCCCCTCTCCCATGCTGTTATTCCAGTTCCAAATTTTTCTTGTACCTTTTCACTGTGGATTATTTCCTGTATCAACATTTGCTTCCAGACCTGTGTCTCCCAGGTCCTCATTTTGGAACTCTGGGTTCCACTAGCAGATAACCTTCATTGCCTTAAACTGCATTTTGAAATAGAATCATTCCTGTGAGTGGCTTTCATTTAACTCTCAGGCAGGGCTGGACCCATCAGGACTTTTGTTGCAAGTAAATGATACAAAAGCTTGGCAAATGGACATTTCATATTATCATTTTGTTTTTGTTTTTCTTTTATTTTTTTTCTTTTTGGGCCATACCCTGTGACATTCAGGGGTTATTCCTGTCTATGTGTTCAGAAATTGCTCCTGGCTGGGAAACCATATGGGAAGCCGGGGATCGAACCAAGGTCTATCCTGGATTGGCCTCATGCCAGGCAAATGCCCTACTGCTGTGCTATCGCTCAGGCCCCCTATTATCGTTTCTTTATCTCTTTCAGCAAAGTATAATTACCTTCCTATTCTAAGGAGCTAATCTTTGTATGCAATTTGTCTCTCAAAGAACTGAGCAATAGAATAGATATAGTAATGAAGAGACCATTTGCAGATTGATTAAATCACTCTGAAAATATTGTGGCTTGTGGGGTCAGAACAATAGTATTGCAGGCAGGACATTTGCCTTGTACAAAGTCCTACTTCCTCATATGTCCCCAGCCTCTCTAAATACACCAGGAGTGATTCCTAAGAGAAGAACTAGGAGCAAAACTTAAGAATATCTAGGTATTTCCACAAAAATATAAATACAAATTTAGACCCAGTGTTAAGGTCTGGCAAGATAACATGTTTGAAGAAGCCCTTGAAGCCAACCAGTTGCTTATGGGAGATTGTATTAAGATCATGTCACGTGAGAGTCTGACTATAATTTAGCACTATTAAAAAGTTGAATTTTTGTTTTTAGGAAGAGAACAAATGTCATAGGTTTCAATACTTTATTTGTTATGAATTTAAACCATCCTGTTATTTACTTTGTCAGTAGTTTATTAAATATAAAAATTCTGGTTTCACCCAAATTCTATTCAAAATCCCTGAATGAGTTGATATCTTTATATGTCACTCACTAACATAAAATAAATAACACTTACAAATCCAATTTTTCTCAGTGTCACTGCCTAAATATCCTGTGGAATATGGTCAGAGTTGTCTCAAATCATTTATCAAATATATACATGTTAAATAAAAAGACTAAAAATAATTAAAAATTATATCATCTAGATCTTTTTAAAATATCATGCTAACTTGACACACAAGTATTTTTTTCTTCCCTTCTCATGGTAACGCAGCCTTAAGAAAAGGAGTCCTCTTTTTCTGCTAGAGAAAACTGAAGAGTTCAAGTGAAAACAGTGAGTAGGAGAAACTTAAGAGATGGGAGGTGAAAAACAAGTCATTTAAGAAGAATAAAAAGATTGACATTTAATCTTAGGAGCAGGAAGATGAAAATTAGTTGAAGTGTCAGTAGTTTTCAGCCAGAAAAAGTTTAAGAACAAAGCTGAAGCAAGCAGACTGACAGAATGGATAATAATTGGGGTTGGAAAGGAGAGAAAGAGATGATGACTGAAAGCAAGGTGTGTGTTTGCACGCATATATACCTAGGCTTCACACTGGAAAAGTCTACTCTATGTTTTAAGACACAGAGTTTCTTATTTCATGTTCAAACCAAAACTATGTTATAGATAGCTGGTAAGATTATGCACACTGTATGGTTCTCTCTGGGTAAAATGAAACCTCATAATCCCGAAAATCCTGGAAACCCTGACAACTCTAGAAACAGAAAAATAGAATGGAGGTAATAGTCAATATGACTAAGGATGACTATCTCAAAATAATACAGTCTGTACAACTGAAGCCAGAGAGAGAGATGGGGAGGAGAAAAAGGAAAGGAGGGAAGGGAAGGGAAGGGAAGAGAAGAGCTTTGAGAGACTATATTTTGACACTATCTATAATGACCATGTCTAGAGATGAAAAATTTTTGACTGAGTACTCCCCTGTGAAGTCCAGAGAAAAATGACTATTGCTAATATCGAAACAACTCCTTTTACCAGGTAACTACCTGAAAAACACAGGCCCACCCCACAAAGTAAGCATCCATTAAACCCTCTCAGAGGTGAAAGAGTACATCTCCGCTTGGATCAGGAAAGACTGAACACGCTTGCCTTCTAAAATGCTATAAATGTTCAGACTTTAACACTCAGAAAGGGAACAACTTTCAGACTTTGGCTTATTTCCTACCTTAGCTCTAAGCCTCAAAAATGGAGATTCTGTATTATTCATCTTTTACGTGCATTCACCCCCATGTGAGAAACAGCAATGCATTACATTTTATCAACAAGAAAAGAGAGGAAATTATTTCAGTCTAAACTGTATGCTAAAACAATAGCTATATATGTAGAGAATGCATATGTTTGTAGTAGGTGAAGAAATAAAAAAGAGAAGTGTTTTGGTATACCATAAAATACAATGCAGCAGCAAAAAAAGAAATTGTGCAGTTCCCTGCAACTTCAACTGAACTGTAGGATGGCATGTGAAATAAAAGAAGTCAGAATGTAAAGGAAAAAAGGTCAGTTTTTTGTGACTCTTATTGCTATAGACAGAGTGTGGGTGAGGGAATAGAAAGAAGCAAATGATGAAACATACCTCACCCTAGATTAAAAACAGATGACTAAGCAGTTTGTCAGAGGAATGTAGAGACAAATGAGAATGAACTTAAGAACTGACACAGAAGGACTGAGATTATTTGATGGTGACCCACTGAATGACGGTACCTCAACATGATACCTAAGCTAAAACAAAACAAAAAAAAAACTAAAAAATGTGCAATATTGTGAGAGAGAACAAGAATAAGGTGGAAGAAACAGTGAATGACACTAAATTAAGGACAAAGTTGAAGATCATAAAATAAAGTTGGAAAATAAAACACTGCTGGAGGAAGCAAGACATTGAATTTTTAAAAGGTGACATTAATTCTGTCTCCTTTCTTTTGAGTTTAGCACATTGATGTATGAATTTAACCATGTGCATATCTGACATTTCATACAGATTCTGTCATCACTGAGTGTTGCACACATCACTGTCCTTCTTTCAGGAGATTGGCTCTGTAGTTTGAGGAGAAGAGATTTGGGCTGATTTTAGGAAATTGCAGTCATGGACAATTTGTACTAATTTTGATTAATCAGAAAGCACAAACATTATATGTCATTTCCTTGACAATTAGTATCTAATTTTGTGGCCAGAGACGCTTCACATGAGATTTTTAGGAGGTCCAAAGCCACCTTCAAAAATCTGTGGGTTGTGCGGGGACCATGTGTTGCCTAATATTGATTGAACCAGGACTGGGTACAAAATGGGCTGACTAAGTACAAGGCATGTGCCTTAACCAATAGCACTATCTCTCAAACCCCCTAATAATGTTTTGAGGTTTTTTTTAGGGGGGGTCACACCTGGCAGTGCTCAGGGGTCACTCCTAACTCTATGCTCAGAAATTGCTCCTGGCAGGCTCGGGGGACCATATGGGATGCTGGGATTCAAACCACCATCCTTCTGTATGCAAGGCAAAAGGCTTACCTCCATGCTATCTCTCCAGCCCCTATTTTGAATCTTTTATGTGTCTCTTCTTCCTACTTCTAAACCAATTTATAAAGAATTCAGGAATTCTAATATTTATCCATTTGCCTAAGCTTAAAATGATTTATTTTATTTCTGTTGTTGCCAAAATTTAATCTACCACAAGTATTCATCACTTTGTATCTAAAAGTACATTTTAGTATTATTTAAAATCATTGATGTATTGTTCTACAAGTCAGTTTATTGTTTCTAAACTGTAGGATAAGACATTTAGTTTTTCGTCTTTTTTCTACTTAAAATTCCTTTTGTGATTATAAAAACACACAGTTAAAAGCTTAATATTCAGGTCCATAAATGTCAGATCATGCCAGTTCTGTATCTACAATGAGCTAATTGCTGCTTAGTGCAATTAAAAAAAACAAATACCAAATTGAGGCTGAATTCATCTGACAAATAAGGCTGGAGATGAATTTAGAGTTGCAAAATGGGAAAATCGTCTCTATTTACTTATGGGAATAGCTGCACCAAAGCATAGAAATAAGAAATTAAGTTTTTGTGTCCATTTTTTTAAATATCTACATGGATTTAAACTGAGAAGAAAAGAAACATAAAATAGGGTTCTAATTCCCAATAATTCACATACCTTGATTTTCATGTGTTTCAGCTAATATAGTACGATTTTAGTTCATCTTTTTTTTTTTAATAATTCTGTTGTTGCTGCTATTGTTGAACCCAAACTAGTGGTTATTATTTCCTGGCTCTGTGCTCAGGTCCTGTGCTCTAGGATTCACATTGGAGGTGCTAGGAGAAACATATATGCCACTGGGAATTAAGCTGAGGTTGGCCATGAGCATGGCAACCTTCCTACTCACAGTATGGTCACACCGGTCCTGGTTTTAGTGAATATTTGAATCATGGGGATTACTATAAATATCAGGTAAAATTTATCTCAGATTCCAGAGATAAGATATAACTATGCTTATTTCTTTTTTGGAGGGGGCCACACCTGGTGATGCTCAGGGGTTACTCCTGGCTATGTGCTCATAAATCACTTCTGGCTTAGGGGACCATACAGGGGTCTGGGGATCAAATAGCAGTTTCCTGGGTCAGTTGTGTGAAAGGCAAGCTACAGCTTACTAGAGATCCAGCCCTTATTCTTATTCTTTTCCTTTTATTTTTATTTTTATTTATTTATTTATTTATTTATTTATTTATTGCCATACCTGGCTGCGTTCAGGGCTTACTCCTGGCTCTACATTCAGAAATCACTCCTGGTAGGCTCAGATGAACCATATGGGATGCTGGGGATCAAAGCAAGGCCCGTCCCAGGATGACTATGTGCACAGCTATCATTCTGGCCCCTGTATGATATTTTTTACATGGGAATAAATATATGATATTTTTAGTAAAGGGCTCTCTTATAATATGAATTATATTATCTGCCATATGTATTTCTAAATACTGGTAGTATCAGTTTTTAATATACATATACCTATAGGTATAACTTTCATTTTGACTTAATAGCTTTTAGGTCTTAGTTTGTAAGTGTAATTGCCACCTTATTTAAAGAAACATAACATACTTGAAAGAGAAACCTTCTTTTTTTTGTTTTTTGTTTTTTGGGTTACTCCTGGCTCTGTGCTCAGAAATCGCTCCTGGCAGGCACAAGGGACCATTTGGGATGCTGGGATTCGAACCACATCTGTCCTGGATCAGCTGAATGCACTACCTCTATGCTATCTCTCCAGCTCCGAAACCTTCATTTTTATAACCAATTAACTCATCCATTTTTATTTAAACTCAACTACTTGCTAAAGATCGACTTAAGCCCATTTTTAAGTGGTTATCAATATAATTCCTCAATGCCAGTATTTATATGAGTAATGTTTGATTTCATTGACTTGAAAGATATTTTAGCTAGGTAGAGAAACTACATGTATTTATCTGCTTTGAAAATACTATATTTTCTCATTATCATTTGTACAAAAGTTTCCCTGTTAGGAAAACTTCTAAAACTGAGCTCATTTTAGGAATGAATTTATTTTAGGAACAGTATTTGTTTTACATATATGTGAATATATCTGCATAGATACATACATAAATATGAGCCAGTACAGAGCATATTTTCTCAACAGTTACAGCCTCATGCTGAAGGAGCAACGATTAATATGAAAAACATTGCACAGCAAAGACTAGAGAAAATTAATTTTGCATCACTTCATCTTAAGAACTGAATTGTTTAATGTGTGGTTTGCATAGAACCCAGGTTCCATGTTTGCAAAACAAGTGCGTTACCATTGAGCACCATTCCCTGCCCAGTAATAGTATCTTTTAATATGATGACTCAAAAGAAATAATTTTTAATAAAGAGCCTGTCTAGAGTACAGGTGGTGGTGGGGTGGGGTGGAGGGAGATTTGGGACATTGGTGGTGGGCATGTTGCACTGGTGAAGGGGGGTGTTTTTACATGACTGAAACCTAATCACAATCATATTTGTAATAAAGATGCTTAAATAAAGATATTATAAATAAAAAATAAACAGTCCTTCCATGTCATCCTGCAGTGTATGTGTAGGTAAAAGGAAAAGAAATACCAATAATTATTGGTATTTATTAATTATTAATATCAATTAATCAATTAATAATTAATTAGTTATTAACAATACCAATTATTTTATAATGACTCCATACAGGTTATATGAACATGATATGTTGCTTCTCCCCATGGGTGTATTTTTCTTTGATAAAGATTTATTTGAAATTATTCAGCCATATAGTAAGCTCAAAATAAGTATTTTCTTTGTCTTCCACAATTATCACTTTGTATTTTGGATATTGTTGGTGCCTCTTTCATGTTTTGCTGTGAAGTTGATGAGTCAGCAGAAGTAAGGAAGGTCGAATATGCAAAAATAGCAGTTCTTTGCACAAGATTTACTGCAAACAGACTCTGGATATCCTGGCAGTCCTTTATTTATTAGGACTACCATTATATCCACATAATTCTACCTGTAATATTAAGTCTGTGTGTATGTGTGTTGTGTATGAGGTGGGGAGAGAAGTGGGAGTGATGGCAATATAACCTAGGTACTCACACAAGTATTGCAAATGCTCTACTAAAGAGCTATACCCCAGACCTTCTTTCACACTATCTAGCTGTTTTCAAAGCTTATTTCATTCCTCTCTATAATTTAATTAACGTGCCTCTGGGCTTTAGCTGTAGGAAAAAAAATTGACATGACTCATGAACTCTTCCATTCAATTGATGGATCTTTAATTGAATTTATTATGTGAAAATTTACTATATAAAGGTTCTGTTTGTTAGATATTCCTTGTTCGTAGAATAAGGTTCTGCTTAAATAAAGCCATTTAAAGTTAGAATACTCAAAAGTGTCATGGTACTCATGAAAATATGTTAGCAAATAATAATGTTCTCGGCAAACTTCAATATATAAACACTGATTTGGGCCTTGTATAAGGTTAATGTTGCTATTGATGCTATTGTAAAAATAGGGGATTTAAGAAACCTTTGTAGACTTCAATGGGAGATATATAGAACAATGATAACTGTGATTACATTTGCTAGGAGAAAGCTTGGCCTTTAACCTGGAATATAAAAGATGAATCACAGGGGGCCGGTGCAGTGGTTCCAGCCTTAAGTCTTCTGCCTTTTGCGCACTAGCCTAGGATGACCACGCAGTTCAATCCCCTGATGTCCCAAGCCAGGGGCGATTTCTGAGTTCAAAGCCAGCAGTAACCCCTGAGCGTCACCAGGTGTTGCCGAAAAACCAAAGAAAAAAAAGAAGGGGTCCCGGAGAGATAGCACAGAGGCGTTTGCCTTGCAAGCAGCCGATCCAGGACCAAAGGTGGTTGGTTCGAATCCCGGTGTCCCATATGGTACCCCATGCCTGCCAGGAGCTATTTCTGAGCAGACAGCCAGGAGTAACCCCTGAGCACCGCCGGGTGTGACCCAGAAACCAAAAAAAAAAAAAAAAAAAAAAAAAAAAGAAGAAGGATCACAGAAGAGAAATTTTAGTAGAAAAGTGGCGTTTTTTTCTTGCCTTTTTTCTAAATATTTTTCTGAATTTACCAATTTATAATTTTAAGGCATTCAAAAATACAAATATTTGGGGCTGGGCGGTGGCGCTAGAGGTAAGGTGCCTGCCTTGCCTGCGCTAGTCTTGGACAGACCGTGGTTCCTTCCCCCGGTGTCCCATATGGTCCCCCAAGCCAGGAGCAACTTCTGAGCATTACGGGGTGTGGCCCAATAACAAAAAAAAAATACAAATATTTATTTTGCTTAATGGTATTATACAATGTCATTTATTCAATGCATATTTTCTTACATATTAATTACCATAAATGCATTCACTTAAATAAAAATTACAATTTCAGATTCATTTGACTATCCCCTAAAATATACTCTCTTTCATTTCATTCCACCTCATTTTTTCTCATGTAGAATATTTTATTTTCCCTTTCAAAACTGACCAAAGCATAACTACAATTCTCATTGTTCATAAAGAGAAGCAAAATGCTGCAGATATAAAGGAAAAATGCAGGTGCCCAAAAGGTAACTTCTCAATTAGTATGAGAACCAGATACTATTGGTTAGGGAAAATACAATTTTCAAGGCATATTAAGTATGATCTAAATATTTATGAATATTTATTTGGTTCTATTTAAGTGGCTACAAAATACTATTCTTTCTTAGATTAATTCTTTGCTATTTCACAGAAATTGAAGAAGCCATTTCCGTAAGAGTTAAATGCCAAATATTGTTTTTGTCCCTAGTTATTATTTGCAAAGACTGTGTCTTAAGTATTATTATACTGGTGCTCAGTTTTACATTAAAATGTATTCATGGGGGCCGGTGAGGTGGTGCTAGAGGTAAGGTGTCTGCCTTGCAAGCGCTAGCCAAGGAAGGACCGCGGTTCCATCCCCCGGCGTCCCATATGGTCCCCCCAAGCCAGGGGCAATTTCTGAGCGCTTAGCCAGGAGTAACCCCTGAACATCAAACGGGTGTGCCCCCCTCAAAAAAAAAAACAAAAAAATGTATTCATGATAAAAGAGTTATTGGACACCATGCTGGGATTTTGGTTATTTTAAACAGTAGCAGAGGTTTGGTGTTGGATGCTTTCACTGAGATTGGAAGGGCATGTGAAAGAATTTCTTTTCCCTTTAAATTTTGTCTTTAACCATGACTACAGGCTCTTGCACTTTGAATTACCTCCCTACAAACTTGATGTATGAAAAGGAATAGTAGAGATGGGACCTTTTGAACTTAGAATAATCAAGTCGGAAATAGCTTAGTTACCTTTTAAAAATATATTAAAGAACGAATTCTCCCAACCCTGGCAGTATAAAATCACTTATACCATTTTATTAGCAATAACTTCAAACAACTTTGATCATGACAAAAATCATCCTCAAATAGAACTTTCTCGAAAAATAAGAATGATTAGAAAATACTTATGGGACTGTAAATTGGTATAATTTTGGTAATTCTATGAAACTTTCGTAAATACTTAAATATAGACAGATTTTATAATATAGTAATGCTATATTGGGGCAAATTAAAAAACTACTCCAATATATATTGGAGTATATATAATATATATGTTTATATATAATACATATTATATATATAAATTATATATATAATTTTTAGAGAACCAAACTATGGAAGTAACCAATGTACTCATTGATAATTAATTGGATAAAAGTTATACTTTATTTTCATCATAAAATACAATCATCTAAAAATGATTGATTTTTGATACTCACAATTAAATGAAAAGAGTTTGAGGAAATTGTATCAATCAAAATAAGGCAGAAGTAAAAGTACAAAGTATCGAATAATTTTCTCCACATGAGCAAAATGACATTATGAAATTGATGAACAAAAACAAAAATAAAAAAGGCAAGTCAAAGGACAGAGGACACTGATAACAACTTTTTGAGTAAAGCTTTATTTATTTATTTTTAATTAATATCTTTATTTAAACACCTTATATTACAAATATAATTGTAGTTGTGTTTCAGTCATGTAAAGAACACTCCCCTTCACCAGTGCAACATTCCCATTATCAATGTCCCAAATCTCCCTCCTTCCCACCTCACTCCTGCCTCACCCCTTCCCCCATTCATTCACATAGTTATGATAGTTCTCGTTGTAGTTATTTCTCTAACTGCACTCATCACTTTTTGTGGTGAGCTGGACCATCCAGTCCTCCTCTCTTTGGTCTCTGAGAATTATTGAAAGAATGTCTTTTATCTTCCTTAAAACCCATAAATGAGTGAGACTCTTCTGCATCTATCTCTTTCCTTCTAACGTATTTCACTCGCATAATAGATTTCATGTACATCCATATATAGGAAAATTTCATGACTTCATCTTTCCTGATGGCTGCATAATATTCCATTGTGTATATGTACCACAGTTTCTTTAGCCATTTATCTGTATCACAAAGAATGAGAACAAGAGGTGCTGGCAGGGTTGTGAAGAGAAAGGAACTCTTATTCACTGCAGGTGGTAGGTTCATCTAGTCCAACCTTTATGGAAAGTGTTATGGAGATTACTCTAAAAATTGGAAATTGAGCTTCCATGTGATCCAGCTATACCACTCCTAGGCATACACCCTATGAACACAAAAATACAATACAAAATCCCTTCCTCACACTTATATTCATTGCAGCACTATTTACAATATCCAGACTCTGATAACTTTTAAATTTATGGAGTTAGTGAGGGATAAAATAATGTGGGGGTAAAAGTCAATTTTTCAAAGAATAGCCTAAAAGCCTCCAAAGTCAAAATGTATGCCACATATTGGTATTTCTTTTCCACCTGATACTTTAAGTAGATTATAAATATCTTAGCAAAAATAAATAACCTATTCATTCTGTTTTTCCCCTTTCCTCATCAATAATAATTTTGGCACTATCATCTCTCTTTATTTCTCCTTTTAATATTCCTTTTTTAATATGGTGATTTACAAAGTTATTAATAGTTGAGTTCTAGTGACACATTGGTCCCTATTCAACACCAATCCCACCACCAGTGTCAACTTCCCATCCCCCAATACCAGCCTTTTGTTTTGTTTTGTTTTTGTTTTTGGGTCTCACACCTGACAGCGCTCAGGGGTCAGGGGTTACTCCTGGCTATACACTCAGAAATCACTCCTGGCAGGCTCAGGGGACCATATGGGATGTCAGGATTAGAACCACCATCCTTCTTCATGCAAGGCAAATGCCCTATCTCCATGCTATCTCTCTGGCCTCCCAACCTGCCATTTTAAGTTTGGTTATTAAATGTTGGATCTCATGACTTTATCAGTATTGACTGCATGGTTTGGATATCTCAGGTCTGTCCTTTCTTAACCCCACCTATGTGCCTGTGTCCCTTTGATTCTTAATCCATCTTACTTCTAGGTATATTCCAATAAACCATTACATTCCTCCATCCGGTTAGTCTAAATTCCACATAGAAGTGATATCATGTATATATTCCCAAGTTTTTCTGACTTACTTCATTTAACATATCTTCCAGTTCCATCCATGTTGAAAAAATTGCAAGACTTCAGCCTTGTTTACAGCTCTGTAAACATTGTGTATATATATACCACATCTTTAGCATCCACTCCTCAGTCATTGGACATTCAGGTTGGTTCCAAATATTCACTACTGTACTCAGTGCTACACGAGTAGAGCAGTATCATTTTTAATAAGTGCATAAATGTCTGTTAAATAGGCAGATTTATCCTGATCTATATCTGATCTTCAGATTCAAATAATCCACTAATATTCTCTTTAGTTTCTTATTGAGCTCCATTTAAATGATTGAGATTTCACTTATCTCCTATTAACAGATAATATAGTCTCCATCAGTGATTCTGGGGTTTGGGGGATTTCTTTATTTTCTACCATATTTGTTTCTATTTTTTAACCATGAATTAGATTGAGGACTGAGGCTGGCTTCAGAGAAAGAAGAGCTGCCTCCCATGGATGAGATCATGAACCAGTAAAATATTCAAAATAGATGGGGCACATGCCTCAAATTCAGAAGCCCTGATTTGATCTAAACACAATAAGGTCTCCCAAGAACTCTGAAAACAGATCCTGAGACCTATTGGCTATGCCATCCCATAGAAGAACTTAGAGCAGTAAGTTCTACAGACAGTATGAAGACTAATAATTACATAGTCATTTTTAAATTGTAAGGAATCACCTTCATTGCAGTGTATTTGCTGAAGTTCTCATCTTAATCCTTCCTTAATGCCCTCTTATTTAAAATTAATAGGCTGATTTTAGAAATACAAATAAGAGGTCTGTATGGTAAAATGATTAACTTTATTCATTTAGTCTACTATAGTTTACTGTTTCTTTAAAAACTGAATTAAAATATCATTGCTAAAATTGAACCTAGGAGAAATTATCTCATGACACAGGCACATTTTAAGTGATGATATATTGTATAGCTTAAGAGCTAGAAGCAATTATTAGGCAAATTGGATGTTTACTACTTGGAGTAGAAAGTGCTTGGCTACATATGTTTTACTAAACTAGAGAATAAAATTATTTTTACTAATGACATAATTGTATTTATTATTTAAATGAATCATACACCTACACATATATTTTATTAATGAATATTTATGTTAATAACAAATTTATTAACATTTATGTAAAATTATTTTATGCAAATTTCTAGTAGTCATAATTTTACCAAGTTGACTATATCATATAGATGACACTCAAGTCTTATAAAATTGAAATAATTTGGACAGCAATTCAAACTCAAATGCATCCAAAACCAAACACTATGTTTCCTTTGATTTAAGAACTTTGTTTTATTATGTTTTAATTTATTTTTTAATTCTTTTTAATTCATAATTTTTTCTCAAGTCACCATGAGATAAAGTTACAAAGTTGTTCATTATTGAATTTCAGTTATACAATGTCCAAGAATCAGGGGTCCTCAAACTTTTTAAACAGGGGGCCAGTTCACTGTCCTTCAGACTGTTGGAGGGCCAGATTATAGTAAAAACAAAAATTATGAACAAATTTCTATGCACACTGCATATATCTTATTTAGAAGTGAAGAAACAAAATGGGAATAAATACAATATGTGGCCTGCGGGCAGTAGTTTGAAGACCCCTGTACAAGATCCTTCACCAGTGCACATTTTCCACCACCAATGTCTCTAGTTTCTCTCTAGCCCCTCCCAACCCACATCTATACTTGCTTCTTTGTTAGTCAGTTTTCTTCTCTTTTTCTTTTTTCATTTTGTAAGCACTGTAGTTTGCAATATTGTTATTAAAGGGGTATCATGCATATAATTTTACCTGGCTCAGATACATTTTGTATCTGATTTGTACCTAATAGAAGAATTTTGGACTCCATTGCTTGAGCTAGGTATATCAGATCAAAGTTGATTAATAGTTTTATTTTTTTTTAAATAAGGCTGCTTTTTTTCTCTTTCTTCCTTCTTTACCCTAAGCTTACCTTGGGAAATCTTGAGTAGCAATAGTTATTCACCTAAAGAGTTTTTGGATTAAAAGTTTTCTAAGTAGTTTTCAGAATGAACAAATACTTTTTAAAAGTAGCTAATAATTGATGTTCCCATGTTTATTTAAAACCCTAAATTATAAACATAAATTGGGGATATTTTCTGTAAAAACAGTATGATATTGAATGGTAAAAATTCAAAATAAGATCACCATAATGATTTTGACCAGTACAAAAATTACCACAACACACAGTTTAAATAAAGTACAATAGAAAACAATCGTAAGAATAAAGATAGATATCACACTACTAAGATTCCAATGTGTTTTGTATTACAAGTCTCCAAAAAAGTTCAAAATAATTTATAACAAAAGAGGATAAGTTTAAAATTAGATTAATTAAAAATAAAATTCTGGTCTCTATCAAGGCTTTTCTAAGTGATGACAATATTCTTCATAAACTAATTTGAGTTGAGGATAATTTGCAGGCCATTGGTAGTTTCCTTAATTAGTCATAATTTGGTAACTATTTCCCTCTATCTAAGCTGAAGGGAGAACACAAAATGAAGAACAATTTTGTGAAGAAGAATGAAATGTAAACCTACATATGTCTATAGTTTAAGAAACATAAAGGAGATAGAGAGAAAAGAGGAGAGCAAGGCACTTGAGCACAGATAGCAGTAGTGGTGTGTAAATCATTAGTTTAGAAATTGCCTCGGATTCCTCCTACTAGCAATAAACTCTATAGCTGAACTAGCAGGAGTGAACCCAAAAAGGGAGGGGAGAAAGACAAACGAATCTCCATGGGTTAGGCTAAAATTTATGAGGAAGCAAAGGCAAGATGACTGGCCATTAAGATGTGTAAGATCCATTTCATCAATGCTCTCAACTCCCTCTAAATATTCTTAAACATAAAAAGATATTTCCATCTTTTTATGCTAAGGAGTTGTTTTCATATTCTTAAGATATACAGATCATTTTCCATTCGGCTGTAGATAGGTAATACTACAGCTATTTATGGAAGTTAATAACCTGAAGAAGTAGATGTGTTTGATAGAAAGCGAACTCCCCCCATAGAAGTAAATAATCATAAATTTATTATCCCTACTTGTTTACATCAGTCATAAAGGATAAGTCTTACTCTGTAGGAAGTGGATAGTAATTTTTATTCTGTCATTGTATACTGACTTTGTCTGTTATTGAGTGTTTTTTGTTTGTTTGTTTTGGGGACACACCCTATGGTATTCAGGGCTTACTAATGACCCTGTGCTCAGAAATTGCTCCAGGCAAGCTGGGGGTATAATATCTAGAAATGCCAAGGATAAAACCTGGGCTTGCCAAGGCAAGCATCCTACTTGCTGTGCTATCACTCCATCCCCTGACATTGCCTAGTATTATTTGTAATGACTTTCAAACACTCTAAAATGCTGAGAATAACTTCCACATTGTGAACCTCAAAGTGAATATATTTATAATGAATTAATAATATAATAAAAACTGCCTCTATTGAAGTGATGATGCTCAAAGTAAAAATATTCCCTGTACCTGGTATATTTCTTTGTATGAAGCAGGGCATTTGAATGAAAAACTCAACCAGTTCATTTATTTATTTAGGCTTTGGAACCACAAAGTGCTTGCTCAGGTTTACATGTAGATCTGTAAACAGGGGTTACTCCTCATTAAATTCGGGTGTATTTATGAGGCATTAGGATTAAATCCTAAATTAACTGTATGTAAAACAAAAGCCTTACACACTGGTTCTATATCGATAGCCCTCAGTCAGATTTTAATACTATCTTCTGAACTACTCACATTCCTAAACAACTCAATTTCTTTTTCTTTCTTTCTTTCTTTCTTTCTTTCTTTCTTTCTTTCTTTCTTTCTTTCTTTCTTTCTTTCTTTCTTTCTTTCTTTCTTTCTTTCTTTCTTTCTTTCTTTCTTTCTTTCTTTCTCTCTCTTTCTTTTCTTTCTTTCTTTCTTTTCTTTCTTTCTTTCTTTCTTTTCTTTCTTTCTTTCTTTCTTTCTTTCTTTCTTTCTTTCTTTCTTTCTTTCTTTCTTTCTTTCTTTCTTTCTTTCTTTCTTTCTTTCTTTCTTTCTTTCTTTCTTTCTTTCTTTCTTTCTTTCTTTCTTTCTTTCTTTCTTTCTTTCTTTTCTTTCTTTCTTTCTTTCTTTCTTTCTTTCTTTCTTTCTTTCTTTCTTTCTTTCTTTCTTTCTTTCTAATTATGAGAACAATGATGCAAAGGAAGAGGACAAGGTAAAGTTACCGTGGAAGGACAATCACCAATAAACAGAGTTCTCAGAAGAAATCCCCTTGCTGACACCTTAATTTTGAACATAAAGTCAAGGAGCATTAAGAAGAAATAAAACAGAACCCATGTACAATTACTTTGTCCCTCAAGTCTCCAGATATACATTATAACATTTCTTAGTGGCACACAAAGCAATTTAAAGCCATGATATTTGTGTAACTCCTGAAACATTGAAGGCATAGTATTTTTACATGTCTATGCATATGCATATTAGTTTATGTTAACCTCAAAAGTTTAAGTAGGTTTTTTTCTTTTGTTTAAGGATTAGAGTCAAAGGAGCAAAGTAAAAACGGTGTTAGAGTGGCAATTATTGTTTGCATAGGCCCACCAAAATATGGGTGACATGGAAAGGAAAAGCCTTGGCATAAATACAAGGAGACCCTATCCCTGAAGTTTCCTGGCATAAGACCAGCCCTAGGTTCCAGCAGAATAGTTTGTCTAATCCAAGTCCTTGTCTGTAGTGCCAATACAGTTTTTTTTTTTTTTCCAAACAGACTCTGTCGTTGGCAAAAGATCCTGGAATCTGCATGCCCTACATTGAAGTCAGACTGGTGTCGAGCGTCCTCTAGTTTTACCTCACAATTAAAGGGCAATGCAGAGAGCCCTGTCCAGTAAGCAGGACATTATTGTTGTTAAGTCTTCTCAGTGTTAAGGGAAGTCTCTTTTGAGTAGGTCGATGTCAGGGCAGCGGTAGGGTCTTCCCTGGTAGAAGATTGCTTCCAGGTGATGTTATAGACAATCTTGGATGTTTCGTAGGTGGCTTCCCTAGTTCAGGGGTGAATGGAGAATGCCCATTCTTCTGAGGCCTGTGCCAGGTCATTATGTCAATGTTTAGGGTGTAAGGTCCAATTGCACTACAAGTTTTTGTGTTCCCATTTCTATTAGATAAGGACTTATTTGTATGTATAGAATTTCACCATTTTAATGTGCTTATGCAAACAAGGAATAATGCCACGTGTCATTATTGGAGCTTAACTGGGGGTGGCAGATAGTTGCTCAGCTGTACTCAGGCAGTCACTGGTAATTTCTTACCAGTCTACATCTTCCAAACCAATATATATATATATATATATATATATATATATATATATATATATATATATATATATATATATTAATAGTACACCATATCCTTAAGGTATGTTTTTATTTATGCAGAATGTCCTTATTGTATTCTGCTCTTTATCACACCCCTACAAAACTCATTTTAACTTTTTAACTCTCTCACCTCAAACTATCATTACTCCACGTTTACCCTTTTTCACTTCAGCACTGCACCATCCAAAATCACAGACCAATGTGTTGCACTGTATTTAACACCCACCCAACTATTTTAAAAGCATAAAACAGCAAATATGCCCTTTGAATTTTTTATATCTATTTTATTTGACAGCTATATCTCTTACTTAATATTTTCTTATATAGTGACAATTTCCCCTACTTTTTATCTTTTCTTCTCTTTGTGAACTGATCAGTAAGAAATTTGGTGAAAGATTTCCTCAGTTTATCACTTATATATGAACCAAGTCTCGGGAATTGTAGGACTTGTTCTTGTAGTCCCTATATGGACAACTCAATTTCTTGATAGATTATTTTCCATTGAAATGTTTTCAAAGAGTAAAATTCATTCTGTTGAAAAAACTATTGAGTGCCTATGCCATAATATGGTAATCAATGACAAATTTTCTTTTCGTTTTTTTTTTTGGTTTTTGTTTTTTGTTTTTGTTTTTTTTTTTTTTTGGTTTTTGGGCCACACCCAGTAATGCTCAGAGGTTACTCTTGGCTATGCACTCAGAAGTCACTCCTGGCTTGGGGGACCAGAGGGGATGCGGGGAATCGAACCGCAGTCCATCCTAGGCTAGAGCTGGCAAGGCAGACACCTTACCTCTAGCGCTACCACGCCGGTCCCAAATTTTCAATTATATATGAGAATAATATAACATGGTAATCAAGGACTAAATTTTATCTTTTAGATACAACATATTGTATAATAATATTTCATATCTTGTATTAAACAGCTTCCTTAAAGTGCCACCAATCAATCTGTACAGAACTTTATGACAAATGTAAGTTATTTGTAACCATTTAGGTTTGAACAAAGACAATGAGAACATAGAATTGTAACCCTGGGAAACTGAGGCTGACGTTATCTGTAATTCCTGTTATTTAAAATTCCTGCCTGCTAGAGATGAGTCCCCGTTATTTAAGCATTTCTGCCTGCTCCTGTATCTGTATGCCGCTGCCTACGTCCAGAATTCTGTCAGCAAAAGATAAGCTCACTTTTTAGAAATGTATATAAACTAAGCACCGCTCCAATTTAAACGGACTCGTCTCTCATTTGCACTCTGTCTTTGTGTCTTTGTTCTGTGTCTTTGTCTGTTCACTCATGTACTCTCTCCCAGATAACCCCAAAGCTGTGTGTCCTGCGGGTTGGGACACAATCAAAGATTATTATCATATTGTGAAAGCTTTTTTCTTTAGGTTATTCTTTACACACAAACACACATATAAAGAGTAAATGTAGATTATAGGTTGGTAAAATCCAATGAAATTAAAAATCTATATATTATCTTTATACACTTAATTTATAAAAAAATGAAGAATCCTATTCTTTTATGATGGAGTCTAAATGCTCATGGTCATTATGAGATAGGAGAGAAATTTCACACTCTCCTAAAATGAATTAACAGAAGAGACACACAATGAAGAGACACCTTCATTTGACATCTTAAGCATTAAATAGAAGTCAGGGATCCATTAAGTGATTTTTAAGAAATTCTCATTAATAGAAGCTTCTTTTCTAAAGACTTTATCTAAAGAGGAGTTAAGCAAATGATCAAGGAGTTGGGCTTTTTTATCCGTGGCAGCAAACAGTCCCTCTGTGCTTAATAAGTAAGTGTATGACAGCTGTGGCAGGAACTCATTACAGATACATTGCTTCTAGGAACTTCAATTATTACTGTCACCGCACTTTATATTCTAAAGGACATTTTGATTTATGTTGCTTTAAAAGCATTTTTTCCCCAGTCTAGAAATGGGTTTGTGGAATAATTCTGTTCAGCTTCCAGTGAAAGCATTAGTTTTGAATTATATAAATAACTATAATAAAGCATCAATATAATTAACTACATGGGGCAGAAAAAATGTTTTAAAAAATCATTTTTTTCTAAGACAATATATATCATTCAATTATCCCCTCTATCAAAAAAAAAAGGTAATGAGTGGCCACTTTGTGAAAAGCAGGTTTATTATTTCTAGGTATGGTGGGAAGAGGTAAACAGAAAAGAAATATGATTTTGCTCTCCTAAAATAATTCTAGACAAATGTGGTAAAGTATGTTCCCAAATACTTGTAAATAAAGTCAAATTTAATTATGCAGTTTTAAATGTAATGAATATTTTTTAATGATCCATAACCCTTCTTTATTCCATGCAGTGATTCTATGCTCAAGATAATCAGAATGTTACAGAACATGTCAAAGAAACAAAATAGGGACATGACATTTAAGACAACAGACTAAGCAGTGAAGACAAATACATGCCTAATTTATGAATCTGGTGAATGGAATTGAACCAAGTTGAGACACTAAGAACATCCTCTTGCTATTTATCAACCAATCAAGAACAGAGTCAAACTTCATTCTTTCTGGAGCAAGAAGCTCTCAAACTTTGTTTGTTACAATCTCCTGAAAAAATGGCCATGTATGAGAGTTACAAGAATGAAACCATGCCTTGCTAGTAATAGCCAAAGATCTATTTTTGGTTGGGGAACCAGATAATAACAAAGTTTTTTAAGGTTTGACTATAGATATGGTGCCCTGAATTATGACCCAACCAATCCAACTGAATGCAAAATGAAAGGAATATTTCTTTATAAATGGCAGATACCCAATAGTTAGTCAAGTACAGTCTTTTTTTTTGGGGGGGGTTGGGTTTTGGGTCACACCCGTCAGCGCTCAGGGGATAATCCTGGCTCTATGCTCAGAAATTGTTCCTGGCAAGCTCTGGAGACCATATGAAATGCCGGGATTTGAACCACCCTCATTCTGCATGCAAGGCAAACACTACCTCCATGTTATCTCTCCGGCCCCTAGTCTTTATATTGTTTTTGTATATTTTGAAAACCTTAAAAATGTGACTTTTACTACTTGTACTACTCCCAGTCATAATATTTTTCTAGTATTTAGGGTAAAAATGGTTTCTCTGTAACTTAGTTTTGGACTTGGGAGTTGCAAGCAATCTTATATAGCTTTTGTAAGATGACTCCCAGATATTAACCCAAAACAAAGGCGTTTCTCCATCTTCCTCTTTCTGTCAAATGTCTCCTTTGAAATGTAAAAGCCTACCTGGATTACTTGACCTTACCCCACCTAATGTATTGGTATTGGTTTAATAAAGAAGGAGCACTTCTGGCTTTTGGCTCAGGAAGAGAGGCCATGAGGTGAAAAGCAGACTAACTCCATTGACTCTCTCCTGACTGGCTTGGTTTATGAGTCTTCGCCACTACCCTGCTTCTTCAAACCTGTCCTACTGGAAAATGAGGAGGTTAAAAATATGGTGTGTGGGGTGATCTCACAAACGATGGATTTTATTTTACAGGCCCAGCTAAAGAAGCTCAACGGCTTTCAGAACTTCCTGCAACTTTCTTCTAGTCCAAGTTGCTATTTGCTTCAGTCATTAAATTGCTGGTTAAACTGTGTGTTCTGCTCAAACTGTGTTCTACCTGTATAGATTTTACAGCTACTGTTTTGTTCTATGCACCACTGCCAACAGAAGATTTTGTATTCAACATCAGTGGTTTAATATTAGTTTGCACAATTCCAAGGAAATGCATAATGTTGTTAGATTTTGATAGTTCTCAGTCATCCTAGTGAATGATTCCCAATTTGCTCTGAAGTTTGTGTATATTATATTTTATATTATTTGTGCCTGCAAATATGTTTCAATATCTCTGTCTACAGATGTTGATGGAAGAGTCTTAGATATCGTATGTATATTATTTTTTCTGAAGATATATTTTTGGGATTCTGTTTAGAGAAATTTATGAAAAGGAATTCAGATGTTCTAGACTCCTATTACAGTGCTTTGGTGTAAGAATATGTAAAAATTCTCAAATTAATTCTCAAATTAAGTGTATCTGCAAAAAGGTTCTAATGTTTATGTTTGGAGAAGTATATTAAAATATTTTGTGATATGTATAAGATAAATGTATGTAAAAAGATGATTATTTTGAGAATATGTATGAACAATCTGACCTTTAACACTTTTTTTGGGAGGGGGGGCACACCCGACGTTGCTCAGGGTTTCCTCCTGGCTGTCTGCTCAGAAATAGCTCCTGGCAGGCACGGGGGACCATATGGGACACCGGGATTCGAACCATCCATCTTTGGTCCTGGATCGGCTGCTTGCAAGGCAAACGCCGCTGTGCTATCTCTCCGGGCCCGATCTTTAACACTTTTACAGCCAACTTTTTTATGACTTCTGATCTGGAGTTCCTGCCTTTGTCAGAGAATAGTGGACCAAAACTTGTAGCTTTTCTAATTTTGTTTTGTTCTGTTTTAAACAGAAAGGGTAAAATTATAAGATAACAGCCATCTATTAACCCAAAATAAAGGCATTCCCCCATCTTCATCTTTCTGTTAAACCTCTTTTTTGATATGTAAAAGCCCATCTGGGTCACTCTGCCCTGCACAGCCTTAGTGGATATATATATATATATATTTTTTTTTTTTTGAGATAATAAAGAAAAGTCAATTTTGACTTGGAGCTGGGAGAGACCACAAAGTGAAAACTGGCTCCTAGCTGGCTTGTTTTATTTTTCTTCCCCACTATCCTGATCCTTCAAACCTGTCTTCCTGGGGTTAAAGTATATATGTTGTATGATCTCACAACCTGCGGGTTATATTTTACAACAAATTTCCAAAGACTAAAATACATGACCAAAACCAAAAAGAAAACAGTTAATGTCAATAATAATGAATAACATAGTGTGTCCCCATTGTGCATGTCTTCCTGGAGCCCATAAATTCACAAAAGACATTGACATACAGGGTCTTTGCAGAAGCAATTCCATTAAGGGGCAATCACACTGGATTAGCAAAGTGCCTGCATCTAATTGAACAGATGTCCTCAGAAGAGGTTGAGAGAAATGGAAAGACAGAGATGCTTAGACAAAGCCATGTGACTCTGGAGAGGAAGACTAGAGGGACCACACTGCCATCAGCTGCCTCCACCAGAAGCTGGGAAGTGTCAACAAATCCATCCCCCCCTTATAACTTCTAAAGGGAAGCCACTATAATTTTTTTAATTCTTTTTGTAACTTAGTTTTTGGGCCACACACAGTGATGCTCAGGGATTACTTCTGGCTCTGCATGCAGGAATTACTCAAGGAAGTGTTTGGGGACCATATGAAATGTCAAGGTTTGAACCTAGGTCAATTTCATGCAAGGCATGTGCCTTACCCAATGTACTATTGCTCTGGCCTATGACATCTACATACATTAGATTCGTTTCAGAAGCTTTGTTTGGCAGAGAGGTGTTCTTGTACAAATTCATAATTTAAGAAAAATTAATTCTTCATAAAATAAATTTGTTGAATTTCAAAATCCCAGTGATGGGACTGAATTGGTAGCACAGTGGAAGGGCTTTTGCTTTACACTTAGACAAGACTGACCCAGGACATATACGGGTTTGATCCTAGACATTCCATAAGGTCTTCCAAGACTGCCAGGAGGGATTTCTAAGGGAAGAGCCGAAAGTAATCACTGAGTGCCACCAGTTGTGGTCAAAGACAAATAACAAAAACACCAAAACAAAAACAAAGTAACAGAGCAAAAAAAAAAAATACAAAGTCCAAGGATACAGAATTTTGAAAAAAAAATATGAGTAGGTAAACAGGAGAAACATTTTTTCAGCTCTAAATATCTTATGCAGTCTTATCTTATAGCAAAAATAATTCCTTAATTCATGTTGTTATATCTAACAAGGATGTTTAGGAAAAGAAGAGAGAAACCATGAGCGGGCAACACATATGTGTGGATCACGTGTATTTTGGAAGTTCTCTAAATATGCACTTCCTCACAAAGATTACATCACCCAGCTCTAAAACAAAAAACCAGGACAGTCTTAAGGAAAACAATTAATGGCATATATGCTAAGTTTAAAGGGACCCTCAAGGCGGCCAAATCACATTCCCTTTCATGTGTTTGGTTCCATTGTTTGATAGAAGTAGAATAGATTAGAGAGGAAAAATACCTTCCATACAAAGTTATGTGCATTTCAGAAAGAAATGAATGCGACATTCACAAAAAGACCTGAATGCAGGAAACATATTAAATATAGTGACAGAGAAAGCATGAGTATTATGGCTAGCCAAAAATCAATCTATTCAGGCAAAAAAATCTAAAAGGACTTATATTTTGTGTAACCATAATTGTAGGCCTGAATAGAATGTTCTTTCAATTTGGACCATGCAATCATTCACTGAAGCATATATTGATTGAAAAGGTCTCATGAGAATTCTGATTATCCCAACATTTTTCACTTGTAGTGAAAGGGGCAGCTTTTTTTAAAATTTTATTTTATGCAAAATTACTGTAATTGGTGTCTGACCTTTTTGATATGGACTGTTAAGCAGAACACTGCTGGATCTTTTTAGAGAATCAATTATTTTAATTATGGCTATCTGACAAGCAGAATCCAGGACATAAACAAGAAAGAATATTTGAATAAAGTGAAAAAAAGATTTGGACATATATAATACAAAAGTGCTATTCTTATACACATAACCACAGTAAGCTTTTAGTATTTATATTTTAAATCTAATCTTCATTGCCAAATTATTGTAATTTTATGGACAAAGACCATGTTTATTATAGATATTCTGAAAGTAAACATGAGTTCTCTCCAACAAAAAAAGCTGAGGAGGGGAGATATAGACATTCACAAATTTCTAAATATGTCTTTAAAATGACATAAAGATTTTAGAATGATACTTTATCCAAAATGTTTGGAGAAAGATAATGAGATTTATTTGGGAGCTTTTCTTGTATAATAATAAAAATCCACTTTTAGACTCCTAAAATCTACCTAAAATAAACTGTAGCCTTAAGACTACTAAAATCTGCCTAAAATAAACTGTAGCCTTAAGACTACTAAAATCTGCCTAAAATTAAAAATTGGAGGTAATATTATATTGTTTATTTTATAATTTTCTACTGATAACTATAATTAGAACCCTTTTTTTTTATAAAGCTAGAAAAATTAGCTTTCACAGTAATTAAGAGCCTAGGAATTCAGGAGCCAAAGAAATGGTACAGTGATAAATCACTTGCCTTTCCTACAGCTAATCCCAGTTATATCCATTTCTTGGTTTTTGTTTTTGTTTTGGGGCCACACCTGGTGGTGCTCAGGGGTTACTCTTGATTTTTTGCTCAGAAATCATTCCTGTCAGGCTCTGGGGATAATATGGGATGCTGAGGATTGAAGCCAGGTCTGTCTGGGGTCTGTCACATGCAAAACAAACTCCCTACCACTATGCTATACTATCAGTTCGGGTCCTGGATCCCTTTCTTGCATGTAGTCCTTATAGCACTACCAGAAATGATTCCTAAGTGCAGACAGGAGTGAGCTTCGAGCAAATCCAGGTGAAGCCCAACTTGCACCCCAAATAAAAACTGAGTTCAGTTTGCTGTGTTAATGGAGTTAAACTCTCTCTTCCTAATTTGCCTGTCCCATATCTAAGTTTTAAACTGTCATTTGGAAAATTCTTCTCTTGAAAACATACAATTAAAATTTATTTTATCTTTTCTAGGGACTTGATACTAATAATGATTGAATGACTTACCATGAGAATTGGATACATAAAGAAAGAAATATATCTATCTATATGAGCAGTTATAAAAGTATACATAAAGCAGAGGTTGAAGGAAAAAGCAGTTGTGTCTTGTAACATGATATTAGTCTCCTTGTTCAAAAATTGTTTTACCTCTAAAAGAAACTATAAAGAAAAGGAGAAATTTTGCTTCCATGTTTTTGTCCATCAAATAAGATTTATTTCTGAAGAGAAAAGAAGCTCCAAATTTATTAGTAACTATGTGGGTAAATCAGTAGAAAAGAAGATGCTAGAACCCAGGCACTGTGAGTGAGATAGTCAAGAAATAAGAAAACAACCAGAAGATTTAACTCTTTTAGGAAGGCAGCTATGCTTACCACTATACCACTAACGTGATGATTTAACTCTTTTTGGAGAAGAAATTTCATGAGAACAAACATATGGAGTAAAGGAGATGGGAATTATAAGGGACTTAAAGGATTTCTACAGGGAGATGTTCAAAGAGAACACACCATGAAAATATCTTTGAAAGAAGTAAAAATTTAAGCCTTTATTAAGTCACCCAACCACAATAAAAAATGAGTGACAAAGAGGAGAGAAACATCAAAAGAATATTCTACTACCCCTTTCCTTCTGACTCATTTCACTTAGCATAATACTCTCCATGTTCATTCACGAATAAGCAAATTTCATGACTTCTTTTTTCCTAACAGCTGCATAGTATTCCATTGTATAGATGTACCACAATATCTTTAACCACTCATCTGTTCTAAGCAGTGAATTGTTTCCAGATTGTGGTTATTGTAAATAGTGCTGCAATAAACATAGGAGTGCAGAGGGATTTTCTGCCTGGTGTTTATATTTCTATGGTATACCCCTAGGAGTGGTATTGCTGGATAACATTTGGAAACCTAATTTCTAGTTTTCTGAGGAATATCCATTTTGTTTACCAAAAAGGCTAGATCTGTCTACATTCCCACCAGTAGTGAATGAGAGTCCCATTCTCCCCACATACACATTGGCACAGGTTCCTCTTATTCTTTGTGATGTGTGCCAATCTTTGTGGTATAAGATGTTATCTCATTGTTGTTTTGATTTGTATCTTCATGATGATTAGTGATATGGGGCATATTTTTCATGTGCCTTTTGGCCATCTGCATTTCTTCTTTGGGAAAATGTCTGTTCATTTCTTCTCATACAATTTTTGGATTAGGTTAGATGGTTTTATTTGATAAGTTCTATCAGTTCCTTATTTATCTTAAATAGTAAACCCTTAGTTGATGAGTGGTGGGTGAATAGTTTCTTCCATCTCTTGAGTCATCTTTGCATTTTAGCCACTGTTTCCTTTGAGGTGAAGAAGCTTCTCACTTTAATGTAATCCCATTTGTTTGCCTTTGTTTCCATTTGCTTGGTCAGTGGTGAGTCAGAGGGATAGACATAAATATAGAATAATCTCACTAATTCGTGGTATGTAAGAAAAGTATAGTATGGTAATAATATCCAGTAACAATAGAAATGAGGACCAGGAGGATCCTCTATGGTAAGAAGCTTGCCACAAAGATGGATGAATGTAGAGACGAGTTCACTATGACAATGATAATTGGAAATTATCACTCTGGACAGGAACTAGGTGCTGAAACAGAATACAGTGATATGAATGGTTCAGCTACATTAAAAATAGTGCAAAACAAGAATCTTAAAGAGAAAATAGAAAGAGGGAGAAGTAAAGTGTCTGCCCCAGATGCAGACAGAGGAAAGGTGGGAGGGAATTGGTGATAGAAAATGTGCACTAGTGAAAGGTGGTGTACATCTTATGACTGAAACTCAATCAAGAACAATTTTGTAACCACAGTGTTTAAATAAAGTAATTAAATTAAAATTAAATAATATTAGAAGAAACAATGTCCATATTTTTGTGTTTGGGAAAGACAATGAGACAAATGCAACTGAATAATTCACCCCAAGACAAAAGTATGAGCTGACAAATCACAGTTGACCTGTGAAAACCAAGATCTGCTCTCTTGGTTGCAGCCTGAACAAGAGAGGTCCTAGGACATGCAACCCCAATTTAGGCCATGCTTTTATAAAATATCTCTTAAGTACTCTTGTCATTGGCCTCATGGCCAAAAACATCTGACAGCAAGTTAGAAAGTAATAGAAAAAGCTAATCATTTTTATGAAACAGCCCGTGGTGGAAGGAGGACAGTAAACCCCAATATCTGTAGAGGGAACAGTTTTACTCTGATGGAACATTAATAACCTCTTATTTCTGTCTCTCAGTGTAACATATATAAGGAGAGAAAATTCCTCTTTCAGTATGCTTACAAACACCTTACATTTCTCCAAATACAGAATCAGCTATCTCCCAATAAGTCTCAGTTTATTTTTGTTTTGTTTTTGGGTCACACTGGCAATGCTCAGAGCTTACGCATGACACTACACTTAAAAATTATTCCTGGAGGTGCTTGTGGGTTGATGTGGGATGCCAAAAATCGAACCCAGGTCTGCTACATGCAAGGCAAATGCTCTCTGCACTGTCCATTCTATCCATTCCCATCTCAGATTCATAGCATTTTTTGATCATCATTTGCTTCTAAGTTTTCCACATTGTCTGAATATGTCTTCCACTTCCCTTGTCTTTGATCAGGCATCCATAGAGTTCTACAAATGCAAATTAGGGAATATAGGACAGTTTGGAGGTCTTTGCCCACAACCAAGAAGGAACATTGCCAACAGTAAGACTTATCCACCAGCTGAGAGATCCCAAAAAGTTATAGTATATCTGAATACTTAGAGGTACCACAGCCAATGTCAGAATGCTGTCCAATAAATCTGGAGCAATGCTTTAGGTAGAGGGTCAGAATTATCTTGCCTTTCTCCCCAAATTACAATGAATTGAATTTATGCTAGATTTTCTTGTAATGACACTAGAGTAGTATACAGACTTTAATTTGCTTTCTTCTTTCCTTGATGGAGTAATTGGGGCTTAGGACTTAAGTAAATAATCTTTTTGTTTGTTGAGTAATAACATTACTTGCTCTTGTCTCTGATCAAGAAATTATGTGTTCTGTCATCATGCATGACACTAAGGCAGGCTATCTTTGAATATCTTTGAGTTAAAATGAGATTTCATATTCACAACTGTTTTCGACAACTACTTTTTCTGAAATATTTTATCCAAGCATAACTCACATTTTCTATTTAAATGCTTTCCTTGTTTATAAGGATGGTGGCACTTTGATTTCTTTTTATGTATTGTCTTTCAAATTCTATTGAAGTGAATCATTTAGAGTTATCTAGTACTTTATTTTTTGTCTGTTTCCCTACAAAGAATAGTATATGTCATTAGAATATGTGACATGGAACTGAAAAGTGAATGATATAAAATACTTTTAAAGCATAAATAACAGACAAACCTTTATAATAACTGCCTACAAATTTGAGACTTCCTATGTGTATTCATTGAAATATTGTTTGATAAGCTAAGCTGCTGCTTCTTATTCAAACAACACCTTCATGCCTTTGTGAAGACAGAAATATATGTTTACCTATCATATTTTCTTAGTACTTCATGCAACTAAGTCAGAGTAAATCAAGCCCTTGTTTCCAGGTAATTTTTTCTCACAGCACAAAACAAAACAAAAATGGAACTATTTAAAAATAAATGGAGTCAATTCTGGTGTTGGAGGTGAGAAGGAATAAAAATAGTCTTTTAGTAGAGTTAGTCTGGAGAGTTCCATAAAGTATTAGGAGGTGTACGAAATGTCTTACCTCTCATCCTGAGAAATGGTCAAATAAATTAAGTTTTTACGCTGTGCTCAGAGGGTATTGGCTTTTTATATGTTCATGTTATATTTCAATAGAGTTTACAATTTTTAATTTGAGGGTCTTAGACAAAGATCACCACACCTTACAGTGCTCAGGTTTTTCAACCTGGCTCTGTGCTTAAGGTTCATTCCTTATAGTCCTGGGAGGAAGAACATATACAGTGCTGGGGGCTAAATTGGAGTTAGTTGCAATGGAAGAGAAATGTCTTACATCCTAGACAATCTCTCCAGCCCAATAAATTTTTATCATCAAATGTAATATTATAGGGGCACCAAAAAGGAAAAACTAATCATACTTTTCTGCTCAAAAAATCTTCCTGAAGAAAACAGCAACTGAATTTAGCTATCAAGCATGGAATTAACTGGATAGAGTTGGGATATTTAAAGTTCTTTGCAATGGAGAAGACAACAAGAAGATGGAGAAAACTGAAAGAGTAAAGGTGTTGGGGGAACCAGGTAATTAACGGTCTGAAGAGATATCAAGTCTAGGAGTGAAATAATATTAAGAGAGATGCAGATTTGTAGAAACACTTTAACACAATATTTATGAGTTTAGGTTTAATTAGCTAATGCAGAGTGTAGAAAAGTCTGAACATTGCATTTCAGATAATTCACTTTGGAACCTGCCAGGGCATAATTTAAAAGAAAGGGAATAAGATTGGAAGAAGAATGACTCAATGATACAAAAAGTGTATGAAAAAAACATACCACCTGTAGAAACAAAGTAAGTAAAATATGCTTAGTAAGACACCTACAGTGTCACTGTTATTTTACATCATCTTACATTATTATCTTTCATTCAAGGACACTGTTTCTATCTCAAATATCTCCTTAGGCTTTTGTTGAGTTCTTTTTGCCATTGGGATCTAAGATTTTCATTAATTATGGAGTATAAATTATTTTTATATTTGCAAATTTTTATTATTCAGGATTATAACAAAACAATATTCTTGGAGGTTGAAAATATAGTTCACTCAGCCCAGTTGATTTCTGCATACTGATTATTTTACATCCCAGCAATTAATCATCAAGCTTAATGTTGTTTTGAATTTCCAAATTTATACTTATCTCAGACCTTAGATATAGGAACAAAAGTGAATAAAAAATAAGCTTAAACTGGCAATGACTTCAATACCTGAGATTCTTTTTCTGTCTTGCAATAATTGCAATGTAAATGTGCCTATTGTCATTGAGCTATTCTACTAAGATCTTTTCTCAAGGTAAACAGTAAATATTTTCCTTTAAAGAGCTCAAAAACACAACATTTGAACTATTAATATAAGGATAGTATATATTATAATTGTTTATATAGCAAATATGTATGTATACATCTTGCTAGAAATTTAGCTACTATTAGCATTTTCTACATGCACATAAATTTGCAAAGACCATTGAAAGAAAAGTAATGTGCTTCAAAGTGAAAAAGTGAAGCATATCTCTGTATATGAGTACACAATTTATATATTCATTAAAATAATTCTAGTTAGCATTCAACAATATGATTTTTCATAAAAATATGTGCATCTTTGTTTTTCTTTAGATTTATGACACTTATTTATTGTAATGCCATGAATCATTTAAAAAATAATAGACATTACAATTTTAATTAAAATTTTCTCTTGAAATTATGACTAAATTTGAATTTTCATTTATATGGTTAACTTTTCTATTCTTTTCTTCAAATAAATATTTATTAAATTTATATTATTCTTGGAATGAAATTTATTTTTTAAAACACCTAGAGGCAGAACATAAGTTCTCATATTTAGTAAGTTTACTAAATTTTACATTACTTTAAGAAACAGTATATACTTTATGCTCAGAGAAAAAAATATTTCTACCTAGAATGAATAAACATTCAAGATCATGATGAACCAATAAGATAATTCTATTGTAGTTTATTATTTTTAATTTTTTTCTTCTCCATGTGTAGTCAGATGTCTCCTGAAAGAAAACACATTAATTTTTTAAATGATTGAGGTTCTGTAATCTACAATATTGATTCTCTTACTGATAGTTCCAACACCACTCATATATCTTTAGAAGCAATAAATGCAATTAAAACTGAGAAGTAGGGGTTTGGGAAAGGGAAAGTAAGAAGGTAGAAAAATTAGTAGAGAAAAAACAGGGTTTTATAAAATTACTATTATATAGTTTAAGAGACTAGATTAGGAAACTACCACAACACAGCAAGTTTGGGCACATTCTCAAGTTCTAGTTGCCGATAGTAATAAAAATGTGTTTTCAAAGTGTAGACCCCGTGATTTCACAAGCTTTGATTCCGTATGTCAGTGATAGCTAATTAGAAGTCTTTGAAGGTATTTGAATATTGAAATGATCTAAATTGTGATGAGTTATAAGCACTTCTTTCATTCTAGATTGGAATTTAGCAATAGCGTGGACACACACACACACACACACACACACACGGAAAGAAAACAATAGACTCATCAACTCACAGTCAGAGACACATTAGTGATTCCATAAATTCAACCTTTCACCCCCAGATTCTTCTGAAATATTCATTAAAATCTAGTTTACAATACAGTTTAAGTACTTTCAAAAACTATATGTGGTAGCAAGTTTATATTTTATCCCATTTTACCTACTCTGATAAGAAAGTCCCTTTTTAAAAAATATGAAAAGTTTTTTTTGTTTGTTTTTTGGTGTTTAGGTCACACCCGGCAGTGCTCAGGTGTTACTCCTGGCTCTGTGCTCAGAAATCGCTCCTGGCAAGCTCAGGGACCATATGGGATGCAGGGATTTGAACCACCAACCTTCTGCATGCGAGGCAATCGTCTTAACTCCATACTATCTCTCTGGCCCCGTGAAAAGTTTTATTTTATGTATATATGTATATATTTTGGTATTTGGGCAAAGAAGTGATTTTCCAATTTCTACCTTACAATTTCATTGTTTCATTTGCTTTTGCACCTGCCTTGCAGAACTTAAATTCATAGACACTATTTCATCAAGAAGCAACATGTAACAGTTCTGAGACCTAAATGACAAGATGCTAATATCTCATAAAAATCGTTTTTGTTCTTGGTGGGGGGGGAGGGGAGCGTCTTCCTGCAAAGCGGGCAGATTTAATACCCAAGAACGAGCGCCACCTTGTGACAGTGTAAGTGAAACACCCCCACCCCTCAGTTCCTGGGCTTTGAAAAAGAAAAGAAACTACAAGATCCATCATGTCCATCATTGCATCTTTCAAGAACCCAAAGTAGATCTAACATATCTGTTTCCTGGTGTCCTTTCAGAGGTGATTAGTATTAAAAATAAAAACTTTTAATCTAAAGCAATGTTCCTTGCAGTCAAATGAAAGTAGTTGATAGATTTACAAGGAGCAAGAGACTAAAATTTGTTAATATCTGTTACTCTGGGAGATTTCTTCCTTTTTATTATCTCTCTCTCTCTCTCTCTCTCTCTCTCTCTCTATCTCTCTCTCTCTCTCTCTCTCTCTCTCTCTCTCTCTCTCTCTCTCTCTCTCTCTCTCTCTCTCTCTCTCTCTCTCTCTCTCTCTCTCTCTCTCTCTCTCTCTCTACTCTCTCTCTATCTCTCTCTCTCTCTCTTCTCTCTCTCTCTTCTCTCTCTCTCTCTCTCTCTCTTGTTTTTGGGTCACACCCGGTGACGCTCAGGGGTTACTCCTGGCTATGCGTTCAGAAATCGCTCCTGGCTTGAAGGACCATATGGGACCTTGGTGGATCGAACTAAGGTCCATCCTGGAAGAGTCGCATACAAGGCAAATGCCCTAACACTGGGCTATCACTCCGGCCCAACACTGGGAAATTTCTATCTAAACCTCTACTTAAAGATACAAGTACTTCTCTGCACCTGTTAGAACAAATGAAGTAATGAAATTTTCTTATACATGGATGGATATGGAAAGTATTACACGGAGTGAAAAGAGTCAGTGGTAAAGAGATAAACATAGAATAATCTCATGCATTTGTGGTATATAAACTATGTATAATTTATATTTACTATATTTAAATATATAAATATAATGAATGTACTATATTTATGTTTTATATATATATGAATTGATATTTATATAAAGGTGCCATAATAAGAATTCCCAAGTCAATATAGATGAGGGCCAGTAGGACCACTTCATGGTAAAAAGCTTGCTACAAATATAAGGGGAATAGTTAGTGCAGAGAAGGGCACAGAACCACCATGACAATAATATTTGAAAATGATCACTCTGGACAAGAATTGGGTACTGAAAGGAAGTAAAATGGTATGCATAATACCCCTTCAGTAATAATATTGCAAACCACAGTGTCTAAAAGGAAAAAAAAATAGGGGAAAGAGAGATAGAGAAAGAGAAGAGAGAGAAGAGAGGATAGGAGAGATAGAAGAGAGGAGAGAAAGGAAATAGAGAGGAGCGAGAAGAGAGAAGAGAGGGGAGGAAGAGAGAGAGAGAGAGAGAGAGAAAGAGAGAGAGAGAGAGAGAGAGAAAGAGAGAAAGAGAGAGAGAGGAGAAATGTTTTCCACAGAGTTAGGCAGGGGAGAGGGCAGAGGAGAGGGTAGAGGGAAACTGGGGAGATTTGCAGTGGGAAATGCACACTGGGGAAGGGTATTGGACATTGTAATGACTGAAACTCAAATCATCATGAATAACTGTATAACTATATATCTCACTGTGATTGATTAAATGATTTATTTATTTATTTATTTATTTTAGTCTCTGTACTGACTCACATTTGAAGTTTGGCTTCTTTAAGAAGAAAATAGTTTAGAATTTTAACATCTCCACTACTTTTTCTTCTACATATTCAGGAATATCACCACCATAGTAACAAATGTTAAATGGTCAATTTGGACTCAGGAATAATAGACTTGACTCAGTAACAAATCTTTCATTTATCTTAATTCTGAATCAAAGGACTCAAATGATGGAGACACAACAAATATTGTTCTTCTTCAGATACTTGGAGAATATAAGAAAATAAATCATCTGCCCAGGATGGCCTTTTGTCTGCTTCATACCACACATGTTTAAATAATAAAGGTGATTTGATCTACAGATAGTGAGTACTTAGATGCTAAGGAATATATTTATGTCATCACATGAATTGTGTCACCTATGTTGCTATACTGTATTTTCTATCCCTAGAAAGCTATAAACATCAACAGATGTATTTACAATAAATAACCCAAACTGAACTAATACAATCTGTATTCCATGTGAAATGATTCAGTTGCCTTAACTAAATACCATGTATGAGTTTACTAGGAAGTCCACCCACTCAAAGATTTATTGCAAAGATTTACTGCTGTTTTTTCTTCCTAGGTCTCTTAGGAGCAGAGAAAATGGGCTACAAGTTTACAATTCTTTCCTTGCTAACCACCACCATCACCACAAAATTGACCTCTTTGTGGCCATTTAGTTCAGCCCTAGGGAAAACGCAGAGCAAGTTGCTTTTCTATTCAGCCTCCTTTGAAGGCTTTCAGGTCCAAACTGGAATTCATCAGGAAAAGACAGAAGCTCTTATGTTCAATAAAGCTTTAAAATTCACAATAAAGCTTTAAAATTCGCAATTTGGGAGGGGGAGGGAGTTTGGAGAGATAGTACAACTATAAGGCACTTTCCTTCTAGCTGCTGATCCACATTCAATCTGAGGCACCCCATAGGGTCCCCTGATCACAGACAGGAGTTATTCCTGAACAGTGAACTAGGAGTAAGTAAAACAGAGCAAAACATAAACCCTAAATTCAGTAAGTTATTATCTATACTAAGACTGTCTTTATTCAAAAAGTAATTCATTGATTCTCTCCTCAAATAAAACCTTAACACTGGAGGCAGAGGGGGAAAGGAAAAGGAAAGAGGAAGGAAGGAAGGAAGGAAGGAAGGAAGGAAGGAAGGAAGGAAGGAAGGAAGGAAGGAAGGAAGGAAGGAAGGAAGGAAGGAAGGAAGGAAAGGAGGGAGGAAGGAAAGGAGGGAGGAAGGAAAGGAGGGAGGGAGGGAGGGAGGGAGGGAGGGAGGAAGGAAGGAAGGAAGGAAGGAAGGAAGGAAGGAAGGAAGGAAGGAAGGAAGGAAGGAAGGAAGGAAGGAAAACAAGCTCTGGACAGCCATATATTGAGAGTTTGATCAAATCTAAGAAACAGGTGCAGGGGTTAGGATGCTTTCCTTGCATGTGGCTGACCTGAATTTGATTCCCAGTACATCATTATGCTTCTTTAACACAGCCTGAAGAAACCTGAGCAGAATCATAAGTAAACCCTGAGCACAGCTGGATAAGCACCCCTCACTCCCATATACCCATTTCCTTTATAATCTTGCATATAGAATCAGAGAACTCAATAATTTCCATCTCTAAATACAGTTATTCAACAAATTAAATGATAGATTCAAACTTTTTTCTTTTCTCTTCTTTTTTTCTTCTCTCATCTTTTCTTCCACTATGTTCATAATGGTTTGATCTTATCCACCTTATGCAGAACATTTATTTCATTTTTTCACCTTTTTAAAAAATTTTCCCTAAAGTCCCTTTTCTTTATTTTAAAAGAAAAAAAATAAGCATAGAAATGGTGTATTTATTTCAATCTAGCTATGAAAATCAACCTGAATTTGTAAACACATTAGAAAACTCTTTTTCAGGAGGGAAATAAATAATGGGAAAAATACTAATAACTTGAACTATAAAAACACCTGTGAGGATAAAAATAAAAGAATTACTCTCCTCTCCTCTCCTCTCCTCTCCTCTCCTCTCCTCTCCTCTCCTCTCCTCTCCTCTCCTCTCCTCTCCTCTCCTCTCCTCTCCTCTCCTCTCCTCTCCCTCCTTCCTTTCTCCTCTCTCCTTCTACACTTCTCTTCTACACTCTCCCCACTCTTTCATGTCTTCTCTTCTCTCTCTCTCCTTCCCTCTTCTCTCTCCCTCCTCTCCCCTCTCTCCTCTCATTTCTTGTCTCTCCTCTCTCCTCTCTTCTGTGCTGGGTGATAGGATAAGGGAAAAAAAAATTAAAAAAAAAAAGAATTAAAGTGAATCCTATTACTGAAGTAGAAATAAAGAATAAAATACCATTTGTTGTTAGGAAAGGGTGAGCAGGAGAGAATTAAAACTCATTTTACATTTTAACTTGGAGCTAATAAGACCACTAGGGAAATCAGAAGGCAGAAATAATTTAGAAATAAATGCATGCATTCACTTTTATGGATAGGGATTTAAAGAGAGATAATAATCACACTGACATTTGAAAACGTAATTTTCTTTAAGAGCATATTATTGCTTTTAAATACTTCCTCCAACACATGCTGTCATATTCAGGTACCATTAGTGACTATCTCAGGTAATTTGTTTATACTAAAGAAATGAATTTGTTTTGTTGTGACTCTCCCAAAGCACTGAAACAATACCCTTATATCTATAGAACAAGCATAGACTGTCCATATATAAGAATTTTGTGGAGAATATCTTTCGGGGCCACCACCAAATGTAAGACATTCAGCCTATCAGGATCTACTAGTTGAGCCCTCAGTCCCACCCATTTCACAGCTCAGTACTGTACTTTCTTGCCTGAAAACTGACAAAATAATAAAAGCAGATATTTATTTCTTTGCTCTAGAGTTGGAGAAATTTGCATTACCAGGTTGAATGGAAGTTAGCCAAAGAGCAGTCTTGACAAGTTCTCAGAATTCCATACTACAGTGAGTATAAGTAAATAACAACTTTTACTTGATATTCCCTGGCTAGTCATCTCATCTAGAAGAAAAGGAGATTAAACTAATATTCACTTGCCAAGATCTTAAAAGTGTTCTAGTGAGGGGTGACTGGGCAGCACAGGATAAGCTCTTCTGAGGTGAATGGATTACTTACTGCCCACCCTGGTTTAAAATTTGCTACTACATGGATGTGGAATATCATCAGTAAAAAACCCTGGGAACTCTCCTTTGAGACAACAGTGTCCCAGATAATCAGCCAAAATGTAAGGCAGATCAGTACTATATCCTTGGACCCAACTACTAAACCACTGGCCAGGATTGCAGAGAATTATAGGGAGTGATTGCCAGTGATTTGTACCAAGATTAGTTTACCTGAAAAAGCTAAAATTTAGGGGCTAATTTTGAAGCAAGTATGTTGTTCATATTATCCATTCTCTATGAGCATATCTAATATTCAGGAATTATTAATTCAGTACACATTTGTGGGGACATAAAATTAAACTCAAATACTATACTGATATTGTTATTGTTTGAATTTCAAAGCTATGTAGTCACAAATCTCTGGAAAGAGGAAGTAAAAAAAAAGTAAAAAAAAAGGGACAAAATTCTATTTTAGAGGAAAATATCACTATTGATCAATATTTGGTATTCTGATTGTATTAAAAAATGTTTTCATAGAGGCATTGTGGTTTGAGAAGTTCTTTAGAGTTGAAATACAGACATGAAATTTTTCGGTATGACTCCCATCACTCTTGTCTACTCCCCTCCTATAACTTCTCCAGTTTCCCTCCTATTTCCAACTCTGCCTTCTTAACCGATATATTACAGCCTCCTTAACAGATATATTTCAAACCTTGATGGTTGAAGCTTAGACATATGTTCTCAATGTAATTAGTCCTGTAGTTTAGATAGATGGATATGACACACTTCACACCACGGATGTGTCCAAGAATTTTCCCACAACTGGAAGGAAGATATAGATAAGTAAAGGAAAATAGGACAAAAGAAGCTTTCACCCAATAATGCACTCATGGCTAAAGAGATAATGCAGGCTAGGTCAAGGAAATACATGTCCTAGAAGTGGGTCCTGACTGCCTCAGCACCTGAGGATCCCGAAGCACAAAGGCCTTGGGTTCCAGCACTGGAACCCTGAGCCGGGTTGCATCTTCCTGCCGTAGCATCTAACCATCTGGCCTAGTTGGCCGAATAATTCCTGGAATGATCCTGGGAATCCCCAAGAAGCACTTAAAAATTCCAACTCCTTGTGTATCCTTATTTTCATTGTATTACAGTGATCCAAGTCAGAACAGTCTCTTTGATTCTTACAATATAAGTTAGTTGTTGTATATGAAAATATTTCCATAAGATGATTCTTTGAATGGTTGTATATGAAAATGTTTCTGTAAGATTATTCTTTGCCTGTTGCCCCACCTTGACCTTCCAGGTGGGGGCGCTGTTGAAAGTTGAATACATAGCTTTAGTGGGAGGCGTGCAGGGTTTTTTGCCAGAGCTGGTAGCAGGCTGACAAAGGACTCTCTTCGCCCAACCGTTTACACCCTGACCTTCTTGTCTGTGGATTATTTGCTGCAGATGAATATTACCAAGATCTCCCCCAAAAGGGGACAAGGGGATGGGAATCAATTTCTCATTCTGGGAACTACTTGGGGAATTCACAAATATCCAACAAAGGATTTAATTGCATATCATCGCAACTGTTAGTTGCTTTGAGAGTTTGGGAACTGAAGACTGGTTATTATATGAAAGAGAGGAGAGACAGACAGAGGGAGAAGACAGAGAAGGAGATAGAGAAGGAGGGGAAATTTTGTCACAAATAGTCAGGGAACATGGTTTAAATTGTAATAAAAGCCTGATATTTTTGCAGCCCATTTCTTTTTTAGAAGTGATTTTATCAGAATTTCTCTATTTTATGAGATTCTTCTAACAACGGATACGCTGACCCTCATACAGCTTATAGTGACAGAGGAAAGTGTCATGGGTCCCAATGGGCCTTTGCAAATGTCAGTGTCATGGTGGGCTTTTAAACTGCTCAGAGCTTCCCTTAGATCTCAGTATGTCCCTTTCATTTAGTCAGAGGTAAGAAAAAAAAAAAAGTGCTGCTCCTATTACCTTTGGAATGTTTTCAATAAACTCAATCTCTCTTCTTTAGTCCCTTCTATAGTCAAGCACTGCTAATTTGGAAAGAATATAGCTTAAGCTTTTTTTTTTTTTTTTTTTTTTTTGAGCCATGGTGACAAAGCATCAGATTATTTTTCAACAAAGAGAAAGAAAAAAAAAGAAAGATAATGAAAGAACATTAGAAGTTGTGAGGAGACCGGGAGGGAAATTTGGACCCAAATGCCATGCAGAGGAAAGGCAAGAAGAGGCAGAATGAGAAGTCCAGGCAGACACATTTCTGCATATCTGATGTCAATGTTTTATTTACTAGTTCCTTATCCCACAAAGTTTTCCATAAGGGCTCAACAGTGCTTTATCTACTTAGTCACATAAATAATTATTTGAGTAGGAACCAGAGACAATTTGGGTTCTATTTCTTACTCAGATTCAGACATTCCCTCTTTCTTAGCCTCTAATTATAAACATGTTTGGTCTGTGAAGGGATTCCCCACTTTTTAGCCTAACACAGAAAATGGAGTTCAGGTTCTAGACAACTGACTGAAACATCTCACCACATGCTGATGTATTCTCTTGCATAAGAGTTTCCTGTTTTCCACCTAGGTACGATACATTATCCTCATATTCAATCTGGACTGGTAGATCCTAGTGCTCCATTTCCTAATAGACCATAGGTTTGACCTGTTGTCCTTCTTGAGCAGCATTTTTGGGTTTTCAACTCTCAGTAACTTTGCTAGTTGTAGGTAAATTGAAGTATAAGTTATTTTTCTTAACATTTATAACTTGTTCTTTTTAGTCCTGAAGCTTACTTAGAAACCAAGGGTTATATATTTTAAAATACAAAGAAACTAGTTCCAATGATACATCTATCTTTCAAAGGAATTTACAATTAGATTCCCATTTTGGTGCAAACCTGTGAAAACCTTTCTTGGGTTGCATTATGATATCTCATTAACACTTGACTTCAAGCAACCTGACAATTTCAGGTAAGCAAGTTCCTTGCATAAGACACATTCTTGAATAAACATCACCAACTCAAAGTCCAGATATTTAAATGTCTTCATTATACTTGAGAATGCCTTTATTATACTTAAAAATTACTTAAAACTGTTAGAAGAAAAGTAATACTATTATAACTTTTATAATAAAAAATTCTTCCATGCAGTGCCAGAGTGGTGATGCAGCGGTAGGGCTTTTGCCTTGCACAAAGCTGACCTAGGATGGAATGTGGTTCGATCCCCCGGTGTCTCATATGGTCTCCCAAGTCAGGAGCGATACTGAGTGCATAATCAGGAGTAACCTCTGAGCATCACCGATGTGGCCCAAAAACCAAAAAAAAAAAAAAAAAAAAGTTATTTCAGATGTTGTTAGATGAATTTAAACACACATATACCTATGAATCTGGAATTAAATATACTCATGTTTTTGTTTTTGTTTTTGTTTTTGAATTTTGGGTTATACCCTACTATGCTCAGGGGTTACTCCTGGCTCTGAGCTCAGAAATCGTTCCTGGCAGACTCTGGGGACCATATGGGATGCCAAAGATCAAACCCGGGTCCATCCAGGATTGGTTGAATGCAAGACAAATGTCCTACCACTGTGCTATAGCTCCATCTTCTAAATATACTCATGTTTTAGGAACACTTTATTAGCACAATAGATTTAAATCAGACCAATGAAATGATTCCAGAAAGAGACCAGAAAACAAATTATATTTATTTCCTATTCTATACTATAAAGGCAATAGTGGATACATTTAACTAATTAACTAGTGACATTTTTTTCTGTATAAACTTTCATTAAACTTATCATCATAACAAGTACATTCACCTCTATATTCACAATAGACTCGCTAATATTGTTTCTTCCTGTAGAATTTGGCTTTTCATGAATCCATAGGCCCTCATTTTAATAGTCTTTAAATGTTAGGTCAAGTGCTCTATTTTCTAGGTTATTGTTATTCAATTCTCCTCTTGGAAAGGGCACTTTCTGACTTTCACTTTTTTCATAGCACTTAATTGTGGAAATCACTGACTTTGCTTAGTAAGCTGCATATTTTCATATGTCAACAAGTCAGAACAATCCATCACTTTATTGAACAAACAACTAATTGTATAAAGAAATTTGATCAACAGACTAACATGAAACTATTTTGAGTGACTGAAAGACTCTTGAAAATCTAAAGTTTCTGGGTTGTATGAGTATTTGTAGAGAAAGACAGTAAAGTCCAGGAGGTTGCACTTTCTTATGTATAAAAGAAACATATTTATTTTTTAAAATAAGAATTATTTATAAGAATTAAACATAAGAAGGTGATGAATGTATCGCAGCCCATTACATATAGAGAGAATGCAAAATGACTAGCTAGGGTATGTTTAACTTTAGTTGAAGGTATTCAACAGCCCAGACTAATTTCAACAGTTTTGGGTTTGAAGTATGACTTAGTTGTGGTGATATGAGCAATAGAGAAAGCAGTGTGCTTTGATAGCTCATCCGATCTGATGACATTTATTTATGCATCTCTCCTAGCTGGTGGGAAAATCTAGTTTTGTGTTTCCTAGCAACAGTAATGTGCACATGTGATCATGGCCATGTAAATAGCAGATGCAGTGATTCAAGTTTCAACTCACTCATCTAGATGACAGCTTGAGTTTCTGTGTCTTGTTGATATTAAACCAATATGCTTCAAAATTGCTTTAAAAGAATCTTGGTCTGATAGTTAACATGATATAAAATCTCAGACAGGAGTCATAGAGTTGTCATAAGCACAGTTCTAAAAGAGAGAGACACTTTGTGCTAGAAATTTGCAGATTTCAGGGGACTCTGGATTTGAAAAAAAATTTATGGAAGCAGCCTATCTCCCCCCAACTAACTAAGATAAGTCAACAAATTAAACAGGTCAACAAACTAAAATTTTTATTTTTATTTGGAAAGAAACAACTTATGTGTCCTAAAATAACTTTTCTTCCCCTTGGAGAGATATTGGGCCTGTCCTTAGATATTTATGCTATTTGAGTTGGTATCGTTATAATTACTAGAACCACTGGGACCTGGTATTGACATAAAATCAACATTTGTCCTCAATAATGGTCAAGTACAGTGACAAACCAGTATAGTGTGAATGTGTGTAGGTGTGTGTGTATGTCAATGAGGTACTGATCAACCTTAATGATGCAAATGTATCTACAAATTTCTAATAAAATATACATTTACAGGATCAACATACTGAGATGAGGAGTCATACAAAGTTATGTCCAGCCCTAGCCAAAACATCATCATCACAAAGAGTGGTGAGTGCAGTTAGAGAAATAACTGCACCAACAACTAACATGACTATGTTAATGAGTGAGAGAAGTAGAATGCCTGTCTTGAATACAGGCAAGGGGTGAGTGAGGAAGGAGATGGGGGCACTGAGGGTGGGAATGTTGCACTAGTGAAGGGGGATGTTCTTTTTATGACTGAAACCCAACTACAATCATATTTGTAATCAAGGTGTTTAAATAGATATTACTTTAAAAAATAAAAATAAATTCAATAGTTATATCTAGTTAAAAAAGAAAGAAAAAGAAGAAAGGAAGGAAATAGGAAAGAGGGAAAGAAAAAAGAAAGAAAGAAAGAAAGAAAGAAAAAGAAAGAAAGAAAGAAAGAAAGAAAGAAGAGAAAAAGAAAGAAAGAAAGAAAGAAAGAAAAGAAAAGAAAGAAGAAAGAAAGAAGAAGAAAGAAAGAAGAAAAAAAGAAGAAGAAAGAAGAAGAAGAAAGAAAGAAGAAGAAAGAAAGAAAGAAAGAAAGAAAGAAAGAAAGAAAGAAAGAAAGAAAGAAAGAAAGAAAGAAAGAAAGAAAGAAAGAAAAGAAAGAAAGAAAGAAGAGAGAAGGAAGGAAAGAAAGGAGAGAGAAGGAAGGAAAGCAAAGAAAAGTAAGGAAAGAGAAGAAAAGAAATAAAAGAAAAAGGGAAGAAAGAAAGAAAGAAAGAAAGAAAGAAAGAAAAGAAAGAAAGAAAGAAGAAAGAAAGAAAGAAAGAAAGAAAGAAGAAAGAAAAGAAAGAAAGAAAAGAAAGAAAGAAAGAGAAGAAAGAAAGAAAGAAAGAAAGAAAGAAAGAAAGAAAGAAAGAAAGAAAGAAAGAAAGAAAGAAAGAAAGAAAGAAAGAAAGAAAGAAAGAAAGAAAGAAAGATAAAGGAAGGAAGAGAAAAAGAGAAAGGAAAAAGAAAGAAGAGAAAGAAAAATGAGAATGAAAGGAAAGAAAGTAAAGAGGGAAAAATAAATGGAAGGAAGGAAGGAAGGAAGGAAGGAAGGAAGGAAGGAAGGAAGGAAGGAAGGAAGGAAGGAAGGAAGGAAGGAAGGAAAAGGAAGGAAGCACTTTTTTAGGGGTGTATTTGGGGGCCACACCCAGCAGAGTTATTTCTGGCTTTGTGCTCAGGAATCACTCCTGGTAGACTTAAGGGATATGGGATTCTGTGGATCGAACTCCAGTGGGCTACTGCAAGGCAAAAAGCCTTCTCTGCTATGCTATGGCTTTGGCCCCAGAAAGCACGTTCGTTTTGTGGGGTAGGAGAGTCACAACTGGCGGCTCTCAGGAGTTACTCCTGGCTCTGAGCTAAGAAATCGCTCCTGGCAGGCACGGGGGACACAATGGGATGCCAGGATTCGAACCACCCAAGGTCCTGGGTCAGCTACCTGCAAGGCAAATGCCCTATTGCTGTGCTATCTCTCCTGCCCCAATAAAGTACGCAGCTTCTAAGAACAACATTACCCAACAAGGCAACTCCCCGAATCCTGGACTTGGCATTCAAAGTGCATCAAATTTCTCAGACATTACCGCTGTGCCAGAGGCTACTAATATAAACTCGCAGTCAACAGTCTTGCCTTTGGCACCCACACTCTGGGTGGAATCTAGGCCTGGCCAGGGGGCATGGCCCCTCCCAGCACCCCTCATCCTCCTCCTGGCAAGGAAAACTCTCCATGCAGAAAAGAGCACTGGAGATTCTGGCAGAATAGTAACTAGGAAAGACAAACAAATCCTTGGAACGGACTCCCTGATACGCCTGGCCTAAATCAGCCTCGAATCCTCACAACAGCAGAGGAGCAGCTAGGGCTTCTGTGGTGTCTATAAATTTGTCATGATGTACTGTATTAAATCACTTGTATTAAATAATTTGCTCTGAAAAATATTAAAAACATCATTTGGAGAATGAGTTACATTCTAATTATCTATGGGGAATAATGATCAGAATGTTGCAAAAACGAGGTGTCCTGGACCTGCTGGGCACCCATGAGAGTGGGTACATTGTAGAACCAATTTATGCAGCCAAATGGGAACCCTTTTGTTGTCATTTGTGGGGTCCATTTCCTATGTTGGTTGGGACTAGGAAAACTCTTGGCACTAGAGATTTAAAGTGAATCTGCACAGAGGTATTTTCAGCTTAATTGTTGGAGATTGAATCACATGCTCTCAGTTTAATTAGTTTCATGATTTAGAGGTATAAAAATATAGATACATAGATTTATGTCAGATCACTAGGTATACTCAGTGATGCTAGGAGTGGTACAAGGAAATAAAATCCAGGGTCTGACAACTACCACTGGACGACACACATCCAGACTCATGGGATAATTTTTAATCTCTCTATAGCTCAGACATATAAGTATAAATGTGACAAGTCTTGGGGCCGGAGAGGTGGCACTCGAGGTAAAGTGTCTGCCTTGCAAGCGCTAGTGTAGGATGGACCGTGGTTCGATCCCCCAGTGTCCCATATGGTCCCCTCAAGCCAGAAGTGATTTCTGAGCGCATAGCCAGGAGTAACCCCTGAGCATCAAACGGGTGTGGCCCAAAAACAAACCAAAAAAATGTGACAAGTCTTAATGAATTCTACTGATAAAGACCTCACAATGTTGAAGGGGCATTCAAGTCCTTAGATTTAATTTCTCCTTGTAGCCTATATTCCCCCTTGTATCTGCACTTATAAAATTCTAATGTAAAGATTTTAAAGCTTAGTAATTAAGCTTTAATTGGATAATTAATAAAAGGATAATTGTCCTTATATTATTTGTAAATGCTCCCACCAAATAAGTTCTTTATTCATTGTGAAATCTGGCACTTATATTTATATGTATTCACTCATTTGTCTGAGATAAATTAAGATAGTTCAAATGCCACAATGAGGAAAATTAATTTCTATTAGGATAGCATTGAGGTTTTAGTAAACTCCATTCAAATATATTAAGTATCTATGTTTCAGGAATACTACTAGAAAGTTTGGTCCCATTATTCTTTTTAAAGATTTCCTGGTTGAGAAAATAGTCATAATATATGAACACTTTTATATTGTTTTCTTACAACTCTTATCAAATGTTGGACACAACTTCATCCATATTTTTTTACCTGACAGTTTTGTCTTCTGCCTAAGATCATACACAAATATAACATCCATATAGAGTTGAAGTCAGGGTGGTCACATGAGACCTTGCCTGACCTAGCCCCATATTTTATCATTTATTTTGAAACAAAGCCGCCCATGGGGCAAATATTTTTCTCAATCAAAACCACACAGCAATCATAGCAAGAACACTTGGGTCTCAGAGAAGTCTAAAATCTGATGTACCAGAGGAAACAGCAAAGTATTCAAGTTATTATGTCTCTATGTTCCATAGAGAACTTTTTTAATCTAGTACTTTAACAGAGTTCACCTTTCAATGGTGTTACTTAATTCTCACTTCAAACTTTGAATTGGTTTTCTAGAAAAAGTATGAACATAAATGACATGCAGAAATTGTACACAACATAAATATATGGGGAACATTAAACCAAGTAACAGGTATGAATTTATAGGCAAACACCATCATAGCAAATGCAAGAATTGAATGAATATAACATTGTTCTTTCCATAGTTATAACAAAAGAACGAATATTATTGAGTGTTAGTTAAAATCAGTGTAGAATCATATTTGTCTGGCTCTAATTTTCATATGACATATACTCTAATGTCATATGTTTAAAATGTATCATAACAATAGCTTATACATTGAAAATCAGGTTGCAATGGGGCCGGAGTGGTGGCACTAGTGGTAGGGCATTTGACTTGCACTCTTCTGACCTAGGAGAGGCCACGGTTCGATCTCCCAGTGTCCCATCTGGTCCTTCAAGCCAGGAGCGATTTCTCAGCAGAGAGCCAGGAGTAACCCAGTGTCACTGGGTGTAGCCCCCCAAAACCAAAAATAAATAAATAAATAAAATAAAATCGGATTGCCAAGTATAGGGATGGTCCTAGAGATGTCCATTTTTAACCATTATTTGAGTACTTTTGAGAAAGCAAGTCCAACATAAAAGAAAAGTATGTTTTTGAGTTATCATGATTCATGATTCATAAAGCTGGCAAAGGGGCAGTTAGATTGGGAGAGGAAATGATATTTCTGACAGAATAATTAGAAAACACACAGTTACACATAGGCAGTAGTACTTTTAGTAAAAAAAATATAATTAAATCAAGTGGAAAAGTCTAATTCAGTTGCTCTAGCAGGAAAAATAATTGGGAAAAATTCTAACCCCTGCAACTGAATTAAATTCAGGCCAGAACACTCTGCACTCAATACCAGAGGGACCAATGTGTCAACTATCACCCTGAGAACCCAAATACCCTTCCGATGGCTGTATTGCATCCAAAATAAATAAAATCCTTTCCAGGAACAGAACCAACTTTGTAAAATAGTTTTCAACCACTTTAGCCAACAGAAAAAATAATAATCGAATTTCTTCTGAAGTGAAATATTATTTTCCACTTTGCTGGACTTTATTAGCACAAGTTCGTGCACAAAGAGTAATTAAAATTGAAGTTTCAAACTGAGTGCTACATCACCTTCTTCCAAGACTGTACATATTTTTGCTCATTGTATTGAAAATATATGTATATATATATATATATGAACTAATTTGTACTTGGAAAAAATTTTACCAAAACTACCAAAATATTATAGGGAATACATAACATCCACAATGAGGGAAGTAGAAAGTCTGTCTGTAGTACGGGGCGGGGGGGTGGGGAGGAGGGAAATTTGGGACACTGGTGGTGGGAATGTTGCACTGATGAAGTAGGGTGTTTTCTACATGACTGAAACCCAACTACAATCATATTTGTAATCAAGGTGTTTAAATAAAAATAATAATTTAATAAAACAAACAAAAACAGCATCCACAGCTAGATCAAACGAATCCCATTTATTGATATTTTACATAGTTATGGAGGAAGCAATATTAAAATAAAACATCTGATTTGAAACAAAACAAAACAAAAAAGTGGCTGGAGCAATAGCACAGCCATAGGGGTTTGCCTTGCATGTGGCTAACCCAGGAAGAACCTGGGTTCCATCCCCAGAATCCAATATGGTCCCCTGAGGCAGGAGCAATTTCTGAGCACATAGCCAGGACTAACCCGTGAGAGTCACTGGGTATGGCCCCAAAACAAAGCAAAGCAAAACATCTGATTTGTTTTATCAATGTTATCCAGTGTTTAAATTTGTCTTTTAAAAAATTCTGATGGTTAAACAATAACTGTTTATAGTTGAAAACATAAGCAAAAATAAAGGTGAATGAAGATGAATGTCTAATAATGTTACCATTCAGTGATGAAGAATGCCATACTGAATCTGTGTTATCTTTCAAAAATATAATCTTCAGTCACTTAAAAATCTACAACTAGATCTTGGCTATTTATTAGACTCTAGTATATAACAGCTATCATTTTAACACTTAATTGTCCTTTATAACATAACTATTGGTAATTTAGTTCTTTGTTGAGCATCATAGTTTTTCTGCTTCTCATACATAGTATGGCTAACTTTCTTACATATGCATTATAAACTTACAAAGTATACATATTATATGTGATTATATGGGTATATATGTATATATATTCAAACACCTGTAATTTCTGTGTTGAGGGTTGTCAACATTTATTGAACTGATATTATCTGGACACAAACAGCACTTCAGAAAGTTTGTACTAGAATACTAATTTTGTTGTAAATTAGTCCTTTTAATTTTTTCTTAGAGTACAAGGTTTCATATCCATCTCAAAGTCTTGATCAGAACTTTATTCAGTCATATATATAATTTGTCTTATGTGATATAAGTTTAATTTGTCAGATATAAGCTACTTGTTTGTTGTCATGAGATTTTTTTTTTGTTTTGATCTTTGCAGCACATCTGCAGTACTCAGGGCTCCCTTATGTTTCTGTGCTCCAGAATCACTCCTGGCAGGCTCAAGGATCATATGGAGTGTGTGGGAATGAACCCATATCATCCTCATGCAAGACAAGCACCTTACCTGCTATCCTACAGCTCCTGCCCAAGCATGAGATTTTAAAAACATGGTTGTGGACAGTTCCAAGCAGTGCTCACGAATGGTGGACTCTCCCAGTATTTCTTAGGCAACAGGTTGGTTCTTCAATACAAAACCTGGAAGATATGCTCAGTCTTTGCAGTGCTGGGGTTTACCCAAACTTCCTGGAAGCCTATGTGGGCATTTTATGGCATGGATCTACCCCCAGAGCATAATATTCAAGACCATAAGTTACTCCCAGCCCTAGCAGGAGTGATTTTATGTACAAAGGACTTAAAAGTCAGAGCAATACATTCTACCAATCTCATCTTGCTCTCAATTACCAGTTACCACCTTCTCTTTCTCTGCCTCTGGCCATCATAGCCCTTTGTTAAAGGCAATGAGCACTGACTATTTTGGACAGTAAACACACAGGTCTTAGAAAAACCTGTGACCCATGTTTAAAGATAACACAAGAAACAGTGACTTTTCACAGTTTTTTATTACTATACTAGCCAGACCTTTTCTGTCAAAGTATCATTTAAAAAAGAATAAATCTCCAAGTAATATTATCCTAGAATTTTGCTTATAAAGAAATCAATTGAAAAAGCTCAGTTGTGGTCATACTAGAAACAATCACCTATTGTTTGTGCCACATTTCTGTTAACATCCTAAGAGGTCCTGCATAATTTATGAAAAACTAATTTAGTCTTGAACATAAATTTCTGGTTTGGGGAACACTTTTTATTATGCATACATTATGGCAGACCTTTCTCTTTCTTTGTCAGGATAATGGCCAACTGCTTCTCTTCTAGAAATTCATTTCTGACTGTGTGGCAGATTGCCAGGAGGTCAAACAGAGGGTTCCAAAGACAGTTGGGCAGAAAGAACATTTTCTTTATAATCCAGTGGAAGAAAAAAGAATTAACATTTTTAACTTTTCTCTGAGGCACCCCACTTGTAAATCTAACAAAATTCCATCCACATAATAAATAGGTAACTGATTGGGGATTGAACCTGCAAGAAAGAAAGGTTTGGTCTTCAAGAGCAGAAACTATTATTTCCAATAGCGAAGCTGAATCTTTTGAGTCCTACAGAACATTTTATCTTTCTGATCAAAGGATGTCTGGTGCAGTAAGACAAAATGTTCTTCAACTGAGCATTTATATGCCTTTAGACCCTCTGCATAATTAACTCTAGGCAAGATTCATGGGTGTGTTTTAGGACTCACTGATAAAACAGATTTAACTGTACCTAAATATGTGCTAGTAAAAATATAGCAAGACATACAATGCTTGTTTTTTATAAAGTCATTTAATGCTGGTTTTTAAATATAGAAAGGTATGCTTGGCTGGCTTCTCTTCAAGGCCACACCACCATTATTGAATGCAGTTTCTTTGGATTACAGTAATATTAAAAATAAAAAAGTAATAGAACATTTATTTTGTACCTTAATTCTTAACTACTTCTTTCCTAATATTTCTGGCTACTCTTTCTAATAAAAACATGTCACAGAATAGAGGTTAATTTTAAGCATGGCTGACTCTAACAATCAAGATAAAGGGGGTCCTATGATCCTAAATAAGGTTTTCGAATGTCAGTAGTTATGTACATGTTTTTCAATTGCCTTTCAGTGTTAGTTGACTATTGTTTAAGGAAGCATTTGCATGATGTCATATGGCTGACATGAATTAACTCACTGGATCTGGGAATCCAGATACTTTGTACAGTTTAGCATGTTCCCTGATCCAGTCTAGGCAGGTGTTTTGAGTAATAGTCCAGCAGAGAGGGAGATGCCTTGTATACAGCCAACCTAGCTTCTATCCCTGTTATCCCTTATGGTTCTTTAAGCCCACCAGGAGTGATACCTGATTGTAGAGTAAGGAGTAAATCCTGACCACTGCCAGGTATGTTTCAAAAACAAAACAAAGAAACAAAAATCTAAAACAGAGTCTGAACAGTCTCTCTGCAGGTCCCTGGCTTCTCAACTCCTCAAGATCCTGCTACCTGTAAGAGCTGCTCTCACCTTTCTAACCAGGCCTCTTTCCTCCAGACACTTGGCTTCCTAATTCAGCAAGGGACCCTTAGATAAGAAAAGTCACACCCCAGCATCCATTTCTGTTAAGTGTTCTTTTTGTTACCAGTAACAAAATTGCTACACATATATGGAAATGTGAGAGTACCAGGACCTAGCTAGCTCAGGCAATGATAGGCATTGTGACAGCATTTCTGAAAGTCCCTTCTGTCCCAGTAGTGAATAGGCAATCTTAGTGAGTTTTGTGAGTTTTCCAAGAATCAATTCAGGTTGTTCCTGTTGCCATGCTATAAGCATTATGATAAGATGCTCTTTCCAACCAGATATTTTTGCTTAGAAATCATTCTCACATACCTTGTATGCCCTATTTTATTCTTAAATTGATTTGCCCCTTTTAGAAGGAACTAAAGTCACAGGTCTCTCTTTCTTCATTCAATTACTGTTCTTTTAAAACCCTATCTGTTAGGATTTGTGATTAAAGGTCATATGATATTTCTACTTAGGATGATAGAACAGCCTAAGTGTAAAAGTGATAATTAGGGGCCGGCGAGATGGCGCTAGAGGTAAGGTGTCTGCCTTGCAAGTGCTAGCCAAAATAAAGGACCACGATTAGAGCCCCCGTAGTCCCATATGGTCCCCCCAAGCCAGGGGCAATTCCTGAGCACTTAGCCAGGAGTAACCCCTGAGCATCAAACAGGTGTGGCCCAAAAAACCAAAAGAAAAGAAAAGAGTAAGTGATATTTAGAGATAGTATCTTTATCTGTATCTCTAAGCAGCTACACTAAAGGAAGTGTATTGACAAGTGCAGAAATAATTCTTATTTTTCACCCTAATGTAAACCTAAATAAAAAATGAATGTAACTCTATGAAATATTAAGAGAATTTATATAGGTGCTTTCATAAAAACAAGAAAAGTATCCAATGCAATGATTTTGTTTCAAAGGTAAATGTAATTTTTAATACATGCCCTGCATATGGATATTCAAACTATTCAACATGCATCTTACAACTAGGTAATTTTATAGGTTTAGAGAAAACTATGACAGGCTAACGTTTTTGCATGTATTTAGTTATTTAGAAAATGAAAAGAAGAAATGAAATTTCATGGTTAATGTTAAGAGAATGAATAGATTCTGGAGTCCTGCTACCCATAAGAAGTTTGGTTATCAGCTCTCTGCAACTTCTAGCAGTCCACTTTGTTTCTCAGCATCCATGTCTTCAGTGAGAGTAAGTACTACAGACTGAACCAAGGACCCCAGAATTAAGCCTCAAAAATCTCATATTTCTGGGCTTTCTAGAGTTCTAGTAGTCTGTATGCTATCTGTCCATTCAGCTTCCTTCCTCAGGTCTCTTTTTCTGCCCCATCTCAGTGTATTGTGGATGTAGGCATTCTGACTCTTCAAAGTGATGACTGAGTCCTTAAAGGCAATGCTTTATATCTACCCATGCTGAAGGGAAGTGTGGGTTTGATGACTGATATGGCATGTGTAGTTCTTATGACAACTCTTGACTTTTCGTACAAAGAGGATGCTTTGCTTCCCTCAGGTCACTGCCAGAAATGTTGATTATTTCTTATAAAGCCACCAAGTAGTGGGCCTCCAGGTATTTTAAAATGAGTTGTGTTTTGTGTATTTACACTTGCAGATTTGGTTTGGTCTTATTTCTTTTATCATGGTGGCTTAGTTTAGAAGACATATTTTTCCGGGGGGAGGAGAAGTGAGAGGCATTTTGACTCACCCAGCTACCACAGTTCTCTCAAGGTCCCTCCCAACAATGATCAGCAGTGCTCCCTTTGGTACGAGGGATTGAACCATATATGTCATATGAATATGAAAGAATTCTTGTTCTTTTTCTCCATCACTAAGGATGATTTATTGATATATAAAAAATTCTAAGTAAAGAAAACAAAGGCAAGAAGAATGTTAATAAGGAAAACACGTTTGACTTTAGTTCTATATGCTAAGATTGAGTCATTTTTGACATTATAAAGTTTTAATCAAACAAAGAAAAGTAATCTTAGCATCACTTCATTTTCTTGATAGTGGAAAACAGGTGAGAAATTATACTTGAACATAGATGAACTTTGAGCAGAGCTATAGCATATTGGGTAGAGAATTTACCTTAACACACGACCAACCCAGGTTCAATCCTGACACCTTCATATGGTCCACAGAACTCACCAGAAGTTATATCTGAGTGAAGAGCTATGAATAACCGCTAAGCATTGACAAGTTTGTGGCCCACAAAACCAAAAAAATGTACATAAATGAAATGGATGAAGTTGGCCAGAAATATAACGCATTGAGTAGTAGTGCTTGCCTTGTACACTGCCAACACAGGTTCAATCACATAATGTTTCCCCAAACAGACCAAGAGTGCTCCCTAAGTGCAAATCAAGAATAGGCCCTGAACAACAGCAGACATGACCTCAACACACACAAAAAATAAATATAACATACTGACATTTTTCTTAAGATGATTGTCAACCATATGTTTAGAAATTCACATAACTGGGTTACTTATTTTTCAGCTACTCTATACTCCCAGAGTTTTTCTCCTATCAAAAAATAAGAATCAAATTTTAATTAGAACAATAAAAATTTCATGGTAGAAGCTTGATGATGATTTATGAAAAAAGGAAAGGAAAATTCTAGCATAAAAAATAAGCTGATAACAAAGGCTCAATTAAATTTTAATATGCCTAAAAATAAGTTAGCAGCCATGTTTCATTTAGAAATCTATTGGATTTAAAAAAAAGTAGGTAACTTTAACAAAATAAACTCATATTCTCTTTTAAAGCCAGTTTTTACTTATTTTACATCTGTTTCTGTGAAAATTAGTACTTTCATATATTACCAAAGAGTAATATTAATGGATTATAATTAGAAATAATTGCTTAAATCATTCATTGCAAAAATTTTTTTCATGGGTATGTATTATATAAGATACAGTTTTACAAATATTATAAAATATTCCTTCAACCTTTTGCACCCCCTGCCCCATGCAAACAAGTATATTTTATAAAATTTGATAAAGAATCAGAGTAATACATGACTGTAATGATGATCTAACAGCATGTGTAATGATAATATTACATGATATATTTTTTAAATTATGCCACACAACATGGTTATTTGGTTTATTCTCTTGCCTCTACACTCAGAAATCACTCTTGGAGTTTTGAGGACTATATGGGGTTCTAGGGATTTAATTGGTAAACTACATATATGGCAGGTTCCCTACCTGCTATTCTCTTTCTATTTAGTTCTTTAAATGCTAGTTTTTAAATATCAAATTTCAATAAAATAATCTTCTGGTGTAGTTCCTGAGTTTTTCCAGAGAATGACATTCATGTCAACATTTAGAATTCTGCATTTAAGTTATATTATCAAATTATAATTTGTACAAGGAGAACTTACTGAAATATTTTTTGTGTGTTTTCTCTTTATTTCTAAACTGTGGCTTAATTTCCCTTCACAGTCTCAACCCATGGCTATTCTTCCTAACAGGAGTTGTTCTGTCTTCAGTGTTAGAGCTGAGATTATAGTACCATATTTCTTCTCAATAGTTACATACAGAGTTGGAACCAAAGTAAGGAAGTTAGAATGTTTGCCTTTCCAGACTCAGAACCAGTTTCTATGACCGTCATATTATAGGATTCCCCAAGTACTGCTAAAAATAATCTCTGAGTGCAGAGGCAGGTGTAATACCTGTGCATCATGGGTGTACCCCATCTAAACAAACAAACAAACAAAGTCACAATCTCCGAAATCCAACAGTAAGAAATCCAGAGACTGAAATGACAGATTAATACCTAGCAGTGGTAGTTAATTCCATTGATATCAAAAACAACAAGTTAATTAGTCTATTCTTCTGTCTTGTAGAATCTGGAGTAAGTGAGAATTTTGTGAGTGAATGAACAAACAAGGAAACAAGAGAGCTTGGGTAGGTTTGACTGCTGTGTCTTGAACTCATCTGCAACCCAAGCCTGAAGCTGGAAGGTTTGTTTTGATTCTTTCTCTTTCCCTAATATAATGCTCCTCTGCTCACCACTGTTTCAAGTTACCAATTATAGACAAAGGAGAAGAAAGAAAAAAGTACAGTATTATTTAATGCAGTGCTTAACCTTCAGCAGACAAATGATGGTGAACATATGTAAAAGGAAAAAGAAAGCTTATGTGGTTTTTCCAGCTTGTTTAGAATCAGCATAAACAATAAAACAGTGTTGAATAGTTATCCATGAACTTTTGCTTAGTGCAGTATCATTCTCAGCTGTTTTGTGCTGCTGTGTTTATAAATATGGGATACTTTGTGACATATAAGTACAGGAACTTGTGAAAGAAAGATATGACTATTTTGGAAGCCTGAGTGAAAAATAAGAAAAGTTTCTTATTAGTGTAACTTTCAAGAATAAAAATATTGCACCAGATCATTTAAGTTTCATTCAGCTTATTAATGATAGATATACCCCACAAAAAATTTAATTACTAAAAAATATAGTCTACAAAACTAGCAGTGATTCCAGAAAATCACAACTCATCCTCTACTTTGATCACGTCTCTACTGAGAAATGGGGTGATATAATGAAAGTTTGAGATGTTTTATATTATATAGTGAATTAAAAAATAAAAAGACTTTAGAAAGCAGTGGCTGATTTGGATATTCCTCAAAGTCTGTGGATGGAGAGTGACCTCTGTCCTCCCACAAAGACTCTCATGTATTTGTAGCTTCTATCTGCATAGTAAGTAACTCCCGTATTCTTAGGACCAAAGGAAGACCTCCTTTTCCTCCAGTCCTTTAATACTCAACTTCGGGAGGAATACACTGGACCATGATAGAATGCCCATCTGTCTGAGAAAATAATTTAAGTCAAACTTGAATATCAGTTGTGACAAATGTCATAAAACATCTTCATATCCTGAAAAATATTTGATGTCTCCATCTTTTACTTTAATTTTTCTAATGATGAAGCTCAAATTTGATTTCTCATTTATATTAACACCACATATGGACTGGTGGATTTTTTTGAATTATCCTAAGTATTCCCAAAGTATGCCTGGTACTGGCAGTACTAATACGATTTCAATTTGATAGATAAATTACTCAGATTAGTGAATTAAGGCTGTTGATCTAACAGTCATGCTTCATAGGAATTCCCAACAAAAAGCACTCATTCAAATTCTCAGAACAATATGACTGAGGAAAACATGCTTTTTCGAGCACAATTTAGCAGGTTGGCCATTTCACCTACTTCTACCATATTTTTTATAATGTAAATTCTCCATTAAATGTTAAACATGTTTGTCTACTCTCTATTAATTTGATTTATCATGCATATGCAAACATATAATTAGAAATATATTAAAATTTGTTGGTCATCATATTTTATAGAAAACAGTATAAAGGAGCCTATAAAGAAAACTATATACCAATATCCTTGATAAGCATCCATGTAAATATATTTAAAGATAGTAAAGAATGGATTTTCAACTTGTTCACACTATAGCCTCTTGCTGCTACATATTACCAGGTGACAGTAATCTGTAGCCTCCACATCCAATCACATCCACATTTTCTGATGTAGGGCAGCACATACAGCTCATACAACACATACAGAAGAAACAGCTCCTCATCCAATGTCTCACTGCTTACCATTATAACTTTTAGCACTGGGTGAAGACAGACAGGGAAGAAAAAAGACAATTTCCAGCCGAATTCTTCAGAGAGCCTCAGAGGTGGGGATGTACTAATCACAAATATTCACCCTCAGTACAGCAGAAGAATAACCCCAACAATGATAAAATACAAAAACTAACTGAGTGAGAAAAAAATGAATATCAAATATTTCAGTAAATTTTCAGACAATTATTTTAGTTACACCATGATGAGATGATTTAATGAGCTCAAGAAACAACAGCACGTGTAATCAGAAAAACACAGGAAAAGAAGGAGCTGAGACAATTAAACTACAAGCAGAAATGAAGATTATGGTGGGTGGTATGAAAAATACTCAATAGAAACACTGAGCAACTGAATAACATCATCTGAAGAAACATTTAGATTCTTCAAGATGGAAGGAAAGAAACCTCTACAAAATAATAGAATGTATAAAATGTCTAAAAAGAAATTAAAAGCACATTGGATAACTATGGGTGAGTTCAGAGTAATAATATAAGCATCTTTGGAGTCCCTAAAATTTAAGATGATTAATTCATGAAGAACCAATACTCAAAAAAGTAAGTATAAGAATTTCCTAGAGTTAAAGATACAGGTATTAAAATCCAAGAGATCTTCTAGCCGGCATGGGGTTTGGGGAGACCCCATGTGGAAGGCCTTCTCCCTAACTTGGGTGTACTGGGAGCCTTGATAGGCCCCCAACCGTCCCCTCTTCTGACCCTGGCTTCCAGGCCTTCCTGTGGTGGCAGCCCAGGCGGCCAGACAAGGTGGGTGTCGGGGGGGGGGGGTCCCTCCTGGATGGGGTCCCAAGCTTTCCCCGCCCTTCCCCCTGCACTAGGGTAGGAAGGGCACTGGGTGGAGGATGGGCAGATCCTGGCTTCTGGCTGTCTATCGATCCTTCCTTGATCTGGTGACAAGCTCTAGCCGGCATGAGGTTTGGGGAGACCCCATGTGGAAGGCCCTCTCCCTAACTTGGGTGTGCTGGGAGCCTTGATAGGCCCCCAGCATCCCCTCTTCTGTCCCCGGCCTCCAGGCCTTCCCTGGGTTCCAGCCTAGGCAGCCAGAAATGGTGGGTCCTAACTTGGGGTGTGCTGAGATTTGCTCGGTTGCACTAAGTTTGTCACTGTCAATTTCTGACAGGTCTACATGTGGAAAACTGCATGTATTAAGAGTATTCCCTATCCTTATGTTATGCTTTGCATATTCTGAAAGTCCATTTTGTATTCTGCTCTTTCCCACATCCCTACAAAGCTCATTTTTACTCCTTAACTCTCTCACCCCCCAAAAAATCACTAACCCACATTACTCTTTTTAACTTCAGTACTGCACAATCCTAACCACAGACCAAAGCCATGCATCATGTGTAACAACCCCCAACTATTTCAAAAGACATAAAATGGACATGTATTTCTTTTGAATATTTCATGTGTTTTTTCTCTGATAGCTAAAAGTCTTACTAAATATTCTCTTATACAGTGACGATTCTAACTACTTTTTATCTTCTCTTTGTGAGCTGTTCAATAAGGAATTTTGGTGAAAGAGTCCCCCAGTTTAATGCTGTTGATTAAACCATGTCATCAGGATTGTTGGACTTGTTCTTATGGCCCCCATATGTGCCAATAACACCACGTGGCATTGTTCCTTTTTTGCATAGGCACATTAAAATGGGAAAATACTATACATACAAATAAGATCTTATCTAATAGAGATTGAAACACACAAATCTTGTAGCGCAAAGGGACCTTACACACCGAACATTGACATAACGACCGGGCACAGGCCTCAGAAAAATGGGCAGTTTCCATTCACCCCTGAACCAAGGAAGCCATCCATGAAACATCCAAGTTTGTCTGTAACATCACCTGGAAGCAATCCTCTACCATGGAAGACCCTACCACTGCTCAAAAGAGACTTCCCTTAACACTGAGAAGACTTAACAACAACGACCTGCTTACAGGACAGGGCTCTCTGCATTGCCCTTTAAATGTGAGGTGAAACTAGAGGACGCTCCACATCCTGACTTCAATGTAGGATATGCAGATTCCAGGATCTTTAATACAGAAACATGATACCAACAACAGAGACTATGTAAAAAATAAAAGTGAGTTGGCACTACAGACAATGTCTTGGATTGGACGACCTAGCTTGCCTGGAGCCTAGAGTTGGTCTTATGCCAGGAAACTTCAGGGGTAGGATCTTTTTGTATTTAGGCCAAGGTTATTCCTTTCCATGCCACTCATACTTTGGTGGATCTATGCAAACAACAATTGCCACTCTAACACCGTTTTACTGTGCTCCTTTGACTCTAATCCTTAAAAAAAAAACCACTTAAACTTTTGAGGTTAACTTAAACTAATATGCATGTACATGGAAATGTAAAAAAAACTATGCCTCTAATGTCTAAGGAGTTCCATAAGTTTTATGACTTTAGATTGCCTTGTCTGCTACTAAGAAATATTATAATTTATTACAATCTGGGGACATGAGGGACAAAGTAATTGTACATGGATTCTGTTTTATTTATCTTGATGTTCTTTGGCTGAAAGTTCAAAGTTAAGATATCAGCAAGGGGACTTCTTCTGAGAATTATGTTACGGGTGATTGTCCTTCTACTGTAACTTTACCTGGTCCTCTTTCTTTGCATCTTTGTTCTCATAATTAAAAATAAAAATAATTTAAAAAATCCAAGAGATCTTAAGGTTAACAGAAAAATAAACTCAAATGTGAAGACTCCAAGACCCACTGTTTTGTACTCAGAATGATCAAATTTAAACATAGAGAACAAATATTAAACATAACAATGTTGGAAAAAGAAACTAACATACAAAGCAAAGTCCATTAGATTCAAAGCATATCTACCAAATGACACTTAAACAAACTAGAAGAGACTGTAATATAGATATAATATAGTACAAAAACTCAATGAAATGAACACATCTCCAAGAATATATATTCAGCTAGATTATCATACAGACTTGGAAGGAATCATACAAAACTTCAGGGAACAACGTGAGAAATTTATAGCCTTGAAACCAGTCATGCAAGAATCATTAAAGTATCTTCTTTAAAAGGTAAGACATGATATTTGATTATACATGAATGTACATGGGGAGCATCATTTTGAGGGAAATGAGCCAGAAAGAGAGGAAGAGAGAATGATCATACTCATTTATAAGATATTAAACAAATTACAACAATAATACCCATATATGATAAAAATGGAGGCCAATAGTACTGGTCCATGATGGGAAGCTAACCATGACCTCCTAATTATATGGTTCCCCAAGCCAGGAGCGATTTCTGAGCTTATATCCAGGAGTAACACCTGAGCATCATCAGGTGTGGTTAAAAACCAAAAAAAAAAAAAAAAAAGTTAATTTTAAGAGCAGACAAAAATAGCATAAATTAAATTTATAGAAACATTTAATTTACAGAGTCTAATAAAATGTATGAATCTTACATGGAACTATAATATTTTAAATTCTACTTTGGTAATAAGTGTTAGAATCACTTATTTATTTATTTATTTGAATACATTTGCCCAGAGAAAGTTTTTCAAATATGCTTAATGTTGAAAGACATTTCAAATAAAATATATTAGCTGAGTTAATTAAAACAGTGAATCAAGTCACTCTTAAATAAATATTTATAATATTTGTTTATTAAATCAACAAACAAAATTATGTTAAGTGAATATATCCTATATTAGCTTAATAGTTGCTATGATTCTAAGACTTTGGAGTTATTTTAGTCTTCTAAATATTAAAACATTGTGCATAACATTAACATTACAAAAAGCTACAAACTCATTTCCAAGATGCTGAGATAAAATATAAATATGTACTTAAGTCACACTGCTTTTGTTTAATTTGAAAAAACTATACTCAGAGGTATTCAGGGATCACTCCTGGAAGTGATTGGGATTTTTCTGTGGTGTTTAGAGGTTGAATCAGAATTGGCCACTCACAAGATAAATGTCTTATCCCTTTGCATCTATCTCTTCAACCAAAGTCATATTTGTGTATCTTTCTTTACAGTGATCATTTGACGTTTTCACACCCAAAAATAAAAATTAGCAAAAAGATTAAAATACTTGAAGTAGTTGCTTGTTTTTTGCCTAACTAAAATCCATTTAAATAAGGTAGAATTAAAACATCCTCCATTTATAATACTTTTATTTTTTATTTTGAACGGAACTCATAGCATACTATGAATGAATAATTTATCATTTCTCAAAGGAGTTAAAGAATAGTTCAATCGAGGGCTAGAGCAATATAGTTCAGTGGGTAGAGCCTGTCATGGGGCCTACCTGGATTTGATTCCCAGCATCCCATATTGTCCCAGGAACCCTCCATAAATGATACCTGAGTACAGAGCCAGGAGTACCCCCTCAAAGTAAAAATGATAAAAGAATTCCTTAATTGAAGAAAAAAAATGCAACAAACCATATTAGCCAACTAAGCAAAGGTTCATTTTCAGTAGATGCAAATATAAAATTTATGATGTATTTCTTTTACCAAAATTCAGAAGATTGCCTTTAAAATGTTGAAATTCTGATTGGAAATGCATTTAATCTCCATATCAATTTTTGGAAAATGAACCTTTTACTATATTGTTTTCATTTGTGTGTATGTATTGTCTTTCCAATCTTTTGAATCTTGTTTTATATATTTCCTTCTAGGGTGCTTTGAAGTTATTGTTATACAAGTCTTTCATTCTGCTAAATTTATTTCTAAGTAAATATATCATTAAAATTATTCCTGAAGGAAATTATTTTTCTTTGGACTCAGTTATCAATGGGCTTGCGTTCTTAATGTCTTCATTTTGTCATACATTTGCACTTAGGAATGCAAAAAATTTTTGCAGAGTGGTTTTGTAATCAATCACTTCACTGTATTTATTGTTTCAAATCACCTTTTTTTTTGGGGGGGGTCACACTCAGCAGTGCTCAGGCTTACTCTTGGCTCTATGCTCAGAAATCACTCCTGGCAGGCTCAGGGGAGCATATGAGATGCAGGGATTTGAAACACCAACCTTCTGCATGCAAGGCAAATGCCTTACCTCCATGCTATCTCTCTGGACCCTCAAATCACTTTTTAAGAGTCGTTAGTGTGAATAATTATCACCATAAATATGATAAATATTAAACATATGATGTGAATTTACATAATAAATATTTTATGTCATTTGCAAGTAATAATAGTTTAATTACATTTTTTTATTTTGGGGACCACACACTGTGACACTGACTATGCACTCAGAAATCGCTCCTGGCTCAAGAACCATATGGTACTCCAGGGATCAAACCAAGGTTCATCCTAAATCACCGTGTACAAGGCAAACGCCCTACCACTGTGCTATCTCTCCAGCCCCAAATTTCATTACCAAGTTTCTTCTCTTAATTTCTCTTTTTCCCTGACTAGAAGCTCTTACCATCACTTTTAATTATAAATTAAACACAGACAGCGGTGATAGAGACTTGCCTTGTTCTTGGCGTTAAAGAAAACTTGAGTCTTTCATTAGTGTAATATTATTGTATGTTCATAATAAATGGCTTTGATATTGTTCTTGCTCTTATCAACTGTTGTTGAGACTCAGGATGATTTTAGCACATCTCTTCAAGCTATGCTCAGTAGGACTCAGGAGATTGGATCACTCAAGATAAAACTAATGCAAAGAATGTGCTCTGACCCATTGAGCCATTTCTCTGTCTTCTGGCCTTTATTGTATCAGTAACTATAACTATTTTATAATTATCTTAATTCTAAATTGCTGTTGAATTTATAAGTTGTTTTCCTCATATCAATTAATACTTTAATGAGTTTTATTTATTTTATTGAGATAGCAGCATATTATATGGATTTACTTAGGTATATTAAACCATTCTAACCTAGAATGAGCTCTATACGACCATGTTGAGGGTTGTTGTTGTTGGGTTTTTTTTGCTATTTTTAACACATCTGGTAATTTTGTTGACAAATTCTTTTTATCTAGGTCCATCAGATATATCAATTTTTGTTTTATTTTCTTTTTAATATATTTTTCTGGTTTAGTGTCAAGGCATATGATACATTTAGGAACATTCATTTATTGATCTTTGGAAAAGTCTGAGAATGACAAATATAAGTTCTTTTAATGATTCTTAATATTTAGTAGAAAATTCACATCATTCAGGACTTTTAAGTGAAGGAATTTTTCTTACTGTGTTAGTTTCCATACTTGTTATTTATCTATTGAAGTGTTCTATTTATTTTTATAGCCATACAGTTTTATTCTAACATTTAACCCTTCAAATTTATCACTTTTGTTGACATGTAGCTATTCATAATAATTTCTTATGATCCTTTCTATGTATATTTAGATATGGTAATTTCTCTTCTTTGAATTTATTCATTAATATTTTAATAATGCAGATGAAAGTGAAGAATAGTAGAACTTGAATGGAAAAAATGAAGAAAAAGGTATTTGAATACTTACAAAACACATTCTATTAGTGTATATGTCATTTTTTATATAATATTTATTTTGACCAAAGTGGCTTACATATCTTTCACAGTAATATTTTAGGTACATCACGGAATCTATTATGCTGAGTGAAGTAAGTCAGAGAGAGAGAGAAAAACGCAGAATGGTCTCACTCATCTATGGGTTTTAAGAAAAATGAAAGACATTCTTGCAATAATAATTTTCAGACACAAAAGAGAAAAGAGCTGGAAGTTCTAGCTCACCTCAGGAAGCTCACCACAAAGAGTCATGAGTTTAGTTAGAGAAATAACTACATTTTGAACTGTCCTAATAATGAGAATGTATGAGGGAAATGGAAATCTTGTCTAGAGTACAGGCGGGGGTTGGGTGGGGAGAAGGGAGGTTTGGGACATTGGTGATGGGAACTTTGCACTGGTGATGGGTGGTGTTCTTTACATGACTGAAACCCAAACACAATCATGTATGTAATCAAGGTGTTTAAATAAAATATATAAAAATATTTTAGGTACATATTAACATTTAATCTGGGGAATTCCATCACCAAAGTTGTCCTCCCTCCACCCCCATTCCCATCTTGCATCCCTTATCTCCCACCCTCCCTCCCAGGCTGCTAGAATAAGTGGTCCCCTCTGTGTCTACCTTAATATTTAGTTATCATACATCTGTTTGGTCCTGGTACCCTCCTTATTTCCCCCTCTATTTGAGAGGTGAAACTAGATAGTTCAAGTTATGTGGTTTTGTTTGAAGAAAAGAAAAGAAAAAAAGTGAATAGAAAAGAAAAGAAATAAAATGGGGTAAAAATCAAATAAGCCAAAAATGGGTGGAGTCCTTCTAGAGGCTCTCAACCTCAGTTTGAGAGTGGAAAGGAGAAAAGGAATTGAAACACAATACAAAAAGAAATATCAAATAAAATATTCAGTGAGCACTACAACAATAAAGACAAAAACCATACAATAGTCTCCATCCTGAAATAAAAACATACTAGAGTACAAAAAGAAAGAAAAAGATAAAGATAAAGTAAAATTGGAGACATCAACTTCAATGTCTATGCCAAAACAAAGACGTTAAAAAATAAATAAATAGATAAATAAATAAAAGATTATTTTGTGCTTTTTTTTTCCTGCAAGGGCACAGTAAATATTGGGGACATTAGATAGGGAATTCCCTTGGTCTAGAGATACAGGGTTTCTCCACCCTTGAAGTATACTGTCACGGGATTAACTATAGACTCCTTGCATGTTCATTTACTTTCCCCTCGGTGCTTTTGTGGTGTGTGGAAGATTTCTGCTCTGTCATGGGTGATAAAGTCAGACCTCTGTATCTAGAGATCTTGGAGTCTGCACAAGTCAAGGAGTAGAGCTTATGATGAAGTCTTTCTTTGTGGTTCTAGAAGTTCTATTCCTTCGGTGTCGTTTTAATCCACTTTCTGTAGTTGGTGGTCTTGGTCATTGTGCTGATCATAGGATGGAGCCTGGGATAGAGTCTTTCGTTATGTTTCCAGATGACTAAATATGTCATTCTTTATAGAGTTCTTGGATTTCTCTTTTTGAATGTATCATTAATCTAAAGCAAAACAAAGTTCAAGAATAATGAATGACTTACCAACTATTACAAAAGATATTAACAATATATGTAAAAATATGTTAGGGTTCTTTACTGGAAACTACATGAAGAGGGTCAAATCCTTTCCAAGAATTTAACAGTACTTCATTATTAAACTTGAAACTCTTTCATCAAAAGAAAATTATCAAATGACATAAAACTGAAATATATTTGTTTTTCTCAAGATTTCTATTTAACAATAAATAGAATAAAATATTCCTTCAATTTTGAGAGACAAAAAATTGTATATGAATTTTAAAGTAAATTATAGTTTTTAAGATACTAGTTAAATTTACTGAAGAAGTCTAGTGCAATAGCTTCTAGATAGGCCAAGTAATTCTTAGACTGCATATTAAAATTAAGGAGCACCATCTCTCAAAAATTACATTTGTTTTGGAACTCTCATCTCCTTTTGCCATTAAGGATCAATTGAATTTATTTCCTATACCAGATGTTGGGGTAATTTTCCTAACTATATTAGAGAGATAAATTGATCCGGCAGTTTTCTTTCCTTCATCCAGGACCAGCTGAATCTGGATAATATAAACTTGATTATAATATCAAATAGTAACATTGTACATCATCTACAAATGTGTAAAGAATGCTCAGGAACAGGAAGCATAGGAACTATTTTTATGAACTTCCAATAAACTGTTTGCATAGTTTCTGTGCTACACCTAAAATGCTATTAAAATATTTACATAGGGGCCAGAGGCATAGCACACAGGTAGGGAGTTTTGGACCTGGGTTCTATTCCCGGTGTCCCATATGGTCCCCCCCAACCAGGAGCAATTTCTGAGTGCAGAGCCAGGAATAACCCCTGAGCATCACCAGATGTGGCCCCCAAACCAAACCAAACAAAACATTTTACATAAGTAAAGATTGTTGCTTTTCATTGCTTCACTATTATTTCTAAATTAGGATAATTGTGCATGACTAAACTCGTTTAGTCTATATTTAAAAGAATGATCCATAATTTTCTTTATTTTATAACTCTTTCTTACTTGGTTTTAATACTTTTCTACAACAATTTTATGCTTTGGGAAATCAATCAAGTAGAAATGAGTAATAAAATATAACACTTCATCAGCCTTTAATCAAAAGAATCAGAATGTTAAATTATACTTCATTTTAAATCTATCATTATAAACTATATTGAGTTCTTTACATGCACCCCTGTGCTCTTAATACCAAAGCTAGGTGAGACTTCTTCTATTGTTATTTGGTTAACTAAGTTTTTGTTTATTTCATATTTCATGTGTCTTCTCTAAGAAAAAGCATATGTAGACTTCTTGAAAATCTTTATCTTTATCCAATGGATAATGTAAACCTAAAATGTTTACATCTTACAATTTTCAAGGACTTAATTACTTTCCCTCAAAGTATTCCTAAAATGAGGATAATCAAAGTGCATGATTTATTTCTTTATTTTTGGTTTGGGGACTATACCTGGCATTATTTTAGAGTGTACTACTGACTCTGTGCTTAGGGATTGCTCCCGGTAATGCTTGTGGATTCTACGTAGTAATGGAAATAGAACTTGGTTTGAATGCATACAAGAAAAGTGATTTACCCAACTGTACTAGGTCTCTAACCCAAATGCATGAATGTTTCGGAAAAAGGTCTTATTAAAATGCTTAGTGATGTAAAACGCTATTTATACATTTGCTAAAATGATACAAACATATCTTATTTAGTCCGATAATAGTGTCTTATTTTCTCTTCTGTACTTTTTTCATGGTGCCTGAATTAAACAGAATCAGATCTATAGCCTTGTCTTCAATTATATCAACTTTCAACTGTTTTTTTTTTCCATATGTCTGGAAGGCTCCTTCCCAATCTTTCCACTTGGCAGATTCCTTCAATTCTGGACTCAGTAAATGTCAGTATGTGATGCAGTCTTGCTGTATTGTGCTGCTTTAATAGTCTTTAACTGCCCCCATGATATTTGGCAGAGATAAAGTCAATATGTTGCATGTAATTACAGATTTACATCTTCTTTTTGATTTCACATATATTGCTTAGAAGGCACTTTGAAGCCAATATCTCCAAAGCTATATTTCTAATAACACAGGTATTCACCAAATATTTGTTTGTTTGAGTAAATGATCAAAGAAGCAAGGTCATTTGATCAGTCAGAATAGAAAAATACAGTCTAATATTTCCCTGCTATATTAATTACAGTGAAGTGGAGCCACTCTGGTGAGGACCAGCATATTGGATTTCTTCTCATCAGCTTTCCAAGGCATGTCCTTGTGCTTCTCATTTCCACAATGAGCTTGACATGATAAATGCTCTTTTTATTGCATTCAAGAGTTGAAAACTGAAATATGCTCTCATGCATCTGAACATCCCATCACTTCCGCTGTTTTGGGGAAGTCCTGGCTCTCCACTGTGTCTCCTAAAATTCAGTTTGGGAATTAGTTTCTAAATCTTCTGACATATGTATCCCTTGCTCCTGTAGGGTTCCTCTCAGGGTTTTCAACAAAGACCTTCATCTTCATGTGTTGTGTTGTGTTGTGTTGACAAAGCTATGTTACCCCAAAGAGTTGAGATTGTTCCACCTGTGCTTTGTCCTTTTCCTTAAGTGCTTCAGCATTTCTACTTCAATTTGTGCTAGCCATTGTGAATTTTTTTTAAAGAGACCATCTAAACAGCCTGACAAGTGTCCTGTCCTTAAGTCATTGCTAGACTATTCAATTCTGTAGCATAGAATTTTCAGCCAACTCTGTTAATGGTCTCAGAGGCAAGGTCAGACTCCTTTATTCCCATTTGTTCAAGAATCACCAAGATCCAGCCACACATGCTCTGTTGGCTTCCTTTGCCACATGCAGAATGAGTTCTGTGTCCTCTTCTCTGTTTTTGTCTTTTTACAGACCAACCTTTTCCTGGACTGGTTATACTATGACTTAACCTCCATGTTAGGATGGTGGGGGATGGCATAGGTCTTGGAGTGTGATGTCATACAAACTGTAAATAAGCAGAATTCTCAGCTGATTCTGCTTAATTACTGATTTCAGAGTGAAGCTTGCAAGGTCATTCTATTACCATGCTTCTGGGTTGCCTAAGAAATGGTCTCAGAGGGACTGAGATATTCTTTCAGCATGTTTTTTGTTTTTTGTTTTGTTTTTTTTTTGTTTTTTTTTGGTTTTTGGGTCACACCCAGCAACGCTCAGAGGTTACTCCTGGCTCTATGTTCAGAAATCACTCCTGGCAGGCTCCGGGGACCATATGGGATTCTGGGATTCGAACTATTGTCCTTCTGCATGCAAGGAAAACACTTTACCTCCATGCTATCTCTCCAGCCCCTCAGCATGTTTTTAAGGCACAGAGATTGAGTAGAGGAAGATGAGCTGAGAAACTGTTGTACAGAACTCTCAGGTATTCTTATAAGGAGCTATAACAATAAGAGACAACCCTGTGAATAACTCCGTTGTGGTAATCCAGTTGAGAGTGTGATCAGTCATTGAGTGAGGCAGAGTTCTGGGTGACTTTATCAGCAGCCTAGCCATGACCTAGTGCAGAAATTCACAAACTATGGCCCCTGGACCACTTGTGGCCCTCTGAGGACATTTATCTGGCCTGTGGGGTGTTTTTGTCACCACTGTCTGTCCTGCTAGCAGCTTACTTGTCCTGGGCCCTCAGTTCCCATGTGTGGTATGCACTCTCTAACTCCACTCCTGTCTCTTGACTCCTCCCGCTCAGTCTTGTTTTTTTTTTTGTTTTTCTCTTTTTGTTTTTAAGGGGAAAGTGTGAATGCAGTCCCCCACTACCATGAATTATGCAGTCGAGTTTCCCACATTTGGGAAAATCGCAGGGGTCAACACATCCGGAGTGCAATGGGTGAGCCTCGCCCTGGGGAAACCACCTTCGTGATCATGGTATCTCCCCTGCCAGGTAAGTATGTCGACTCAGTCTTGAAAGGGTACTCAAACTATGGCCTGTAGTTCCCATTGAAATACAGGTACATTTGTTGATTTAACTTTACTTGCTCTTCTTTTTAAATATTGCATTCTCATATATTTTACTTCAAAATAAGATATGTGCAGTGTGCATAGGAATTTGTTCATAGTTTTATTTCTTTTTTATTTTATTTTATGTTTTTTTTGGGGGGTCACACCCAGTGGTGCTAAGGATCTACACTCAGAAATCGCTCCTGGCAGGCTCAGGGGACCATATGGGATGCCGGGATTCGAACCACTGTCCTTCTGCGTGCGAGGCAAACACCTTACCTCATGCTATCTCTCTGGCCCATAGATTTATTTCTTAAGCTATATTATGACCCTCCAATGGTCTGAGTGACAGTGAACTGGCCCTCTGTTTAAAGTTTTTGAGGACCTCTGATAGTGGTTAGTAATGCAGCTCAATTAATAATTCTCATAAGCTTGTTACCATGAATTGATACTCCTTACCCTCATAGATATTGTCTTTGGGAATTATTACCATACTATATTTTTATATCCCACAAATGAAAGCAATCAATTTTTGTCTAAATTTCTCACACTGACTCATTTTCCTCAGCATAATACTCTCCATACCTATTCACATATAAGCAAATTTCATGACTTTTAAAAATTTTATTATTTTTGAGTAAACATTATCTTGTAAATATTCTTCAAACCAGAAAATAAAATAAAGAAGTTCCATATGGATCAACTTGGCCCTAGAATCCAGAAAGTGCTGGTACCCATAGATTCACACATTTCTTGGATGTTCTCCCAACTATTGTGTATAATATTGGGTTTTTTTTTAAACAAAAAAATTCTACCACCACCTGTCATAGATTAATAAACTAATTATTGTTTGCACTCCAAGTTTTAAAGTTCTCATTAGAAAACAAAGCAGACAAGTATCTTAGTAACTTCTAATTTTAAAAGCATAAAAACCAACTTTCTCATATTTAATAACTAAAGAGAAGCTTGTGCTTAAATATTTGATTTTAAAATAATAAATAGCTTTCAGTATTTTTAAAATAAAATAGTCCATTCAATATAAATATTTATGTACAATGTACTGATGAAAGACATTAGTTAGGGGCTGGAAGGATAATAAAGTGTGGGAAGGGTGCTTACTTTAAACACAGTCAAATCTGGTTCAATCCCCAGCATACCAAATTATTCCAACAGGAACATTTCAGGAATAATTCGTGAGTGCAGAGCCAGACATGACCCTTGTGAATCAACAGGTATGGTCCTCCCACCTCAAAAAATTGCATTAAGGCAGGTTAAGGTAAAAATTTAAAAAGTAAAAAAGTGGAAAAATTCTTTTAGGTTGGAAAAAGGGAAAAGTTCAAAAGAAAGACAAGTTTAGATATTGGGGATATTTACTCTGAGAACTTTTGTTTCTTTAAAAGCAACATCTCTGTAAAAAACAATACAGGGCATAGAGTACTTGCCTTGCATATAGCCAACCTGAATTTCATTCTGAGTACTGCCAGTAGTGATCCCTTAGTATAGAACAAGGAGCATAACCTGAGCACCATCAGTTGAGGTCTCCAAATGCACAAGTAGTAATGAGCTGAAAATAAAAACATCCATCCTTAAGAATAAACAATTCTTAAAATCAGATAGGTGACTATAAAAAAATATGATCAACTTTCTTACAGAGAACTTGTCATTCAAATGGGATATTTTTGTATTTGTATTTTTTTTCTGGGGCACACCTGGGCGCTATTCAAGATTTACTGCTGGCTCTGCACTCTGGGGATATTCCTGGCCATGCTAAGGAACCATATGGGATTCTGGAGCTCGAACCTGGGTAGGCAGCATGCAAGCCCTATCCCTATGCTTTCACTCTGGACCAGAAATTTTAAATATTTCCAAAATGGAAGCATGCAGGCACTGACCATTCCAAGCAGAAGAGAAAGCTATTGAGTGCCTTAGTGCCAGGCCATCAGCTGGGTACCGCATCTTTAATTGTGAGATGCTGAGAACAGGCTGGAGTTCTCAGAAGGAAATGGGGCACCAGGCAGTTGGAGAGCCCAGGCTGAGGAATTAGCTGGTCAGGATCAAGCCTCTTAGCAGTGGGTGGGATGTAATTTGCCTCTTAATGAGGCAGGAACCATCCGAGCGAATTCCTTTTGCATATTGTTTCTGAGCAGCATTATTACTGGGGCAATTAAAAACATGTATTGTCATATAAAAACCTCTTTGTACTCCTGGATCTAGTAATTTTATTTATTTTTCATTCTTTGAGGATGCTTTGTGTTCCTTATAATTTCTTAGGACCAATGCTAGTTCAAATAAAATAAATGGATAGTAAAGAAAAATCCGAGAGATCATGGAATTAAGATAGTAGGAATTCGTCTCAAAGAAGTAAACTGAACTAAACTAAAAGAAATGAACGTCTAAACTAAAAAGTAGAAATTTACATGGATGTTGAAAGCGGCACGTTTTGCTGTTGTTGCTGTTGTTGTTTTGGTTGGGTATTATTATTATTTTTTGGTATTGGGGTCACACCAGAAGGTGCCCAGGAGTTACTCCTGGCTCTGCACTCAGAAATTGCTCCTGGAAGGCTCAGGGGACTATATGGGATGCCAAAGATCGAACCCGGGTCCATCCCTGGTCGGCTGTGTGCAAGGCAAACACCCTACTGTTCTGCTATTGCTCTGGCCCCTGCAGCACATTTTAAATTACAAAAAACTAAATTGATGCCTATTCTTAAATGGATGATAACTTAGATATCTATAGACATAAAGGTAAAAATGGTACAACAACTTAAAAGAATGCTGTATCCCTATTAAATTAATTTAATAATTAATACTTGATTAAATAACTAATAATGGGGATATAACATAGATTAAATTTATTGTTTCTGCACTAGCTTACCAAAAATATTCAGATCTACTAGTCTTATTTGCATGATTAGAGGAAAGTTCACACATATTGAAGTAGACATTTTATATGCAGAGTTTGATTTATTTGTACAAAGGCAAATGCTCATCATACCCATATTCTTCATTTGTTTGTTTGTTTGCTTGTTTGGGGGTCACACCTGGTAGTACTCAGAGGTTACTCTAGGCACTGTGCCAAGGAATTACTCTTGACAGTTCTTGGGGGAATACTAGAGATCAAACTTGGTTCAGCCTCTTGCAAGGCAAACCACTCTTGCAGCTGTACTATTGCTCCAACCCAAAACCTATATTCTTATAAAACATTATCACCTTTGAAAGGACTTACACACTTTCTTAATCAATCATTCCACTTATTCAAAAAGGGGCCATTGGTCTTATTTTTAGCACTTCCATCTCTTAGAACTTTATATAAATGGAATAAAGTAGTTTGTCATTTCTGTGCCTTGGCTATTTTCACAAAAGCGCAATGCTTTGAAATTCACCCAGATGCTACAGAATTCGTAATAAAAGTATTTATTCTTGACTAACTTACATTCTTTTTATTTATTTCTGTAGCATAGGTTTTAAATAGATGTCATTTTTCATTTTTAAAAAGATTTATATTTTTTTCTTTGGTCTTTGTTTCTCTGGGTTTTGGTTTTGGTTTTGGGGCCATACCTAGCAGTTCGCAGAGGTTATTCCTGGCTCTGAGCACAGAATGACTCCTAGCAGGCTCAAGGGACCATCTGGGATGCCAGGATGTAACTCAGATTTGCTGTGTGTAAGGCAAACCTTACAAAACCTTACAAACCTTACAAAACCTGCTATACTATTATTCTGGACCCTAGTTGTCTTTCTTTAATGAACAATATATACCATTAACTTCAACTGTGCAATATTTATTTTAAAATTCTCTCCTAGGATACTCTAACTTATGGCTTCAGAAATGTAGTTATTTCATATTATTAATTTATTGATAACATGCTATTGGTGAGGGAGGTTCTCAAAAAGTCTCATTCCAGAAACCCATTAGTAGGACAATCCATTTAGCTTGCCAGGAGTATATTATAAGTCTACATTGAACTTTTGTGGAATTTTTTATCCATGCATAAAATCAGCTGGTAACCAAATATTAATTCACATATTCATTTAAAATTTTTATTTTCATTTTTAGTAAACATTATAAAACAGAGCAAACATCTTTTTTTTTTTCAAGAGGTTCATATGAGTCAAAACTTCCTTTTCACTCTGTTGAAATCTGCATTTAAGATTATGGATCTTGGGGCATGGAGGTAAGGTGTTTGCCTTTCATGCAGAAGGTCACTGGTTCAAATCCTGGCATCCCATATGATCCCCTGATCCTGCCAGGAGTGTTTTCTGAGTGTGGAGCCAGGAGTAACCCCTGAGCACTGCTGGGTGTGACCCCCCAAAAAAAAAAGATTATGGATCTCACAAAAAAGGCAAAGTAGAATCGATGTTGCAAAGAATAGATTTAAAAAACAAAATAATTAAAGTAAAATATTTATATAATTCAGACTCGAGAGATAGTCTAAAGGTGAGAGACTTTGCCTTGCTTGCAGCTAAACAGGCTTCAATTCCAGGCAATGGATGGGATCCCCCCCAAGTATTGCCAGGAGTGGCCCTTAAACAGAGTCAAAGGTAATATGTACCATATTTTCCAGCATATAAGACCACTTTTGAAACAAAAAAAAAAAGTCAACCGAAAATCGGGAGTCGTCTTATACACCGAGTATATCCTGAAAATGTTTCAATATGCCGCTAAATGAAAAGAAACAAAAAAAATCAGGCCGCAGTTTCCAAATCTCTTTATTGGGGGCTCCCAAACAGTACTCAGGAGATCTGGGGGCCACTTCTGGCAAAACCCAGCTAACCGTGTTGGTGGTTCAGTGCTAAGGTCTGAGGATGGGGTGTTGTTTGGTTCATGTAGTGGGGGAGATTAACTGACACCACCAGGGAATTGCCAGAAAAGGTGCCTATGATAAGGGACAATCACTGCAAGGCTGCTCGGACAGCCTAACTCAGCCAACCCAAGCAGGCTTTTTATGCATGCAAATTAGACAATGTTTTGGACCTGAATCTACACTGTCAAAAGCCTGCTCAGATTGGCCAGAGTCAGAGAGGAAGTCTATTACAGTATAACCTTTGAACCTTTGCTTGTTGTTATTGGCTCACTGTGGTACATACAGTTGCAGCACAGGAGCGTTCTGTCTGATACAGCGAATATAGGCCTAAACCTATGTTTTAACTGCAAAATTAGGGGGTCGTCTTATACGCCGGAAAATACAGTAAGCATAGCCAGGTACGTAGCAAAAATAAACAAACATACCATACAGATTTTCTATTTGATGTGCATGTTATAGAAAGGAAAACTTCTTTGTAAATTAGTCATGTTTCTTTTTTTGTAAATCATTTACCTTTGAAAATAAATAATTGGAACTTCTGAAACTTTTTTCTTTTTTTTAATATAATTTTTATTTTAATTATAGTGGCTTACATATTGTTGACAATAATATTTTAGGTACATATTAACATAAAATTAGGGGAATTCCCATCACGAATTGTCCTCCCTCCACCTGCGTTCCTGTCCTTCTTCCCATTTCCTCTTCCCTTATCCCGTGGGCTGCCAGAATAAGTGGTCCCCTCTGTACCTAGCTTACTACTTAGTGATCTTACACCTATTTGGTCTTGGTTCCTCCCTTATTCCCCCCCACCAATTGGGAGGCGGGACTGGATAGTTCAAGTTATGCGGTTTTGTTTGAAGAAGAGAAAAGTAATAACATGGAGAAAAAAAAGAAAAAAAGAATCAGATACTCCGGAAATGGGCGGAGTCCTTGTAGAGGCTTTCATCCTTGGTCTGAGAGACGAAGGGGAAAAAGAAGGTGAAACACCACAACAGTACATAAAGAACTGTCAAATAAAATATCCAGTGAGCATTCCAAAAAAAACAAACAAAACAAAACAAAACAAAACAAAAAAAACAAGGGTAAGCACCATATAAAAGCCATGGTATTGAGATTAAAAAATGTGGCACAGCACATAAGAAAAGAAAAGAAGAAAATAAATAAATTCTTTGCATTATCATGGATAGAATTGTAAAAGACTAAAGTTGTAATGGGAGATGATAAACAGGTTTAGTACAAAAGACAAAAACAACTTTGGGGAATAAGTATATCTTAATGATCAGTAGGTTTTCACTACTGAGAACAAAATAACACAAAACTTAACATTTAGGGGAAATTTAGGAATTTATTGTAGGATAAAATGAATATATAAATAGACCTGAGTATGAGAATTAGTGAACACTATTAAATGTTAATGTAGTGGGAATAAGAACTAAATATCACAATTTCCTATGAAAACTGTCCTAAATTACTAAATCATGTCCCAATGGTTACCTCTACTAAGAAACAAAATTATAATATAAAAATTAAGAAGGCACAATTCTCAATGTAATTTTACAAAAAATGCAATATCTAGCTGGAAATAAAAATGAGTCATTGACTTTTAGACATATTTACTTTTAGAGTTTAAATAGTATAAAATATTAAACAGAAATCTGAATTTTATGTTTCTATTTCTTATAAAAATAACATTATATAATTTATTTTATGCTTGTCTCATAACTCAGCCATATTCATCAGTGCTCTTACTTACTCCTGGCTCTGTGCTGAGGGATAATTCATGTCAGTGCTTAGAAAACTACATGCAGTGCTAGGAATAGAAACAGGGTTGACTACATGGTTGGCGATTATTTTATTCACTGTATGATCTCTCTTGCCCTAAACTTTCTTTAATAAATTACATATCTTACAAAATAATCATGCTACAATGATTAAAAAATGACTTGGGTATTCAACAAGAATAAAGTTTTACCTCAAAATAAGAGCCTATAGAACTCCTTGAAAGTGGAAACAGGCACTGGAAAAGGTTCTGATTCCTCAAGAGCGGGAATTCTGTTGATGATCACTTTTAAATTTCTCTTAAATTGTGTATGTTGTATTTGGCAGAATGTAATCAAAATCATATTAGGAAATGATTTTACCTCATCAAGGCAAAGCAAAATTATGATAAAGTGGAAATTTTTCTTAGTTTTCAAGGGACAAAATAATGAGATTATTATGAGATTACACTATCAGGTAATATTTACAAGAAAGAACTACCAATTCCTGTCATTGTGGAGGATTGTTGTTTGTTTTTGTTTTCAAGTAACTTATACTGTACATATTTTATACTTCTTAGGTTAGACTTGTGTTCAATATTGGGAATCAACAGTGGATATATAAACTCACTGTAATTATATCATAGCTGGTTCAGAAATATTTTTCTATGATCATATCAATGAATAGAGACTTTTACCTGGACTAAGTAAATGGCAGCTGGACTTAGTGGCTTGTCAAATGGGAAGCAAGTTAAAGACGATTTATTTAACAATGGACATGTACTTCCAGTATTGTTTCAGCACTAAAAATGATTTAAGAAGTATTGGAGAGATAGCATAGCGGTAGGGCATTTGCCTTGCAAGTAGCCATCCAGTACAGATGGTGGTTCGAATCATGACATCCCATATGGTCTTCTGATCCTGCCAGGATTGATTTCTGACAGCAGAACCAGAAGTAACTTCTGAAGGCTTGGAAATGGATCAAAAAATCTTGAAATTCATTTGGAAAAAAAAAAAACACATATAGCTAAAATAATCCTTGGGAAAAGGATTATGGGAGGCATTACTTCCTCCATTTTAAATTGTATTACAAAGCAATATTATCAAAACAGCATGGTATTAGAATAAAGACAGATCCTCAGATCAGTGCGATAGACTTGAGTGTTCAGAGAAAGTTCCCCAGGCATACAGTCAATTAATATTTGAGAACGAGGCAAGAAATCCAAAATGTAGCAAGGAAATCCTGTTCAACAAGTGGTGTTGGCACGACTGGTTAGCCACTTGCAAAACAGCAAACTCAGACCCCAATCTAACATTATGCACAAAGGTCAAATCCAAATAGATTAAAGACCTGGATATCAGGCCTGAAACAACATGTAGGTAAAATAATCCATGACATTGAGACTTAAGGCATCTTCAAGGAGGAAATAGCACTATCCAAACAGGTGGAGGCAAAGATAAACAGATGGGAGGATATTAAACTGAGAAACTTCTGCATCTCAAAGGAAATAATGCCCAGGATACAAGAGCCACCCACTGAGTGGGAGAAACTATTCACCCAATACCCATCAGATAAGGGGCTAATATCCAAAATATACAAGTTACTGACAGAATTTAGCCATGTTGCTTTAAAGGATCAAACTTCTGACCCCCAGGGTACATTTTCGATAGTTGTGTTACTTAGCCTTTATCAGACACTGGCTCTTCTCTTCCAACATGTTTCTCTCCTCTGACTTACCTTTCTCCTGATAGCCTCTGTTAACTTATGATGTGAACCCACTATTCATGTAATTTTTTTCCTATGGACCCTGGGAACTTACTGTGAGTTCCCAGAAACCATATGACCCCCTGCTTGAGCAATCTTAATGTAGATAATTTTCTATTTGTTGCTATTGTTTTCATTTTTACTCACACTCCATAATACTCAGAGCTTATTCCAGGAGTCACTCCTGGTGGGACTCTGGAACTATATGGGATGCAGGAAATTGGATCCAGTTTGGATAAATGCAAGGAAATCTCCCTACCTACTGTATTATCTCTCCAGCAGTAGCTTCAACTATTAATGTAGACAATTAGTAATATTAGGTCCTTCCTGACAAGCTACAGAAGTTTCTTTTTATTATTATACTTTGAGGGAACACATAGCTCTTCTCAGGGCTTAATCTGGTACTGTTATTAACACAGGGATCACTTTTGACAGTTCTGGAATGATCATATGTGGTGCTAGGAACTGAATCCAGGTCACCTGTGTGCTAGGCAAGTGCCCTATGTATGGGACTATCTCTCCAGACTTGTCCACGTTATTCTAATATCTTGACACTTAAAATGATAATGGATTACTTAAATATTCAAATAAATATTTTCCATGTTTCTCTTTCAATCTTTAAGGCATTGGCAAGAGAAGGCTTAACCATGTAAATGTGACACCCTAAATTTGACCCTAGGTACTAAGTGGCCCCAAAGCTCACCGAGCGAGTGCCCTGAGTCCTAAACACTGTGACATTTACAAGAACAACAAAAGCCACTGCAAGGCCATATTCTATTTACTGAATTAGAGAATATTTTAAAGTGATTTTAAATCTATTCATCTCAAGGTACTTTATAAAATCCCATTTCACATGCCAGATAAAGACTGGTAATAGGAAGGAGAAATACTTCAGGCATTATTCAGTTAGCCACAGGGAACTAAGCCTTGTTAATCTCCAATCTCATGAATTCAACCATATTCCAAATGCATTACTTGTTTTATATTTTTTGAATACTATTTTTCTAAGGTTTCCTGGTGATTGTTAAACCACACACATTCACACAACATTGCAGCTGTATAATAATAACAAGCTTAGAGCCAAAGTGATAGTACAGCAGGTAGGGTACTTGATTTGCATGTTACCAAGCAAGATTTGATCTCCAGTGTATCATACAGTCCCTGAGTCCTGCCAGTAGTGATCCCTAAGCACAGAACCAGGGTAAAACACTGAGAACAGTGGGGGTTGGCCCCCAAATAAGCAAAAAAAGCAAGGAAACAAACAAACAAAATAACCTATTTGTTAGCTTGCAATAATTGCAATCTGTCAGCTGGCAAAAAAGAGCAGGTAGTACTTCCAGTTTTCTTTTTGATTATTAGGGGAGAGTGAAGGAAAGAGTTCTGAGTGTGGTTTGTGTTGATTTTGTGTTCAGGCCAGAGACTGAAGCCAGGACCTCACACACGCAAGGTGGGTGTTCTACCAGTGAGCTAGCTAGCTAAATTCAGAGAGAGGAGAAAATAGAGAGACAGAGAGAAAGTGAAAGACACACACACACATACACACACACATATATGTATATATATGTATATATATATATATATATATATATATATATATATATATATATATATACAGACAGACAGACAGACAGAAGACAGAGCCAGAGAAACCTGGAAATAAGAACAAAATTTAACAGTAGTTTTGAGCCAGCTGTGTATTCTCTTGTGAAATCAGATAATTTTGAGTTTTCAAAATATATCAGTTAAATATGCATAAAACTTTTTAACTTCTCCTTGTTGTATTAGTCTTGTGTTCTCCAGAAAAACAGAACACAGAGGATATAAATGGAGATTTATTAGGGACCAATTATTAGGAAGAATTGGCAAAGAAGTAGAGAATTCCTCCCAGGAAACCTTTGCAAGCTAGGGGTTAGAGAATCTAGGAGTACTTGAGGTCAGGATGTGTAAGACCTAGGGAATCTGAAGACATACACCATTATGGCCCAAGAGCCAGAGATGATGACATGTATTCAAGTTCAATCAAGGAGGGAGAAAAAGAAGTAAATTCCTTTTTCTTCTTGCCTTTTTATATGAGTCAAACCTCAGTAGATTCCCTAGGCCTGAGCAGAGTGATCCAGTGCTGAACATGCCAGAAAATATCCCTCCAATCCCACTTCCAGATTCATCCAGAAAAGCCAAACCAGCTCTCAGGCATCTCCATTTTAGTCAACAAGACAACTGAGACAACTCATGTGTCACTCTTTCCTCTGCTATGCCAATTTGTGATCAGGCTGGGAACTGGAAACTAGGTTGTTATAATGACTGGCTTTCATTTTAGTAGGTTGTAGTGCTTTTCTTTCATTTTGTTTTTGTTTGGTTGATAAAAGATAGCCTGGTCTTGAATGCACACAAAACACAATAGGATTAATTCTGCTTGGATGCATGTGGGCCAAGTGCCCTGAGGATCATGATTCCTCTGCTTCATGTGGACTCTTATGGACCTGGAGAATGAAGGATCTTTCCTACACTGAACAGCTGTCAACATTCATGGAACAGTCTGATGGTCTGAACCCTAAAGGAATATTGTAGGCAGCACCAGGAACGGTTTCAGGGAAGCAGAGGAAGAAAAGGCTCCTTGTCCATGCTTCCTGGCCCCTGGAGTTCATCCAATTCTGATAATACTCTGGTGACTTCCATTCCTGGAAAGAAAAATGTCTTTGAAATAAAGACAGTTGTCCTTATCAGGAAGCATGGAAGGAACTGCGTCAGGTTAAGAATTGCTTTCAGGGATGCTATTTTGGCCAGTCTTAGCTAATGAAAAAAAAAATGGCATTTTTGAAATTAAATCAGCAGAGAGGAGCATTGAAATCAGGGGCAGGCTGTCTGTCCAGGTCTCTTCTGGACTCATATACTTTGGGGTTTCCAGAGCTATATGGGGTTCAAAGGAAATGACACAGAGCCAACTGCTTGCATGAAAAAGCAAAATCAAGTGTTTTATCTGCAGCACAGTGCAGATAAAAATGAACATGACCTTAATCTTACCTTCAATTCATCAGCAGCAGAGACATTTGGAGTGCATAATGATCAGCAAAGCCACAAATGGAGATTATCTTTTATTTTTTTGTCTATTTCATCAAGAGTCACATCAGCAAGAAATCAGCAACATTTTTTTGTTCAAAGCAAAGACAAAGCAAACAAGGAAAAAGTCCTGTTGGGGAGAAATCATTACATGAAAAGACTCTGTAAAGTGAAACACTTCGTTAACTGCTTGGTTCTGTTCTATGTATACTAACACAGAAAATGAAATTATTAGAATGAATGATTTCTTCATTCTTTTGGGTCCCGATAATTCACAAATGTCCAGCACACAGGATTCTGACTCTACAATCATGCTTTCTTAGCAACTGTGCCAATGGCATGTTGACTATTTGGACATGTTGGGTTCTTGACTCCAGGATGTTGTTCATATGTTGATGCCCAGGTATTGTCAGACACTTGGCAGTACACCTTATCCCTGCCCACTAGATGCCCAGACATTCTGTTTTTGTGACTCTCAGAAGAATACAAGGTTGTCACTTACTGATCACTGTTGAATGTTGCTAGAGGGACCTACTCCTCCCACCTCCTCATGAAAAGCACTATTTTCAGGCAACACACTTATGGAGATCTTAAGTTTCTTGGCATCATGTAAGTCCACCAAGTAAATTATGACACTTCAAGAGAAATCCTTATTTGTATTTAACTCTTAAAATCTGCATTAATTTAGTTGCTTTAAGATTGTGAAACAATGCCTCTCTAAAGTGAATCTTAGACCAGTTAGTGTGGCAATCCATTTTTAATATGTGGAAAATAAATATCATCCTGTATACTGGAAATTTACTCAGCAATGTATGTGGTTTCTCAGAAAGAAGAAAAAAGTGGGTATTTCATAAGCTTGTTAAATAAAACAGAGGAAGTCACCAATTGCTTTTTTTTTAAATGTAAATGATAATTCAGGTCTTTTATTCAAAGATGAAGGATTATCAAATGCTCTTTTGGAGACAAACATAAAACTGTGACCTTTACTCCTAAGAAAAGATTATTTTTATGCTTTCTTTCCACAAAGAGAATGAATAAGTAAAAAACACCAGCACATTTTCTTTTATTGTCTATTGTGATAGTAAACAGTTTTTTTCTGTCGTTTTTGCTTCTTTGTTCCAGTATGATGTATGGGATATGGAAAGGCCACCTCTTTAAAATAAAAGGCTCTTTTTATTGTAGTTTTTTTCTCTTAGAAAGTCATTTTTTTGACTATACTCAGAATCTACTTCAAATTACCCATGGTAAATTATATATAAGAACATTCCACAACAAATGAAAGTACAAAAATGAAGACTTCATAAATGATAAACTGATCAGTTGTTTCTCTGTTGAAATCTAAGAGAAACTTATAAGAAACACTGCAGATAACTAATGCAGAGATACATAACTTTATTTCTTCTGCAGGGAAAGAAAGAACAACACAAAAGGAACTAACATTTGTAGTCAGAAAGACAATGTTGAAAAACTAATAAAATCCCCAGATATCATCTTCATAGATGAAGGAAAGCTTGGCTAGTGCGATTTTTGTTCAACATATTTCAATATATCTATCTATATATTAGGTACATTTATTTATTCACACAAAATGATTCTATATAGCAGCAAACCTGAGAGAATAGTCAATCCATGAAAACACTGTCTAGAAGAAATTCACATTAAAAGTTGAAGGCAGGGACTCTATACTATTGCTCAAATTAAGTGTTTTATCTCTGGTATGACTGCATGATAAAGAAAATCAAATAAAATTTTACTTATAAGTTTTTCCCTAGAGCTACTGATTGACAGTGAAAATGTGGGGAGAAGATAAGTGAATATTTTCTGCAGTGGCTTTGAGGCTCAGAACTATGTCTATAGCTCCCCAGTAATAGGGAAGATTGTGATGCAGGCTGGAGGAATAGCACAGTACCCCACCCCATTATAGACAAGTTCACCTGGAGAATTAAACAATATTCAATGGACAACTGACTACAGTGGAAGGGAATTAGAATAATCATGAGGAAAAGGTAATATGTAAACAAAATTTAAAACAATGAGGATATGACTTTTTTTTTATTTTGGTTTTTGGGCCACACTCGGTGATGATCTGGGTTTACACCTGTCTATGCACTCAGAAATAGCTCCTGGCTTGGGGGACCATCTGTGACACTGGGGGATCAAACCATGGTCCTTCCTAGGCTAGCACTGCTCTACTGCTCCGGCCCAAGCATGTAAAATCTTAAGGAACGTTAAGGTTCAGACTATAGGAAGTAAGTCCATTTGTATTTTTTTCTCCTGCTAGTTTTAACTAAAAATCTTTGGCTATGACATAGAACAGAGAAAAGTAAGGAGATTATAGATTTGTCTGCTCTCTCCAGACTCAACAAACAATATCACAGTAAAGTCCTAGATTTTCTCTTGGCCATGGCACATCCTCGACAAGGAACTGACCAAGCTGGCAACACAGAAACTGATGCCCTAAGAAGGCTACATTCTCAACTGGAGAGTGTAGAGGTTCATGCTGCTGTCTCTGATTTGAATCCCTGGCACCACATATTATGGTTCTTTGAGCACTGCAAGGAATGATCCTTAAGCAAAGAAGAAGGAGTAAGTCCTGAGCACTGCTAGATGTGGGTAAAGGAGAAAGAAGAGGAATGAAGAAGAGGCAATGGAGGAGGAAGCTTAGGAGGAGGAGCAGGATGAGACAAATTTTGTGACATAACGTTGGGACAAGAGAGTCTGAGAAGTGAGAATCTTCTCAAAAATAATTCCCTTACTTCAGCCTACAACTATACAAAGAGGAAGATTAAGAAAGTTCCTGGGGGAGGAGGCAAAGCAATAGCACAGTGAGGAAGGCATTTACCTTGCACACAGCTGACACGTGTTCAATCCCCAGCATCCCATATGGTCCTCTGAGCCTTCAAGTAATGATTCCTGAGTACAGAGCCAGGAGTAACCCCTAAGATAGTTAGACACCAGTGTGATTTTCCTCTAGATTCCCATTCCAGAGCCAGTCACAGAGCTGTGTAATTCTCTATACCCCTAACTGCTGGGAATCTGCTCTAGAGGTCACACCGGGATTGTAGTACAGATCCATTAGCTCTCCCCAGGCTCCAAGTGAAATCCCCGGGTCCCCAGGGTTCCTGGCCCTAATTCTGCAGGCTGGAGTCCCATACCTGTAGGCTTGATCAATGGATGGAGTAGAAAAGGATTGGCAATGACCCTAACTATGTTACATTTCAGGCCCAAATATTCAGGGATGTAAATGCCGATTGAGCCCCAGAAACCCCTAAGATGTAGAAACTCTAGGGCACATAAATTTCACTTTGTTCAAGAATGAGAATAAACAGTGTTGGCGGGGATGTGGAGAGAAAGGAACTCTTATCCACTGCTGGTGGGAATGCTGTCTAGTTCAACCTTTATGGAAAGCGATATGGAGATTCCTCCAAAAACTGGAAATCGAGCTCCCATACGATCCAGCTATACCACTCCTAGGAATATACCCTAGGAACACAAAAATACAATACAAAAACCCCTTCCTTACACCTATATTCATTGCAGCCCTATTTACCATAGCAAGACTCTGGAAACAACCAAGATGCCCTTCAACAGATGAATGGCTAAAGAAACTGTGGTACATATACACAATGGAATATTATGCAGCTGTCAGGAGAGATGAAGTCATGAAATTTTCCTATACATGGATGTACATGGAATCTATTATGCTGAGTGAAATAAGTCAGAGAGAGAGAGAAAAACGCAGAATGGTCTCACTCATCTATGGGTTTTAAGAAAAATGAAAGACACCCTTGTAATAATAATTTTCAGACACAAAAGAGAAAAGAGCTGGAAGTTCCAGCTCACCTCAGGAAGCTCACCACAAAGAGTGATGAGTTTAGTTAGAGAAATAACTACATTTTGAACTGTCCTAATATTGAGAATGTATGAGGGAAATGTAGAGCCTGTTTAGGGTACAGGCGGGGGTTGGGTGGGGAGGAGGGTGATTTGGGACTTGGGTGATGGGAATGTTGCACTGGTGATGGGTGGTGTTCCTTTTATGACTGAAACCCAAACACAATCATGTATGTAATCAAGGTGTTTAAATAAAAAAAAATTAAAAAAAAAAAATTTCACTTTGTTCGATAAAAGACAATTAAGGATTCAGACAAAAGAAGCCTTAATTGATTTATATCAGTCAAAACAATAGTGCATTCTTCACAGGCCAGGTATATGTTAACAAAAAGTTCTTTTGTTTGTTTGTTTGTTTGTTTGTTTTGGGCCACATCAGGTGATGCTCAAGGGCTACTCCCGGTTCTGTGCTTAGAAATGACTCCTGGCTCTGGGGACTATATGGAATTCTGAGGATAGGCTCCAGATACATCCTGCACAGCTGCATTCAATGCAAATGCCCTACCGCTGTGCTATTGCTCCTGCCCCAGGAAGATTTTATATTTTACAGTAATTTTTAATTTAATGAAAGAACTGTGATTTAGCAAGTTCTTGATAGTTGAGTGTTATGCATTTCATATTTTAACCCCAATCCCACCATCAGTAGTACAGCCCTAATCTATCTGTGTGCAAAGCTAGTTTAGATACTTATACTAAGAAGTAACAGAACAAATATATTTTCTTTGTTTTAATTAAAACTCCATTTTCTGTATAAATTAAGTAAAATATGACCTTTGTTTTTTATTTTTGCTTTAAATTTAGAAAAGAGGCACCAGAGAACTGCCTGCTAATGTCTGGTGCAGTCTTTATAAAAACACAGTTGGATTTCTCCTACAACCTGAGGTTAATGGCAAAGGGAAACTTGGGTTACTTCCTAGATTTGTAAGGCCAGGCTAAGGATGACATCCAGAGTTCCCCCTGTTCTTTATGCTCTGGAATTCCAACCAGTGCCAAGGACTGAAAACTCACAGCAGCCCACGAAGAAAATGCTCATAGGGTCCGGAGAGATAGCATGGAGGTAAGGTGTTTGCCTTTCATGCAGAAGGTCATTGGTTCAAATCATGGCATCCCATATGGTCCCCCATGCCCGCCAGGAGCAATTTCTGAGCGTGGAGCCAGGAGTAACTCCTGAGCACTGCCAGGTGTGACCAAAAAAAAAAAAAAAAAGAATATGCTCATAAACCCACTTGGGGAATGGAGAAACAATGGTGTTTCTTTCTTGTTGCACACACAAGCTTGCAGTGTGTGTGTGTGTGTGTGTGTGTGTGTGTGTGTGTGTCTGTCTGTCTGTCTCTCTGTCTGTCTGTCTGTCTGTCTGTCAGCCTATCTGTCTCTTGGCGTGAAGATGTGTTATTCAAGAAATATGAGAGAAAAGAGAAAGATGCAGACAGAGACAGACAGATATAAAAAGTCACAAATCAGGGCTGAGACAGGAGCATCTCCAGAATGGACAAAGCCAAGCTTCCATTTCTCTGCAATCAACTGAAAAACACTGCTAGAGAAAGAAAGAGAGAGGTGCGTAGAGAGACACAAATATTGATTTTCTAGTAATTAGAAGTACTTCAATGGGAATACTTTTCTTTCATGAAAAATCTCGGGAAGCTAAAATTGATTGTTTTTTATTAATTCCCTTTTAATGTGTATGTATCATGAGGGAGCATATTTTTGGGTCACATGAATTGACAGTCACCTGTGTAAATGTTGCACCAAAGTCAACTAAATTGGCATGTTATTTTTTTAATTTATTTTTAATTTATTTAAAGAAAAGCATCACATAGTTGACATAATGGATCACAATACATTGGCTTCCAAATAAGAAAAACTGAAGTTATTGAGAAAAATGAAGAAAAATTAAGTATAAAAAGAAAGAAAAGAAAGATTTTTAAAAAGAAAAAGTACAATAATAAAATTCTTGTATCTCAATAAATACACTAATACAATGGCAGAAGGTTTAGTTGCCTCTTGTTGTCACCTGTCCATTCTGTTAATTTGGTGTGTTCCTAGAGTGATGACACCATCAAATAAATGAAGTTGTCCAGGAATTCAAAGCACTGTTATGGATACTATGAATTTTAGAGTGTGTACTCAGCTGCCTGGCTTCCTAAAAAAATGAATATAATAGGGAGGGTGCATGCACTATCTCCAAAAACACCTGAGGATATCAGCCAAAAAACCTGCATACCTGCAGTTTGGTCAGAACTGTGTCCCCAAAGACACAATCTTAGAGGGTCAATGTTGAGGCAAGGTCATTAGGAAATTGGTAATTGTGGCTAATGGAGGTAGTAGGCATGGCTCCACAAGGGCAGGGACTCAGCCTGCCATCTCCTCCCAAGACGGCCAGATTTCTGCCGCATGGATCAGTGTACCCATCAACTTTCAAGGCTTTGTTTACATCTCATTTAAGAAAAAATTTAATATTGAGCTAGCCTGGTTCTAACATGGTGACTCTATTAATTTTTATACAAGTAAAATTGTTTGAATTAATTTATTCTTATGGTTAATAGACACCTATACAGGATCAAATTGACATTTGCTGGTCAAATTTTTTGTTTGAGTATTTCACCATTTCTCATATTTCTTTAAGGATGTTTGTACTGAGCCTCATAGTTTCTTCATGGTATCTCTCCAAATGGTCTTTGGTAATATGTAAATTTATTTCTAATGAGAAGATGAACTGCAATAATTACATAATTAGGGACCGGAGCAGTGGTGCTAGAGGTAAGGCATCTGCTTTGCTAGCACTAGCCTTGGACAGATCACCATTTCATTCCCTAGAGTCTAATATGGTCCCAAGACAGGAGTGATTTCTGATCGCATAGCCAGGAGTAACCCCTGAGCATCAAACAGGTGTTGCCCAAAAAAATAAGAAAAATAATTACATAATTACCATTTTATAATAATATATGAAAGAATTACATTGGAGGAAAATATGTTTAAGAATTTACAGTATTTACTTTATTTCACTTTTTATAAACATCAATGCTCTCCCAACAAAACAATGTTTACTTTAAACATAAAGTAATGAACAAAAAACCTAAAAATTTACTTAAGGGAAAATAAATTGATAAATATATAGATAGCATGGCCTTAGTAATATGATAATATAAATTTATGATAAATATGAACTTAGATAAATATAAACTATCACCAAAAATGTTAAATTATCTCTCCATGTGTCATTTCAACTTATAAGGTTATATTAAATCTGGTGAGATGAATGAAGATTATCATTTCAATTATGTTGCAGCCAATATAGCCTAAAGAATACAAATAAAATTAGATTTTTTTTTAGATACATAAAAACTTGAGGTGGATTTTACCAACTAAAATGGTGACTATTTTTCTGATTTGGCAAACCAAAAGATACGTTACTTTTTACTGCTTTAAATAAAATGTTCATTCTATTTATAAGATGATGCTCTTAAAAGTTAAAGCATTTTCACTATTTTTATCTTGTTAGCATATCCATACATCACATTTATTTCTAGAGTTAAATGTGTATTGAGTGAATAGTATTCTTTTAAAAATAGAGCTAGGATTATATCAGGATTTTTTTTGAAAACTGTATTTCATTTTCCCCTTTTCTAGTATTATTGTGACCTCCATGATGTTATTTTATATGGAAGATGAATAAATGAAAAAATAAGCAAAATCTTAGATATAAAGAACAGAATGAAGCTCATCAAATGATTTGGGTATATGGATAAAAAGGATAAAAGGAATCAATAAAATGATGGTTGGATAGAAATGGAACTTTTGGTCATAACAATATATCACAGGTAGATGATAAGTTACAGTGATGTAAAAACAAAGTCATAGAGAATTATAAGCCAATGCCATGTAAATTTAACTTATTAATAGAAACATACTACTAATTACATTTTTTAAATAGACTGTGTGTCAGAGAGATAGTACAGCAGGTAGGGCACATGCCTTTCAAGAAGTCATCAGAGATTTAATCCCCAGCAGTACATATGGTCGCCCAAGCATAATATTAAGAATGATCACTGAGCACAGAGCCCAGGAGTAATGTAGGTATGACCCCCCAAAACAAGTCAATATATATATTCAAAATAAATATTTTCAGTTTATTTGTATCAGAAGAATCTTATTGATTTTTGTGCCCCATGAATATTCATTAATATATATGTTTGTATCTCTGGGATTTTAACTCATGGCTTCAACATATGCAAGGCAATTTCTCTACCATGAAGTTTAGTTCTAGAATCACATATATGTGGAAAAACGTCACATCGACAGCAATGTCTCTGAAAATCTCTAAGAAAAATGCCAAAGTGGAATAACTCCAAACTCAAGATAATGCTTTATATTGGAATAAATTCCTTACTCTGTGACTTTGGGAAATTTCCTTCTTCTGAAACATGGTGTCTTTGTTTACCAGAACAACTTACAATCCCAACCACATAATTCATGTTTAATTATCTTGTTCTAGTACCATCTTGCCATGCCACACTCTCCTACTTCCTATTTGAGGGGAGGTTACCCATTGTTCTTTGGGACCCCACAAAATGTAATTACCTGAAGCCATTTGCCAATAATCACCTGTCTGTGATGCCAAGCATTCACCATGCACTTATTCAAATACTGGGAAGATTATTTGATTTAGAAACATGTGATGATAAGCAGAATAGAAAAACAGGAAAAGACACAAACAAACAAATCAGAACTGAATTTTTTAAAAAGAAGAAAAAAATTATTTAAATACACAAATTAATTAAGTGTGAAATTGAAGCATGAGAAAAAGAGCTGGGGATGGTTTTGAAGAAAACTTTTAGATTTATGCAATAACTGTCTTAGCAGGAACTCACCATTCTGAGCATAATCCAAACAAAGAAGCAGCAATTAATTCCAGTTGAAGAAGACAGTTGAAGGAGATCAGACTCTGCTGCCATTCTTAGTAAATTGCATTCAATTATCTGAACTATGGAACTGTTTAATTAATATCTAGGTTTATGCTCACTAAATTTCTGCTTGCACTCTTGAGCATTAGCAATCTGATATGCATGTTATAAGACAGATGGGGAAAAAACTTAATTTTATACTTTACTAATTGAAGCCTAATTATAAGGAGAACACAGAAAAGAATGAATCTAGATTCCTAAACCCCTCATGGGAGTAGATGGAGACATGCCTGACCTTAGTTTGATCACATAACAATATGGTCCCCTGAACAACGACAGTAGTAATTTTTGAGAGCAAAACCAGGAGTAACCTTTGAGTATTTGTCTGTTCAAACACAAACAAAAAGCTTTCTATAAAAAGTGTTAAATTTTCCTGGTAAGAATGTTAGTGATATTCTTTTTTTCCCTTTATTTAAACATCTTTATTACATATATGATTGTGATTAGGTTTCAGTCATGAAAAGAACACCCCCCTATCAGTGCAACATTCCTACCACCAATGTTCCAAATCTCCCTCCATCCCACCCCACCCCACCTGTACTCCAGACAGGCTTTCCAGTTCCCTCATTCATTCACATGATTATGGTAGTTCTCAGTGTAGTTATTTCTATAACTGCACTCACCACTCTTTGTGGTGAGCTTCATGAAGTGAACTGCAAGTTCCAGGCCTCCTCTCATTGTCTCTGAGGATTGTTGCAAAAATGAATTTTATTTTTCTTAAAACCCATAGATGAGTGAGACTATTCTGTGTCTCTCTCTTTCCCTCTGACTTATTTCACTCAGGATGATACATTCCATGTACATCCATGTATAGGAAAATTTCATGACTTCATCTCTTCTGACGGCAGCATAATATTACATTGGTATATGTACCACAGTTTCTTTAGCCATTTGTCTGTTGAAGGGCATCTTGATTGTTTCCAGAGCCTGGCTATTGTGAATAGTGCTGCAATAAATATAGGTGTGAGGAAGGAGTTTTTGTATTGTGTTCTTGTGTTCTTAGGGTATATCCCTAGGAGTGGAATAGCTGGGTCAAATGGGAGCTCAATTTTCAGATTTTGGAGGAATCTTCATATCGCTTTCCATAGAGGTTGGACTAGACATTCCCACCAGCAGTGGATAAGAGTTCGTTTCTCTCCACATCCCAGCCAGCACTGATTGTTCTCATTCTTTGTGATGTGTGCTAATTTCTGTGGTGTGAGATGGTATCTCATAGTTCTTTTGATTTGCATCTCCCTGATGATTAGCACTGAGGAGCATTTTTTCATGTGCCTTTTGGCCATTTGTATTTCTTTTTTATTAAAGCGTCTGTTCATTTCTTCTCCCCATTTTTTGATGGGATTAGATTTTTTTTTCTTGTAATGTTCTGTCAGTGCCCTGTATATTTTGGATATTACCCCTTATCTGATGGGTGTCAGGTGAATAATTTCTCCCACTCAGTGGGTGGCTCTTGCATCCTGAGTACTATTTCTTTTGAGGTGCAGAAGCTTCTCAGCTTAATGTATTCCCATCTGTTGAGCTCTGCTTCCACTTGTTTGGAAAGTATAGTTTCCTCCTTAAAGATGCCTTTAGTCTCAATGTCATGAAGTATTTTACCTACATGTTGTTCTATATAACTTATGGTATCAGGTCTGATTTCCAGGTCTTTAATTCATTTGGATTTTTGCCACATCCCACTCAGCTGGAGCACATACCAAAGTGTAGTGCTCTCCTGAAAAGGAATTATTTGCCAAAAAGGCCCGCTTAGAGCAGTCAAAATCACTTGACCCTTTGCGTGGATTGTTTGGACATAATTCCATATATGTGGCTGTAACTATCTCTTTATTTTTAACCAATATTAGAAATCAGGCCTTAGTAATTTCTTCCTACAACAAAGGACAGCAATCAATCCAGCCAAAAGTCTCCCACTTAACTGCTCCCTGTAATTTTTGCTACCTTGGCGCCTAAACCAAGGTTTTTCCATAAACTTAGCTCAAAACAAAGTAATTTTCACTTTTCCCCCGAAACTCTGAAACATTCCTCAGTCTTCAATCTTCCCTGATAATTATCTTTTTCTTCTGTTTTACCCAAAACAAAGTGAACCAAAAACAAGCTGCCTTTTCACCTTCAGTATCAGCTCTTTTAAATGCTAATTTAAGCCAAAGTCCTTCTTTCTTTCCCCAGTCTCTTTGATGCCTAGAATTTGCATCTGCCTTCCAAGCCTCTAACCTTTAAAAGTCAGCCAGCTCAAAAAATAAATTTGTCTTCGTTCTTTGAACGTAAGTCCCAATGCAATCTGCGTGGTTTCATTTCATTTCTACAATATATTTCCGTCATTCGCCATTCCGCGTGCCCACCTTTTCCCCGTGGAATTTTTCCCGAACTCCACGAAGAACCTGTTTGCAGGTGCTGAAGACTGCAAACAAAGTTTGGCTCACAGCAGATTTTACCTTCATGCATGTTGTTAACTGGGGGTCTATGTTCGCTTTTTTGCAAGTGGCTAACCAGTTCTACCAGCACCACTTGTTGAAGAGGTTTTCCCTGCTCCACTTAGGATTTCTTGCTCCTTTGTCAAAATTTAAGTAATTGTATGTCTGGGGAACATTGTATGAGAACTCAAGCCTATTCCACTGATCTGAGGGTCTGTCTTTATTCCAATACCATGTTGTTTTGATAACTATTGCTTTGTAGTACAGTTTAAAGTTGGGGAAAGTAATGCCTCGCATTTTCCTTTTTCCTAGGAGTGCTTTAGCTATTCTATGGTGTTTTTTGTTCCAGATGAACTTCATAAGTATTTGATCCACTTTTTTGAAGTATGTCATGGGTATTTTTAAGGGAATCGCATTAAATCTGTGTAATGCTTTGAGGAGTATTGCCATTTTAATGATGTTAATCCTGCCAATCTATGAGCAGGGTAGGTGTTTCCATTTCCTTGTATCTTCTCTTATTTCTTGGAGCAGGGCTTTATAGTTTTCTTTGTATAGGTCCTTCACGTCTTTGGTCAAGTTGACTCCAAGATATTTGAGTTTGTGTGGCACTAATGTGAATGGTATTGCCTTCTTGACTTCCTTCTCTTCCCTATCATTATTAGTGTATAAAAAGGCCATTTATTTATGTGTGTTAATTTTGTAGCCTGCCAACTTGCACTATGAGCCTATTTTTTCTAGAAGCTTTGTGAGAGTCTTTAGGGTTTTCTAGTAGAGTATCATGTCATCTACAAGCAAAGAGAGCTTGACTTCTTCCTTTCATATCTGGATTCCCTTGATATCTTTTTCTTGCCTGATCCTGTAGCAAGAACTTCCAGTACTATGTTGAAGAGGAGTGGTGAGAGAGGACAGCCTTGTCTTGTACCAGAATTTATTGGAAAGGCTTTTAGTTTTTCTCTATTGAGGATAATATTTGCCATTGGCTTGTAGTAGATGACTTCAACTAGATTGATAAAGGTTCCTTTCATTCCCAACTTGCTGAGAGTTTTGATCAAGAATGGGTGTTGAACCTTATCAAATGCTTTCTCTGCATCTATTGATATGATCATGTAATTTTTATTTTTCTTCTTGATAATGTTGTGCATGATGTTGATAGATTTATGGATGTTAAACCATCCTTGCATTTCTGGTATAAAACCTACTTTGTCTAGTGTATGATCTTCTTGATGATGCATTGGATCCTATTTGCCAGGATTTTGTTGAAGATCTTTGCATCTGCATTCATCAGAGATATTTGCCTGTAATTTTCTTTTTTGGCAGCGGCTGTGTCAGGTTTTGGTATCAAGGTGATGTTGGCTTCATAAAAGCTGTTTGAGAGTGTTCCCGTTTTTCAATTTTATGGAAGAGCCTGGTTAGGAGTGGTAGTAGCTCCTCTTAAAAGATTTGAAAGAATTCATTCGGGAATCTATCTGGGCCCCGGCTATTATTTTTGGGCCGATGTTTGATTACAGTTTCAATTTTCTCAGTAGTGATGGGGGTGTTTGGATATGCTACATCCTCCTTACTTAAATGTGAAAGGTTATAAGTGTCCAAGAATTTTTCCATTTCTTCTAAGTTCTCATGTTTAGTGGATAAAGTTTCTCAAAGTAATCTCTGATTACCCTTTGGATCTCTGCAATATCTGTCGTTATCTCCCCCTTTTCATTTATAATATGGGTTATCAGATTTCTCTTTCTCTCTTTGTGAGTTTTGCCAATGGTCTATCAATCTTGTTAATTTTTTCAAATAATCAACTTTTGCTTTAGTTGATCTATTGGATTGTTTTTTGGTTTTCCACTTCACTGATTTCTGCTTTCAGCCTGTTATTTCCCTCTGTCTTCCTATATTTTGGTTCTTTTGTTGGTCATTTTCTAATTTTTTGAGCTGTGTCATTAAGTTATTCTTCCTTCCTGATGTATGCTTGTAGAGCTATGAGTTTTTTTCAGGACCATTTTGCTATGTCCCATAAATTCTGGCAGTTTGTGTCTTCATTATCATTTATTTCCAGGAAAGTTTTAATTTCCTTTTGATTTCATCTTGGACCCACTGGTTGTTCAGTAGCAGAGTGTTTAATTTCCAATTGGTAAAGATTTTCTTCTGTGTGGCTTTGTAGTTCACATTTAATTTCAGAGCACTGTGGTCAGCAAAGGTAGCCTGCAAGATTTCTATCCTCTTGATTTTATGGAGGTATGTTTTATGTGTCATCATGTAGTCTATCCTGGAGAATGACCCATGTATATTGGAGAAGAATGTGTATCCAGGATTTTTGGTATGGAGTGTCCTATATTTATATAACTACTCCTCTTTCTTTACTCTTTTCATGGCTAGTATGTTTTTGTTGGGTTTCAGTCTGGTTGACCTATTAAGTGTTTATAGGGCCGTGTTGAGGTCTCCCATAATTATTGTGTTATTATTTATTTCTTCTTTCAGATTTGTCAGTAACTGTATTAGATAACTTGCTGGTCTTTCATTGGGTGCATATATGTTTAATAGTCTGATTTCTTTCTGTTGATTAGTACATCGTGTCCATCTTTGTCCCTTACCACTTTTCTGAGTATAATGTTGGTGTCATCAGATATTAATATGGCCACTCCAGCTTTTTTGAGGTTGTTGTTTGCTTAGATGATTTTCCTCCAGCCTTTGATTTTGAGTCTATGTTTGTTCTGACTATTCAGATGTGTTTTTTGTAAGCAGCAGAAGGTTGGATTCATCTTTTTGACCCATTTTGCCACTCTGTGTCTCTTAATTGTTGAATTTAGTCCATTTACATTGAGGGAGATGATTGTCATAGGATTTAATGTCATTTTTGTAGATAAGTTTGCTGTGTTTGTTGGTCTCTCTTGTCTTAGAGTATACCTGTCAGTTTTTCCTTTAAGGCTGGTTTTTTATCTGTGAAGTTTCTGAGCTGTTGTGTATCCATGAAGCTGTGTATTCTTCCTTCAAACCTGAATGTGAGTCGGGCTGGGTGCAGTATTCTTGGTGAGGCATTCATTTCATTCAGTCTAGTCACAATATCCCACCACTGTCTTCTGGCCTTGAGAGTTTCTTGTGACATATCTGCTGTAAGTCTTAGGGATGCTCCATTGAATGTAATTTCCCTTTTTCATCTTGCTGCTTTCAGTATTCTATCTCTATCTGTGGGATTTGTCATTGTAACAAGGATGTGTCTTGGGGTGTTTTTCTTTGGGTCTCTTTTAGCTGGTACTCTTTGGGCATGCAGAATTTGATTGCATGCAGTCTTTACCTCTGGGAGTATCTCTTTGATGATGTATTTGACAGTTGATTCTTCCTGGATATCCCCTACCTGGGTCTCTGGACTCCAATGATTCTTATGTTGTTTCTGTTGAGTTTATCAAAGACTTCTATTTTCATCTGTTCACATTCCTTGAGTACTTTTTCCATTGCCTGCTCGTTTGTCTTAAGGTTCTTTTCCAATTTCTTCTGCTGTGTTGAGCTTTTCTGCATCACATCTTCCAGTACTCTGATTCTCTCCTCAGCTGTTGTTACCCTGCTGGCAAGTCATCCATTGAGGTTTTCAGTTGAGCTACCATGTTTTTCAGATCTGTTATTTCATTTTGGATTTTTCTGATTTCTGTCTTTGTGTTTTGTTCAGATCGATCTATGCTTTCTTTGAGTTCTACAAACATCTTCCATATTGCTATTTTAAGTTTCTTATCTGAGAGGTTAATCAGGTGGTTGGAATTTATTAGGTCATCCAAGCTTCTGTCTTCATTCTCTGTGCATGGTGTTTGCCTGCGAGGTTTCCCCATTGTCACGCTTGTAGTGTGGTTTTTCTTGCGTGTTGTGGTGGAGTTCATTGGTTAGAAAGAGTGTGAGGCTGCTCTTTTGCTGCCTCTAGTTGACAGTTTTTTGGGGTTGCGCTCCCTAGTTCTCTGAGGAGACCTTCGGGTATTCAGAAACACAGACAGGCACAGGAGAAGTTTCCCTTGAAGTCCTCAGAGTGATCAAAGGTACAGCATCATTAGTGATATTCTTGATTTAGACAACATAGTTAAATTAAAGTTTACAAGTGTTATTTGAAAACAGGTGTCACTTAATATTTTGGCAATTGTTAATTTAGCTGGTATTAAAAACATATTCCTTCTCAGATAAGCATTTAATATAAAGTAGCTCTCTTTGTATTTGTTCATTTCATAGTGACATATTTCCAAGCGCCCTTTTGAGCAGGTACTTCCCAACTACCCCTGAAACAAGCGATCAGAAGTCTATGGTGAAGAATCAATCTATTTTATTAATATGTACATACATGTACACAAATATCAACTTAAACTTCATCATACCTGCTCTAATCCCTGATGTCAATGAAATAAAATATCATTACAAAGATCATAGACTCATTTCTTGTGGAATTGTTTACAATTTAAAGATCGTCCTTAACATATCTTAATAATTTAACTTTAACAACTGATTGTTTTAAAATCTGTGTCTCTAAATCATATGAGTAAAATAACTTTCTAAAATCTAAAATTTTATTTATAAAAAATAGTGTATCTTTTTTAAACTATGAGCTGACCCTAATATCCCCACAAATGTTAAATATTTCCATTATTCAAAACTTAGTCTAATTTACAAAAGATCTGTAAGAGTAATTGAGATATACATTATGGTAAATCCCACAAACATATCTCTAACTAATTTAAACATAAATATAGACATCAATAACGTAAGTCCATTCTCTTTGTCTGCATTTCTAATGGTTTCAATATAGCTCAATGTCTTCTTAATATAAAGCAGCCATGAAATAATTCTCAACTCCTTACATAACTTAATCATTTCTTCTGCATTTTATTTAGTGACACTAGGTGAATTGACATATCTGTGGCTTCCAGATAACTTGTAACCCTTTTGTTGGCTTTGGATGATCAACTTTATTATTTACCCCTTCTCCATCAACCAGAGACTCCTGGTTTCATGAGCACAGGATAGATTTTCTGGGCTGCATCTTTGTTTTGTAGAGACAGAGGAAAAGCTATATTTTTCTAAAGATAATTCTGCCCAATAAAGTAATAAATTTAATATAATTCTGACTTATACATCAGCTATGCATTGGTGGTTCACCTCTCAGCATTTTTTTCAGTGGGAGAAAAACACAATTCAAAACATTGGTGTTATAAAAAGGATCATCTAAACACTTAAAAAACAAACCTAACCATATTTATCTAACCAAAAAGAAAGCATATTTCACAGTTAGTTATTGAAACAAATAATTTTGTTAGAAGCATTCATTTAACTGTGCAAAATGTACACATTGTAGCAATATATCATGAATATGAAATTCATAGGCACATTTTATAAAATACCATTACCAGTATTTACCTGATCAGTAAACAAAGCAAATCTGACCTAAGTCTGAAAAGAATTTGTCAGCATTGATAAAAGTCAAAACAAAAGAAAATAAGAACTTAAAAATATTTGCCATAACTACTTATATATTAATTTTTATTAAAATAGAATATAGATTTACAAATAATTTCTTATAGAAGTTTTCTATACCAGGTTTTTTTCTACCTGGTTAGTCAAATAGAATAAAGGAAGGATCAATATCAATACATCTATACAAGGCCAGAATTAATACATTATTAATCTCCATTCATTTTAGAGTATTGTGAGACAGTGTTGTTTAGAGTGTTTAATATAGACTCCACTGAACAGATAATCCTTCCTCCTACCACACACATTTGACTGCATATTCCAAGGTAAGTTATAGTGGCAATGAGTAATATCAAGATAACTGTGTGACATCAAAGTCATTTGCAAGCCAGATTAATAGTGCTTATTTCCTGTTTTCACTGGAAGTGAAGCTCTCTTTCATCCTCTGACTTGGTGTCCATTTAAGCCATAATTTTTCATAAGGGCATTTTGTGTGTAGTAGTGAGGAAATATCACAGGCACCCAGAGGTAACAGTTCTCTAAGCACAAGTAAGGGTTGTGATAATTAACAGATCTCTAAGCACATCTAATCCAAAGGACTGCAAATAAAGCAAAGTAATGTGTCTGATAAGGGAGCCCTGGGGATGAATGAAATCTGGGGACATTGGTAGAAGGAAGCCTGATCTGTTGGTAGGATTGGAGATGAAATGTCATATGCCTAAACTTATTATTAGCAGCTTTTTATGTGTGCTTATATATATAATTTATATGTATATAAATTATAAAATAAATTCAATGGGGTTCACCAATGTTATTTTGTTTCTTGGTTTCAGTCTTTGGGAGGCAGAAGAAAAAATTATAGTAATTGTAGCAACACATAGGCATCTTTAAAAGCCCCAAGCATGTGGCCTGCTGGGTCTTAGATGCTGCCTTACCCAAGGATGGCCTTCTTGGTATGAGGTAAGACATGCTATTATGTCTAAGAAAACATCAGCATTCTCTTTTCCTCACAACGAAAAGATAATGGTACAGCAAAAACATCAATTCATGTGGGGCCAGAGCCATAGCACAGAGAAGAGGGGGTTTGCCTGGCATGCAGCTGACCTGGGTTAAAACCTCAGCAACCCATATGATCCCCCAAGACAGGCAGGACTGACTCTGGATGACAGAGCCAGGAGTAACCTCTAATCACTGCTGGGTGTGGTCCCAAAACAAACAAACTAAAATCAATTCATGTTGGAACATAGCATTACTGGTTATCTTCCTGACATTGGTTTTTGAGACTGCAGGAAAGATTTTCACATCAAGTCAGATGCTTGATAAGCTAAACTCATGGTCCAGTTTAAGCAGATGGGTGAAGGGCTACCTCCCCAATACCTAGGTGAACGATGACTTCAGTCCCCCTGTCACTCAATGCCTGGACTAGATTCTCAGACCATTGTCCTGGCCCCTGCTGTCTGTTTCCCTCCAGTGCATGATGTTCCTGTCTCATTCCTTGGCTCTGTTCTGTCCTGTGAATGCATCTCCTGTCCATACTTGGAAGCTGTTGTCTCTTTGCTGAGGCTGATGTTCGGTAGCTTGTTATTGTGTCTTAGTCTTTCCTGGACAGACCCCGGCTGCTCCTTGGCATCTTCACATTCCTTAGTTTGTGGTCACAGATATTTCTGTGAGTGTGTGCATGTGTTTGTATATGTCTGTAAAAGAGAAATGAGTGAGAGAGGGAGAGTATATGTGAGTGAGAGGGAGAAAGAAAGGAGAAAAAGAATATATGTGTGAAAGGGGAGAGAGATAGAGGGAGAAAGAGAGTTTATGTTATAGAGAACAAGATATAGTTTGTTTTAAAGAGAGGAGAGAAAGACACAGAAAAAGAGAGATCCCAGCTGACTTGCCATTTATCAGGGCATGGATGAGACAATGAGTGAAATTGGCCAGCTAGGGGCTGCTTTCAGGTCGTGTTCTCTTATTGTCATCCCGTTGCCTGTTCTAACTAGAGACCTTCCCACAGCATAGGGTGATATTTCAAATTAATTAAATGAACTAATTCTACTGTTGCTCCACCTGTCCACTCCTACCATGACCAGGCTAGGATAGCTCCTGAGCTGTAGAAATATAGTGTGAAATGTAGAAAAAGACATTATACCAAATACATACTCTAATGCTAATTATTCTCCTATTCTATTGTTGGATATTTGCTTTTAATTTCTTTCTCCTTTGAGCTCATACCCAGCCTGGTGGTGAGACTCATTAAAGGGACATTATTTGATGGAACGTTATAGACAAAATGTACACTTGCTGTTTGAAAAGGCTATTGATTAAAATATTGTTTGGAGATTAAGTTCAAGTAAGAGAATATGAAATTATATAACACAACCTTTAATTCCTTGGGGTTCTAGTTCAATAAACTTTCTGAAAAAAAATAATAGAGAAATGTCTACCTTAGAAAGTTCTAGATAACTTCATGTAATATGCTCTTGATAGTTCTCTTTTTGTGTGACTCAAGAATAGAAATGATCTTTTTATATAAGAGATTAAGGAAAGCAACTTGCTCCTTGAATACAAAGAGTCTTTGAAACTGTGTTTTTGAAATTGCAGCTGTCTTTGAGCTGATCCTAGAATATTTTGACAAGAACTTTTACAATCCTCATTAGGTGAACTTTAGTACTTTCCCAATGTTCAAAAATAAGAGTCAAAATGCAAAGTAGGTAATTTTATGTCCACTTTTTTAGAGGGTAGAGAATAACTTAAAAACAAAACATATGTTCATCAAAAGCCAAATATGGGGGCCAGAGCGGTGGTGCAGGCAGTAGGGCATTTGCATTGCACAAGCTAGCATTGGGCAGACTGTGGTTTGATCCCCTGGCATCTATATGTTCCCCAAGACAATAGTGATTTCTGAGTGCATAACCAGGGGTAACCCCTGAGCCTCACTTGGTGAAGCCCCAAAAACAAAATAAACAAACAAAAAAAAACAAATATTCAATTTATTATAAGAAACTGTATAGCTAATAAATAACTTAATTTTCATAGTAATCCAGTTATAAAATTATATCAATTATGTTCAAATAAATATTTACAACTAAAATAAAAATTTAATAATTAATAAAAGAATTCTAATTCTATATCTTATCCACATTTTATGAAGCTCTGAGAAACCCTATCGAAACAATAGTGTCCTAGGCATGCCTTGAAGCTAAAGTACCTTTTCAAAGTTGAAAACCCCCTTGTCTAAAGTAAATTTTACTATTAGATTTCACACTGCAGTGCCAAAATTCAATTTTCTACTTTGTCCAAACCCGAAAAGCAGACTGGAGTGTTCTCCTGGTAGAAAATGAAACTTTATAGCTCATATTCATTCTACCCTCTATAACAGTGAATCAACAGAATTGTAAAGCTACTGGTTAGCATTTACTAAAAACTTCAGATTCATGGTATCTTGCCAAGAATAAGGCAAAGAGACTTGATCCTAGATAAGTTGCATCTATGATGCAAGCTTCCTTACTCTTTGTGAAATCAGAGGAGCTTCTCACCTAATCATTGTTACAGACATTTGAAATGGGAACAACAGTTTCTTTGTTAATTTGGGTTAGGGAAATCATGGGAAATCAAATATATATTTGTGATTGGTGTGCTGTGATAATCAAGGATGAAAGAATGAAGAAAAAATGGATAAATTTATCTGTTTTTCTTAACTCTTCAAATGTAATTTGTTTCTGCTACTGGTGAACTTCCATAACATGATTGGTAAGACCTGTCTATACCCAATACCACATGCTTGTCTTACTATCTCCAGTATCAATATTGATAGAAAGATCTTTAAACACCTTCAAATTCCAGACAGCACTTAACTAGTCTTTGAGCAAAGAGGAGGCTCCAATAATTGCTGTTTCACAAATAAATACACAATCATAGGTGAGATGAACAAGAATAAAGTAAATTTATTTATGTTACATCATAGATTAGAAATATGTAGGGAAAAGAGATAAAAATGTTTTTCTATGCATCATAATATACAAAATAATATATAGATAATAAAATATTGCTAACTGTTTACTACTATAAAGTATATATCTTTATAGATTTTTAACTGGATACAGATGAGATAATCACCTAAACTTTAGGATATGATACAGAAAAATAAAACCAGTGTCCTAAATCTAAGATAGAGTAGGGGATATGATTCTGTGGTAGAGAGAATTCTTGTATGCAGAAGGACATGGATTTTATTTGTGGCAGAGAAAGTGTATTAAGGTTTGATTACTTGGTTTTTAACCTCTTTAGCTGACAAGACTTACACTTTTAGAGTGGTTGCCACTAGTGTACATTCTTTTAAAATATTATCTTGGTTTTTTTCATTCTGTGCTTCTTCTGAAAGGATATTTTAAAAACTTGTTGAATGCTGCCATTCAAACCAATAGCCCTTTAGCTTCACATCTAAAACATCTACTTTTGTGGGAACATAATAGCGCTTGACAGTTTCAGGGGTGAAAATAGTTATCTTGCTTTTCATTCCCCTAAGATATGTGCCGGGCAGGTTTATCACAGTTCAAAGAGCATGACCACACTATCTTATGATAAATGCAAGATTCTGAGCTACTGTGTGATTCTCTGTGCACTGGATGCATTTGGCCTGAAAAACCACCATTTTATTCAGATCTTTGTTTTCATGTTAATCCCCTGTCTGACAGCATCTCACATCTCTTGGTTAAACATGCCTCTACAAATGCCACCTCATACTAATTAAAGTGAAATATTTCAGCTACTGTTTATTTATTAATTCAACCAAGACTTCCTGTAAATAAAAAAGGATCCAAGAGGGGAAAAGCATATATTTGACTTGCAAATTACATCTGTAGAGAGTCGACTTTGTCCATGAAAACTAATGGTTTGTAACACAGCAGTTATTTCCTCTTAGCTTGCATCATGTGTTATGTGGCAATTATAAATAAAATACCTTCAATGTAATTGCAAATAAAATATAGATCATGTAATAGACAATTTAATGTAGAGTAAAGATAAGCTTTCCTTTAGATTGGTGCTATTAAATGCAACAAATTTCTAATGAAGTAACTGATTTCATAGGAAGGGAATAGAAAAACATCACAATGAGAATAATGAAGACAGAAAAAAATGGCTGTTACCCCCACTTAATACCTTTAAAAATCACAAAATCCCTTGTTAAAATATAAAGGCTCTTTATCACATTAATATTCCTATACTATATTCCTGTTTTATACAACCATATTAATATTATTCTATGCTACAGAAAAAAATAGTTTGTCTTTCTTAAATATATTACTAGATTTATGTTATGATAAGAAGAAAAAAATGTTAATGAAGAACTACAGAACCAGTTGAATATTTAGATTCACTCCCTATTTGGAAAAATTCTTTTTCTCAGTCAACTAAATGCTGTTGGCATTGGCAGTAAATATTTATTTATTTTCTTTTTTGTTTTTTTGTTTTTTATTTTGGGCCATACCCGGTGACACTCGGGGATTACTCCAGGCTATGAGCTCAGAAATCACTGCTACCATGGGGGGAACCATATGGGACACCGGGGGATAGAACCACGATTCGTTCTAGGCTAGCACTTGCAAGGCAGATGCCTTACCACTAGCGCCATCACTCAGGCCCCAGGCAGTGAATATTTATTAAAGAGTATCTTTCCTTCACTGCTATGGGAATTCTTTATCTATTGCAGATATCCTAATGATAGGGACAAAGGGTGAATAGACAGTGAGGTTAGGAATGTGTCCCCCCACCCTCCGCACATAGCCTGTCTCAATCACTTCTCAACCTTTTGGCCAAAATCAAATGTAGGAATGAAGAAGGCTCTAAAGAAAGTGACTTAAGATGTGTTACAAAAGGTCACAAGGATGGCCTATGTCATACCTGATAACCTGAATGACCTTTACCCTGCTGAATCTGTACACCAGAAAAAAGTCATTTCAGCATCTTCTCCTCTGTTGTAATGGTCCATGTTACTGGAACATAATTAATAAATGGTCTCTCAGACCCACTTAGTGTGAAATGGGAAAGGTTCTGCCTGTCTCTGTATCCTTTTGAGGTTCTCTCCATACTATGAATACTTCTCTGCATATCTTTCCTTACATAAAGTGCCTTTGCCTTATATAGTCTTTTTTTTTTAATTCTCCAGTTGGTCTCTGGTCCCTCACTTTCATAAAATATTGACTGATTGAGGACAAAAAGGTGGGTGCCCTGCAAGTGTAGTTAACTACAAAATATTACATGTGCTTTATGTGTGTTAACAATGTTGTCAGAGATGGTGACTCCTAAAGTGGGACTCAGGAAGCCAGAGAATTCTCTACCAATCACTGTGATTTAATTTAAAAAGAGCCAGAGGGTGTAGTTCTCAGGTTGTAAGGGGCCAGGGATTTGTGTGGCCACATTGAATCAGGGAATCACATGAGACACATGTAAGGCATGGATCATACATTTGAATTTTCTCACTTACCTCAAGAATAATGAGTTTTTAATAAAGTGGGTTTTATTCTTTTTTTATGTTTGTTTGTTTTGTTTTGTTTTACAGACAGAACCAGCAATGCTCAGTACTAACTCCTAGTTTTGAGTTCAGGGATCACTCCTGGAGATCTCAGGTGAACATGTGCAGTGCCAGGAATTGAATCAGGGTTTGCCACATGCAAGATAAGTGCCCTACTTATGGGACTATTTCTCCAGTCTTTTGATGAAGATTTTCTTTTCTTTTTTTTTTTTTTCTTGGTTTTTGGGCCACACTGGTTTGACGCTCAGGGGTTACTCCTGGCTATGCCCTCAGAAATCGCCCCTGGCTTAGGGGGACCATATGGGACGCTGGGGGATCGAACCGTGGTCCGTCCTACGCTAGCGCTTGCAAGGTAGACACCTTACCTCTAGCGCCACCTTCCCGGCCCCTTGATGAAGATTTTCATGATGAGTTTTTAATCAAGTCTTTACCAATATTTTAATCATATGTAGCTAAAATAAAACAAGGATACCAATTTATAATCACTCAAAACTATCATTGAATAGAAATTAAAATAGAGGGAGAGATTGAGGTGAAATTCTTATTTCCATTTCACACAGGTAGAATAAAAATGAATCTTCAAGGAAGTGTATCAGCTGCTCTTAGACTTAGTTTATGGAGCAATCACAAAACTCCGAGAGAAATAACAGAATCCTGAGCACATGGAATTTGCAAGTCCACCTTGTGTTATAATCTAGAGCACTTGTTTGTGACTGTTATAGTCATAGCTTATCCTAAGTCAAGTATCAGGAAGGTCTGAAATTTCAATTGAGACTCTGAATCTGATCACAGTGACCCTTTTTAAAATCACTCTGACTTGTGAGAAGATAGAAGGCAGGCAAAGTCATCTCAAGAAAAAAGCATTTGAATAACCAGATAGCAAATGCTGCAGTAAATCTGGAACCAAATTACCCAACTGTTCATGTTGGCCAAAATATATATATTTATATTTTATAATATATTTAATATAATATAAATATTAAATATAAATATATAATACATTATTTAATATTAATAATCTCTATATGTAAAGAATGTAAATATTGAGAGAGGATTAGGTAAACATTGCTTGTGCCTGTCTTCTTTTTTATTTTACTATCATCTCTAAGAAAGTATTTCTTAACTCAGGATATGCGTTGTGGGCCCCAAGGGGAATACAAGTAAAAAAAATCACACAAATAGGGGGTGGTAGAGTACGTGGCACATGAAAATTGTGCACTTGGGCCCGGAGAGATAGCACAGCGGTGTTTGCATTGCAATCTAGCCGATCCAGTACCTAAGGTGGTTGGTTCGAAGCCCTGTGTCCCATATGGTCCCCTGTGCCTGCCAGGAGCTATTTCTGAGTAGACAGCCAGGAGTAACCCCTGAGCACCGCTGGGTGTGGCCCAAAAAAACAACAACAACAAAAAAAAATTGTGCACTCAATCTTTGGCACTTACATGGTTCCCCAAGACCTCCTAGGAATAATTCCTGATCATGGAGCTGGAGTAAGCTCTGTGCACATTTAAATGGTCCCCAAAATTTAAAAAGTTAAAAAAAATACAAAAAGAATAACACATAAATGGAGAACCACATCAATGAGGCTAGGGAATAACTGGTAGATTGGGAGACAGGGAATGGAAAAGAATCAGAAAGAGGTCATGATAGGATGTAGACTGAGAAACACTAATCTTAGACCTAACAGCTACAGGCCAGATAATTTTCAATTAAAATACACAGAAAAAACAGTTAGGTGGTAATTTCTTGTCCCAAGGTTCTCTTAAATTTTTTTAAATGTATTAAAATTCTAAGACTCTCACACTTTTTCCTCTGGATCTACCAACATCTAATTTTAATAGAAAATCTCTAAAGGTATTACCATCTTATATTTTCATCTATTTCTAGGAAATTCATCTAGATCCAATAATCAATCTATATTGGTGCTCAAGAAGTTGAAACCCCTATTTAAAAATAAAATTTATATCCCAGCCTAGGGAATGTTTATTCTATAAAATTTGTAAGTATTTAAAAACTGTCTTAAAATAATAATGCATATTATAAATCCTACTCTGACTATTCCTATTCCTTTCATAGGATCATTAATTGGTGGTTCAGAATTCAGAAACATCTTTTATTGATCTATATTTGCATTTAAGTGTCTATTTTTTGATTAGCTCAGTTATCTTATTGACCTTTTGAAGCTTTCCCTTGATGTTGTTTAGAATTGCCTCTTATAAACAAATTTAAACACCCATGATTCTGTATCTTAGCCCAATTATAATCTTTCTGTTTCCTTATTTTACAAATGTAAAAGTGACCTGTTAGTGAAAAAATGATACTTTTCTACTATAATAAATACATTGCTTATAATCTACCCTTGGTGAATGTGCTGTATGTTAATTGCCTCATGAGCCCAAAAGAATACAATTATCTTCTTTAATTATTTTACTCCAAGATGTATTTTTAACTTGTCTGTTAACTGACAATTGCTTAAACAATTGAAAATGTTCTCACTTCTCTGTGTACATACATATTCAAAAGAAGTGCCCTGATGTGTTTGTTTAGCCCATCTTAAGACGCCTACAATTCAGAGAACATATTTTCATAAATTGCTAACTCTGAGAAACATTGGAAAAATATATCATTCAATATTTAACCTCATCAACTTGTGAACTGCATTTGAGTGATTCTATCACTTTGGTTACATTTTAGATTAAAGAATAATTAACACTGTAAAAAACAAAATGTGATTCGGAAGCATTCAGGTTTATACGAAAACATGTTAAGTGTTTTCTTAATCTCCACATGTTTATGGAATGGCTCACTTCCAATGGTGTGACTAGGAATCTGTTTCATGGAAGGTAAACAGCAATCTACCTGTGGGGAATCATTTGGTGCTATTTAACATTTTCATTTCATCTAATTGAGCCAACATCTGCTATTCTAAAGAACCAGATGTGTAATAACTCACTTGATTTCCACTTTTTCTGTTACTATAGCAGCAGTTTTTAATGAGACCAACAAATCCAAATGTCAAATTCTAGGTGAAATTTCCAAATGAATGGTTGAGGTTTTGTTCTTTAAGAGAACTATAGGAAATTTTATACTTCTTTAGATTTTTTTTTTTAGGGAACACACCCAACTGTGTTCAAAGATTACTCTTGACTTTATTCTCCAATATTACACCTGGCAGGACTCAGGGGACTATATAAGGTTCTGAGGATTTAACCTAGGTTGGCTGCATGCAAGACAAGTGTCATATTCATTACACCATCTTACTAGATATGTATTATAAATATACATATTTATATGATATTATAATCATATTATATAATAAGCACATTATATTAATTATATTATAAAATAATATAATTTAAGATCATATTATAGATATCATAGATGTTAAGGTAGATATACATTACAGATATTATAGATAGATGAATAGATATCTTTATATACATAGTACTGTCTTATTTTTTATGGAATGAAACAAAATACAGTCCAATTAGAGAAGCTCAAATAATTGACAACAGAAGATTTAAAAAATTCTACCTTAAATATTTGTGCTTAATTGCATATCAAAAATGAAATTCTGAAAAACTTTATCACCAGGATGTGATATTATATTCTGATGTTATATCATTCACAGTGATCTAAATTAAGTTGTATGTTTCTTCTGTGATATCATATGTGGCATAAATTATTATATTTTATTCTTAAAATAGAATCCACATCCTCACCTGATTGCTTGATAGACTATTCAACTTTACTTTGTTCCACTGTTGTTATTTTTCACTTAATATCCAGATTTCCTGGATATTCTGAGACATGAAAACATTAAGCTTATATAGTCTTAACTCTTCTATCAAGTCATTTTCCCTAGAATGACCCTTTTTTTTCAGTCAACTCACCTTCATAAATGTTTTTTCTACAATTAAATGATCCTACTGATTCTTTGTAGCACTTGTTATAGTATGCTTTTTTTTTTTTTTTTTTTTTTTTTTTTTTTTTGGTTTTTGGGCCACACCTGGTATTGCTCAGGGTTTACTCCTGGCTGTCTACTCAGAAATAGCTCCTGGCAGGCACGAGGGACCATATGGGACACCAGGATTTGAACCAACCACCTTTGGTCCTGAATCAGCTGCTTGCAAGGCAAACGCTGCTGTGCTATCTCTCCGGGCCCATAGTATGCCATTTTTAAGTGTATTACTCTAATTTTATTTATAGCATTTTACAATAGTATATAAATACTGAAATGCTGACCTGTCTTAGTTATACTTATAATTCAAAATCATAAATAATATTGACTACATATATTTCATATGTTTCTTTTAATTTTATTAAATCTTTATTTAAGAACCATAATTACAAGTATGTTTGTAGTTGGGTTTGAGACATAAACGGAACACCTCCCTTCACCAGTGCAATCTTTCCACCCCCAATGCCTCCCCTTAGTACTACACCCCTACCTGTATTCAAGACAGGCATTCTACTTCTCTCACTCATTAACATTGTCATGCTAGTTGTTAGTGTATTTCCCTAACAGCATTCACCACTCTTTGTGGTGAACTTCATATTGTGAGCTGGTCCTTCTGGCCCTTAACTCTATTATCTCTGGACTATAATTATAACAATAATGTCATTAAATTTTTTAAAACCCATAGATGAGTGAGACTATTCTGTGTCTATCTCTGTCCCTCTAACTTATTTAAAAATCAATTCCATGTACATCCATTTATAGGAAAATTTCATGACTTCATCTCTCCTGATGGCTGCATAATATTCCATTGCATATATGTATGACAGCTTCTTTAGCCATTCATCTGTTGAAGGGCATCTTGATTGTTTCCAGAGTCTGGTTATTTAAATAGTGCTGCAATGAATTTAAGTGTGAGGAAGGTATTTTTGAATTGTATTTTTGTGTTCCCAGGAGTGGTATAACTGGATCATATGGGAGCTCAATTTCCAGTTTTTTAAGCAATCTCCATATTGTTTTCCACAAGGGCTGGACTAGACAGCATTCCCACCAGCAGTGAATAAGAGTTCCTTTCTCTCCTCATCCCCACCAACATGGATTGTTCTTATTTTTTGTGATGTGTACCAATCTCTGTGGCATGAGATGGTACTTCATTGTATTTTTTATTTGCATCTCCTGATGATAAGTGTTATAGATCATTTTTTCATGTGTCTTTTGGCCATTTGTACTTCTTTGAGGAAGTGTCTGTTCATTTCTTCTCCCCATTTTGTGATGGGGTTAGATTTTTTTCTTGTAAAGTTTTTTCAGTGTCTTGTATATTTTGGATATTAGCCCTTATCTGATGGGTATTAGATGAATAGTTTATTCCATTCAGTGGGTGGTTCTTGTTTCCTAGGCACTATTTCCTTTGAGGTTAAGAAGCTTTTCAGCTTAATGTTCTCCCATCTGTTTATCTCTGCTTCCACTTATTTGGAGGGTTTTATTTCCTCCTTGAAGATGTCTTTAGTCTCAATGTCATGGAGCGTTTTACTTATGTAATGTTATATGTACCTTATGGTTTCAGGCCTGGTATCAAGGTCTGTAATCCGTTTGGATTTTACCTTCATACATGGTGTTAGTTGGGGGTCTGAGTTCCCTTTTTTTGCCAATGACTAACCAGTTGTGTCAACACCACTTGTTGAACTGCCTTTCCTTGTTACATACTAAATTTCTTGCCTCTTTATCAAATATTAGTTGATTGTATGTCTGAGGAGCATTCTCTGAATACTCAAGCCTATTCCACTGATCTGAGGATCTGTTCTTATCCCAATACCATGCTGTTTTAATAACTATTGCTTTGTAGTATTATATAAAATTGGGGAAAGTTATGCCTCCCGTATTTCTTTTCCTAATGATTGCTTTAGTGATTCGTGAGTGTTTTTATTTTTTGTTCCAAATTAAATTCAGGAGTGTTTGATTCACTTCTTTGAAGAATGTCATTGGTATCTTTAAAGGGATTGCATTAAATCTGTACAATGCCTTGGGAAATACTGCCATTATAATGATGTTAATCCTGCCAATTCATGAGCAGTGTATATTTTTCCACTCTCCTGTGTCCTCTCATTTTTTAAAGCAGTGTTTTGTAGTTTTCTTTATATAGGTTCTTCACATTTTTAGTTAAGTTGACTCCAAGATATTTTAGTTTGTGTGTCACTAATGTGAATGGGATTGTTTTCTTAATATCCATTACTTCTCTATCATTATTGATGTATAAGAAGGCCATTGATTTTGCATTTTAATTTGTAGACTGTCACTTTGTTATATGAATTTATTGTTTCTAGAAACTTTTTGGCAGAGTTCTTAGGGTTTCCTAAATACAGTATTATGTCATCTGCAAAGAGTGAGAGCTTGACTTCTTTTCCTATCTGGATGTCCTTGATATCTTTTTCTTACCTAATAGCTATAGAAAGTACTTCCAGACTATGTTGAATAGGAGTGGTAAGAGAGGACAGCCTAGTCTTGTATCAGAATTTAGAGGAAAAGCTTTTAGCTTTTCTCCATTGAAGATAATATTTGCCATTGGCTTGTGGTAGATGGCCTTGACTATATTGAGAATAGTTTCTTTTCATTCCCATCTTGATAACAGTTTTTTTAAAGAATGGATGTTGAACCTATGGAATGATTTCCCTGCATTTATTGATTTATCACATATTTTTGTTTTTCTTTTTGTTGATATGGTGTATTATGTTAATTGATTTAGGTATGTTAAATCATCCTTGCATTCCTGGGATAAAACCTACATGAACATGATGAATGACATTCTTGATGAGACATTAGATCCTATATTCCAAGAATTTTGTTGAGATCTTTGCATTTGTGTTCATCAGGAATATTGGTCTGTAATTTTCTTTTTTTCTTTTCCTTCCTTCCTTCCTTCCTTCCTTCCTTCCTTCCTTCCTTCCTTCCTTCCTTCCTTCCTTCCTTCCTTCCTTCCTTCCTTCCTTCCTTCCTTCCTTCCTTCCTTCCTTCCTTCCTTCCTTCCTTCCTTCCTTCCTTTCTTGCAGCATCTTTGTCTGGTTTTGGTATCAAGGTGATGTTAGCTTCGTAAAAACTGGGAGTGTTCCTGATTCTTCAATTTCATGAAAGAGTCTGAGGAGCATTGGTAGAATTCCTCTTGAAAGGTTTGAAGGAATTCATTAGTGAATCCATCTGGCCTGGGCTTTTTTTTTGGGGGGAAGACTCTTGATGATCGTTTTAATTTTCTTAGTTGATGTGTCTGTTAGCTATGTAAGGTCATCCTAGTTTAACTGTGGAAGACTATAATAGTTAAAGAATGTATCCATTTCCTTTAAGTTTTCATGATTCCTGGTATAGAGTTTCTCAAAGTAGTCTCTGATTACTCTTTGAATCTCTGCAGTATCTGTGGTGATCTCCCCCTTTTCATTCCTAATCTGGTATATTAGATTTCTCTCTCTCTGTTTCTTTGTGAGTTTTTCTAGTTGTTTATCTATCTTTTTTTTATTCAAATAACCAACTTCTGCTTTTGTTGATCTTTCACATTGTTGTTTGGATTTCCATGTCATTGATTTTTGCTCTAAGTTTTGTTATTTCCTTCTACCTACCTATTTTTGATTCCTTTTGTCTATCTTTATCTAATTCTAAAATCTGTGTCATTAAGCTTTTTATATAGGTCCCTTCTTTTTTTCTCATGTGTGCTTAAAAGACTATCAATGTTTCTCTTAGTACTGCTATTGTTGTGTCCCATAAATTCTGACAATTTGTGTCTTCATTGTCATTTGTTTCAGGAATGATTTTGTTTTTTATTTCATCTCTGAACCAATGGTTATTCAGCAGTGAACTGTTTAGTTTACAGGTGATTAATTTTTTCTTCTGTGTTTCTTTGTATTTCAGATCTAGTGCCTTGTGGTCAGTGAAGTTAGTTCGTACAATTTCTATCCTCTTGATATTATGGAGATATGTTTTATAAGGCAGCATGTGGTCTATCCTGGAGAATGACCCAGATGCATTGGGAAAAATGTGTATCCAGTTCTGGGGATGGAGTGGCATATATTTATCTACTAGTCCACTTTCTTTCATTTCTCTTTTCAAAGCTAATATATTCTTGTTGGGTTTCAACCTGGTTGACCTATCAAGGGGTGTCAGGGCAGTGTTGAGATCTCCCACTGTCATTGTGCTGGTATTAATATCTTCTTTCAGGTTTGTCAAGAGTTGTATTAAATATTTTTGCAGGCCCATTATTGGGTGCATATACATTTATGAGTGTGAATTCTTCTTGTTGTACATATCCTTTGATTAGTATAAAATGATCATCTTTGTCCCTGATATTTTTTCTAAGTATACATTTTGTTTGCTCTGATACTAATATGGCCACTCCACCTTTCTTAAGGGTGCTGTTTGCTTTGATAATTTTTCTCCAGCTTTTGATTTTGAGTCTATGCTTGTTTTGATTATTCAGATGTATTTCTTGTATTTCTTTTTTTCCATTGTCTGATCCTTTGCTTTAAGGTTCTTTTCCAATCTCTTCTGCTGTATGGAGTTGTGCATCTCATCTTCAAGCTCACTAATTCTGTTTTCAGCTGCTGTTACTCTATTGGAGAGGTTTTTCCATAAAGGTTTTCATTTCCTCTACTGCGTTTTTTTCAGTCCTGTTATTTCAGTTTGAAGTTTTCTGATTTCTATATTTGTGGTCTAGCTTTTGCCAACATGGGGTTTGGGGAGACCCCAGGCCAAAAGCCTTCTCCCTAGCTTAGGGGATGCTGGGAGGCCTTGCAGGCCCCCAGTCGTCCTCCTCTTCTTTCCCCAGACTTCAGGCCATCCCTGGGTGCTGGCCCAGGGGGCCAGAAAGGTGGATACTGGGAGGGACTCCAAAGGAGACCCCAGGCTTTTCCTGCCCCTCACCCTGCACTAGAGGACGGGGCATGGGGAGGAGTGTGAGCAGATGACTGGCTTCCAGTTCTATACTGAATCCTTTTCTGTTCTGAAGGCTAGCTCTTGCCAGCATGGGATTTGGGGAGACCCCAAGCTGAAGGTCTTTCTTCCTAGCTTGGGGGGGGGGTTTGCTGGGAGTTTCTGAGTTGCATTGGGGCAGTCACTAGCAACTTTTTTGCTCACCGGTTTCCATTTTCAACCCCCCCCCGAGGGTGTTATATATTAATAGTATTCTCTATGATTAATGTATGTTTTGCATATACAGAATGTCCATCTTGTATTCTGCCCTTGCCCACTGCCCTACAAGATCATTTCTACTCCTTCAATTCCTCACCCCCAACCATCATTACCCCACAAATACCCTTTATACCTTCAGTTCTTCCAAGAGGCAGATCATTATCCCAACACAAAGCCAGCTGCCCAACTGCACCCTAAGTGATAAGATAGAATCTCAGCCTGAGAAGATCCCAATACACTGTTGCTATTGAACTACTCTCAGAAGCCTCCCTTCATACTTCTTCCTTCATTGTGGACTTTTGCTTGCTAGGAGACTAGATTTCTAAGAAGTTACAGCTCAGGCATCTTTTCTGATATGAGACTGTCACCAGCTGGTTATCAGATTGCACAGGCCAAATCACAGACAAGTTTTAACAGCCCCCCAACTATTTCAAAAGACATAAAAGGCACACGTATATATCTTTTAAACATCTTAAATGTATTTCCTTAACAGCTATAACTCTTACTAAATATTCTCTTATACAGTGAGTATTTCCCACACTGTTTTGTCTGTTCTTCTCTTTGTGATCTGTTTAACAAGAAATTCTGGTAGAAGAGTCCTGCAGTTTAGAGCTTATGTTAGAATCAAGTCACCAGGATGGTTGGATTTGTTCTAGTGGCCCCCATATACACCAATAATGCCATGTGACATTGTTCCTTTTTAAAATGGGAAAATACTATACATACAAACAAGTTCTTATCTAATAGAGATAGGAACACACGAATCTTGTAATGCAATAGCACCTTATACCCTGAACATTGTCATAATGATCTGACTCAGGCCTCAGAAGAACGGGCATTGTCTATTCACCCCTGAACCAGAGATGCTATCTATGAAACAACCACAGTTGTCTATAACATCACCTGGAATCAATCCTCTACCAGGGAAGACCCTACCATGGCTCCAGCATCATCCTACTCAAAAGAGACTTCCCTTAACACCCAGAAGACTAATCAACAACAAAGCCCTGCTTTCATGACAGGGATCTCTGCATTGCTCTCTAATTGTTAGGTGAAACTACAGGATGCTCCACATCATCCTGGCTTTGATGTACGATATGCACAGATTCCAGGATCTTTAACTACAGAAACCTGACATCAACAACAGCGACTGTGTGAAAAAGAAAAAAAGTGTATTGTCACTACAGACAATGACTTGGGTGGATAACCTACTATGCCTGGAGCCTAGAGTTGGTCTTATGCCAGAAAACTTCAGAGGCAAGGTCTCCTTTTATTTAGGCCAAGGCTTTTCCTTTCCATGGCCCTCATATTTTGCTGGGCTATGCAAACAACAATTGCCACCCTACCACCATTTTTACTGTACTTCTTTAACTCTTATCCTTAAAAAAAATGAGAGAGAAAGAAGAAGAAAAGCTTATTAAACTTTCTGCTGGGCCTTTAATGAGTTAATTGTGCATTCGATGATTTTCAAAAATATACTTGCTACTGAATCTTTTCTTTCTCTTCCATCTTGTTAGTCTTTTTAACTTTTTAATAACCTTTCCTTTTTTCTTCCTGAAACAAATATATTATGATCAATTGTCTCAACTCTGTGATATATTTTCTTTAAATTTAAAAGAAGAAAAAAAATGTCACCTGGAGAAGTTGAATGCATGTAGCATTAAAATAAAGAGATACAAGAATGATTCAACCCCAATTAAATAAATGTGCTTTGTCTGCTTGCATTCAAACTTGTATAAATTTTCCCAACATATGTTTTAACCAATAAAGAAATATTCTAACGCCAATTTGTAACAAATTCTTAATGCAATTTTTTGGCAAATTTCTCTGATCAAACCAGAACCAATACAAGACAGTAATACCATTATGTACAATTAATCAACTTCATTGTCATTCTTAGCTCTATGGCTCAAATAATGATCTACATGACCACAAACTCCTAAATTTTTCTAAAACATATTCTAAAAAAAAGTACCTACCACTCAAAGAAACAAGTCTACTCATATTTTCTTTCATTTCTTAGAACATTCCCAACTTCCATTTTGTCTCCTTCCAAACGATAGATAACTGTAGTTATAGTAAAAACACATATTTTCCAACTTTTACTAAAATATTCAGTGCACAGAGGAATACAACAAGGTAATTTAGAACTATTAAGGGTATAGAAAAGAAAATAACTAGTTACACCAGGATATTTTTCTATGGTAATTTTCTCAAACTTAGAAAGATATTTAACTGTAGAAAAGAAGCAAAGAAGCATAGGACTGTTGTAAAATCTTTACAAACATTTGAAAGGGCATCCAGAGCTTGTCACAATAAATTGGTATAAATATTTTTTTCTGTCCAGTTTATGGGATCACTAAAAAGGACAAGTATTATTTTCATGTTTCCCTTCAAAAAGTGAAAAGACACCTTCTCTATCATACCTTAGGAATCCGTAAGAAAAAAAAGTAACTAGATTTGAATTGAGAGTTAAGTTCCAGAGAATCTAATTACTTCAATTACAATAAAATTGCTCAGTTTCACTGATTTGCAGATATACTACAGACGCCCCCCCAAGTTTTCTAAGCATTACAAAATTCAGCGACCAATCTATGTGTCAGAGCAGAGTGCAGGAAATATCCTAGGTAGTTAGGAACTCTGCTATGGAGCATGGAGAGTTGACAATGATGTTCACATTCTATCTTCTCTTTAGGTCTGAGCACCTTGGGGTTCCTAAATTTGGAGGTCACTGAACTGGAATATATCATGAAGGAGGCTGGGAGCCAGTTCCTTATTCTTAAATCATTAATTGCCTGTGTTCATACTGAATAATCCACTGATTATAATGAATTTTTATCAACTAAAAGATAATTGTGTTGAAAAGCAGCATGAAGGACTAAAGAGAGATCTCAAATGGACAGATGGCTTCCAGGATACCTACAGGAGTACGTGGTATTGAGATCAGAAATGTCTAAATGTTTAGGTTTTGCTGGGGTGATCAGAAACTATGTGGGGATAATTTCAGTGATGAAATCTAGAGGAAACTTTTTCTTCCTAAGAGTATGTGTATATTGAATTTTGGTGTGGAATAATTTCTTATAAAAAGATGCTTTGTCATTTAACAAATAAATCTTTTTTCTTTACACTATTCTTTTTTACTTTTTTTTGTCATACCATGTGGCAAATTGAATATATTGAATAATAGTGTGGAATGATTTCTTATATGAAGATGTTTGACATTTAGCAAATAAGCTTTTTTTTTACTCTTTTCTTTTTGCATTTTTTGTCAAACCCAGAGTTCCTCCTGGTCTGCAATCAGAAATCATTCCTGGCAGGTTCGGGGACCATATGGGATGCCAGGGATCATACCCAGGTTAGCCACATGCAAAGCAAATACCTGAACCACTGTGCTATAACTCTGCCACAACTTTCTGCTTCAATCAGAATATGAGGTAAAGGGGCCCAGAGCTATATCACAGTGGTAGGGCGTTTGCCTTGCATTGGCCATCCTGGGTTGGACCCAAGTTTGATTCCCGGCATCTCATATCATTCCCCAAGTCTGCCAGGAGAGATTTCTGAGTGCATAGCCAGGAGTAACCCTGAGCCCCACTGGGTGTAACTCAGAAAACAAAAAGAAAAAAGAAAAATAAATAAAATGAAGTAAACCTATTTCCCCAATGTTCACCTTATTTATTTCAATTAGTTTTCTGCAGTAATGTAATGTAGCTTAAAGTTTCATTTATTAGCCAATTTAATAATTAAACAGAAAAAATTATATTTGGATAACAATACATATTTGGACTTTGAAAAACAACTTGTCTTCCCTGTCTTATCTAAATATTTAGTAACTAATTTTCAGAGGTAATCTATGAAAGAAAGTTTAAGATGCTTAACTATTTAGCATGAGCATGGTATTTCAAAATCATATTTGCATGAGTCATGTACCTGGTAGGAGGTGAATGTCAGCATCAATCCCACAGATCTCAGCCAATTTCTTCTTCCCAGAACATTGAGCAAACCTTGGGCATTGATCAGAAACCCCTAATGACTTTGACAGAACCAAAGTAGAAGAAGCCAAGTAGAAGGAGTCACTTTTCAGTTTATATAAAATCTTTCTTTCTTTCTTTTTTGTTTTAGTTTTTGGGTCACACCTGGCAGCTCTCAGGGGTTACTCCTGGCTCTGTGCTCAGAAATCGCCCCGGCAGGCTCAGGTGGACCATATATGATGACTGGATTCTAACCACCCTTTATCCTGGATCAGCTGTTTGCAAGGCAAACTTCCTACCACTATGCTATCTCTCCAGCCCCTAAAAATCTTTGCGTACAAAAAACAATGTCCTCTCTCACAAATGCGTATTGAAATCAACAATTCATTTCATCATGAGGGAACTCAGTAGGATTCATTTGTATGGAATATGTGTCTGCACCACTTTTGTGCACTGAGACTCCACCCCAGATTTCCATGTAACTACCTACAAAACCCGCCCATTTCTGGGAGGGGTCTTGGGAAGGTTAGATAAGGCCTTTGACCCAGGGATTAAGGTCTTGGCCAGCATGGAGAGGTAAGAGGAGGAGACATGGCTGGAAAAGCTAAGACGCAGGGCAAGCTAAGGATAGCATGCATAAATGGTTAAGATTGACCACACATGTGGTGGATAGGGTATGAATAAAGCTGATACTTCCTGAATCCTGCTTGTGAGTGATATTTCTACCTGCCGCTCTCATGAACCTCCAGACCCGCCGGCTGAAGAGGGTTGCAGAGCCACGTGGCCTGGGATGGCAAAGAAAGGTCTCTCCATCCATCCATCTCCATCCAACTCCATCATAAGGACAGTAACCCTACAGTGCCCTACTGGGATTCATAGCCTAGAACAAAGGTGCTCTTATAACTATTTTTTACAGTACTGAACCTTTTCTGTATCTGCTGATTTATATGTCAAAGAGAAGCTACATGTGTAAATGGAGTACTTGAGATGTGAAATTTCTTAAGGTATGTTATTTGTGTGATTTAAATAACCAAACATGCTTTATTTTATCATCACCAACATAGATATAGATACTTGATCCTGTGTTATTTTTCAGTAACCCCTTCAGAGTTGCAAAGAATCCAATGGAGAAACCCTGGAGATGTATTGTCTGAGATCAGAGTTAGTAGAATGACTAAGGGACTTTTCTAGCACAAAACAGACCTGGTTTCTATCTAGCACCAGGCACAGTCCTTCTAGATCCCTTCCAGGAGTGATTCCTATGCCTAGAAACAGATTTGAAAACATTAAGACATGGTCCACATCCCCCAATCAACAAAGTGAAGTTTCTGTTTCTTAATAAATAGAAAAGGAGCATATGGGTCAGATAAAGTATGTAAATAGATGTTTCATTCTACATATTTCTTTTTTATTATTGAAGTCTCATTCTTGGGCATGTCATGTTTAAGATGTATACCATTATATGCTTCTTTTTATTAGAGGAAGCTGAATGATTGGTTCAATTATGCCCCACATGCATGTTTTGTTTGAATTTGTAAAGTGATGCTTTCAGTTCTTCATGTTTTTTGAAAGCAAGAATGAAAAACAGAGGATGACAATGTGGAACATGGAATGAAAGGACACGAGACTTAAGACTGGGCAGGTCACCAAGGCTTGGCAGCCAAGAAATGTTAAGAATGCCAACCCCAACCAGTAGAAAGAAGAAAATTTGAGAAGGGTTAAGAAATTATTTACACTGCAAATCTGAATCCACTGGATAATGACAACTTGTAAAAGAAATAATGTTTATTTTTCAGAATTCCCACAGTAAGATTGAAATAAGATGAGGTGAGAAAATTCAGAAAACAAAAATACTTCAAGCACATTTTAAGTGGAAAAAGTGATAAATTTGAGTTTCCTCTATTTGGTACATTAAACATATTCTTTCACAGTATACTAGTAAAAAATTATAAGATGTGCTAAATTTCATTGGCAAGAAAATATTTTAAAATTAGAGTTGATACTTTATCAAATTTTCAATACTAATCTAAATGAGGCCTCAATAAATTCAGGCTGAATTGATACCCAAATAATGCTTTTATTCATAACACTAAAAACATTTTTAAATGGGGGCCAGAGAGATACTATAGAAAGTAGCACATGTACATAGTTGACATAGATTTGATCACTGGTACCAAATATTGTTTCTTACTTCCCACCAGGAGTAATCCCTGAGCACACAACCAAGAATAAGATCTGAGTACAGTCAGGCATAGCCCATATACAAACAAAAAAAGTGATAATAAGAAACAAATCCATGTACAAGTACTCATAGTTAGGATTAGTGGCATGTCAGCCAACTTGTAATGTTGCCACAAAGTAAAGGTAGAATCCATACAAATGTATGTAGTATTCTTGCAATTTCTGTTATAGAAGCTTTGAATGTAAAACTCCAAAAAAATAACTGTAGCACAAAATAAGAACAGATAAAAGATGCAGATAATGCTTAAAAATATAAAGAAAAGGCATGCTTTATAAGCCATTTGGCTGTCTATACAGAAAATCAATGGACATTGACAATAAGGCTTCAACTCAGAACTGAAAATAATCTATTTTGTTTTGGTTTGGTTTGGGGCCACACCTGGAGGCACTCAGACTTTTTTCCTGGCTCTGAGCTCAGAAATTACTCCTGGCAGGCTTGGGGACCATGTGGGATGCCAGGGATCAAACTCAGTTTGGTCTCGGGTTGGCCACATGCAAGGCAAACTGTGCTATCTCTCCAGCCCCAAAACTGGAAATATTCTAAAGAGGTTGATGCACGTACATATACACCAGGTTCGAATCCTGGCACCTTCATGCACTATCCCTGATTACAGAGATAGAAGCAAATCCTAAAAAAACTTCAACTGAATTCAAACATAAATCAGCAAACCAACATATCAGTAACATGTGAAACTCCAAGTGTTTTAAATATTAAAGTTTAGCTAATATAACTTTAATGAAAATTATAATAGCCAATTATATGATGAAGAAAATTTTACAATCTTATAAAAAAGACATTACATACCCTAAAGAAAGGCAATGCATTATATGCTCGGATGAGAAAACAAAATATTATAGAGATAACGCCTTTCACTAAAAATTACCAGTGGGAGTGATTCTAATCTAACTCACTTTCCTGAGAAAAATATGAGATGAGAGGAGGGTGTGAGAAAACAATGGCATGAACAGACTAAACATTTAAGGGAAAAAAAAGTAACAGTGCATATATATGATTGTCTTAGGATGAGAATAATAGAGGTTAGTAGAGGTTGTGAATGAAGCAGCAGCCCAGGGCAAGAACTAGAGATAAGTTCAGCCTATTTGTGAGCAAGAAGCTATAGATAATATTGGTGTCAGGGTCACAGACATTTCTCTTTGCTTTTGCTTACTTTTCATTTTAGAAAAGAATTAGGGATACATATATTTGCTGCCCTATAAAGTATTAGCAAAATATATTTTAAAGTATAAACTCAAAAGATAAATTATAGCAATCCCGGGTCATTTATTTTAAAATTAAGAGCAAAACTATAACCTAAATCCCAAGCCAAAAACAAAACTATTTTCTTCATTTGAAAGAGTTCACCAAAAAATTTTACCTTGATAGAGATGATAGCTCATGAATATTTTAAATTAACAAATAACTGCCAGTTTTCAAATTTCTTACAAATATTCAAGTCTTCAGTATTTTGTAAAATAAGATTATCTTGAATAGCATTTCTTAATTTAAAATCATAATACATAGTTTATACTAAAATTGAAAACCCCACCTTCTCCACAGAGACAGGTACACCTCAAAAAGAACAAGAGCAGCCATGACTAGCAAGAATATGGAGAGAAAGAGACTCTCATTCATTCCTCTTCTTTCGTTTTTTTTGTGTGTGTGTTTTGGTTTTTTTTGTTTGTTTGTTTTTGGGGCCACACCCGTTTGATGCTCAGGGGTTACTCCTGGCTAAGCACTCAGAAATTGCCCCTGGTTTGGGGGGGGGGGACCATATGGGATGCCGGGGGATCAAACCAGGGTCCTTCCTTGGCTAGGGCTTGCAAGGTAGACACCTTACCTCTAGCGCCACCTCTCCGGCCCCTCACATTCATTCCTAATTGGATTGTCAACTGGCCCAGTCTTTTAAAGAATCATATGACAAAAATCCTCATAAAACTAGAAATTGAGTTTTTATCGGACCTAGTAATACTGCTCTTGAAAATATACCCCTAAGGATCCAAAAAACTCAATGCAGAAGAGGTATCTACAAAGCTTTGTTCATTGTAGCACTATTTGCAATAGGCAGAATCTGGAAACAACCCAAGTAGTGCCTGAGAACAGATGACTGGATAAAGAAAATATGGTATATCTACACAATAAAATACTATACACCTCTTAGGAACAATAAAGTCATGGAAGTTGCTTATACATGGGTTACCCTATACAGGTAATACAGAACAGCCCGTGGAGACCTGGTAGTGCTGGACCTGATCAGAGTCACATTGATTTTTTGGGGAGCTATTGGTCCCAGACCTCCAAACAAAGCATAAGAAGTAGACAGGTGACAAATTCTAATAAAATCTAAGTTAAGTAATTAATTTTTCTCTGAGTATAAGATTACAATATAATATTAGTTATAAGATATGATATAGTATCTTTAATATAAGATATTGAGCAAAATTTACAGTTATTTTAAGTTTTCTAAAGCACTCTTATCTATCTCAGTGAATACATTTTCTGATGAAATTAAATAATTATATAATATTTCAACTTTATATACTTCAAATCTATAAATTTACAGTTAATACCAGGGCAATTAAATAGCTAGCGCCAGCGCGACAAATGTACTGTTTAAGCATTATTCAAAAACGTTCCTGATACTAGACTGTTCCTAAGAATAGAATAAGGATGCCCAAGATTCTGATAAAAAACTCAAATTGATCTTTATTGTCTAGTCTTTTATGTATTGCCTCTCCCCTCACCCCTTTGTCTCTCCTACCTCCTCATACTCAAATCCTGAACCATTATCTTCCCTTTATTCAACCCTCCTTATCCTCAGTTCCTGATTGGGTAGACACCAAGACTGACCTCCTGCTCCAACTACACCATCCAGCTTCTCATTGAATGACACCCTCTCGGTCCTCAGCTCATGCCTATACAAGCAACTACAACCAACACACCTGTTGACCCATGCTTGGTGGCCCCTCATGCCCCCATCAAACTATGGACTGTTGCATGATACCGGAATCAGCTTCAGCATAACCCCTAGTTCAAGGACAATATAGTGTTCTGTAATGCCACAAAGCATGTCTCAAACTCAACTATCACCTGTTGTCTTCAAAAACCCTTGTTTTTTTTCGTTTTTTTTCTTTTTAAAACATAAAAGGGTCACATGCATCTCTTTTGTATATCTCAGATGTATTCCCTTACATCTATAACTCTTTTCAAATATCCTCATATAGTGACAATTTTGCCCACTAGATTAGTTATTTGATTGTTTGATTTTCCCCCTGTGAGATCTGTTTTATAAGCAATACTGGTAGAAGAGTAACTCTGTAGATATTTCACATTTATACCAAGTTATGGGAAATGTTAGACTTTATTTCTTGGCCCCCAGATGCACCAACAATATCTTGTGGCATTGCTTCTCTTTTGCATAGGCACATTAAAATGGGAAAATACTACATATGTAAACAAGTTTTTATCTAATAGAGATGGGAACACAAATTTGGTAATGTAATTAGGCCTTTTACCCTGAACATTGGCATAATGATTTTGCTCAGGTCTCAGAAGAATGGGCATCGCCCATACACACCTGAACTATAAAAACAACCACAATTGTCTTTAACACTCCCAGTATCCAAGCCTCTACCAGAGAAGACCTACCACTGCTTTGGCATTGACTTACTCCAAAGAGTACTCCCAATACCCAGGCGACTCAGCAATAGTCTGCATGCAGGGCAGATCCTCTGCATTTAATGATATGCTGAAACTAGAGGATGCTCCACATCAGCCTGACATCGACGAAAGAAATGCACAGAATCCAGAGTCTTTAAATATAAAAGTCTGATACCAACTATAGCTAAAGTGTGCAAAAGTTTCACCGGGACCTTGAGATTGACTGGCTTTGGATAGACTGGTATGCCTGGAACCCAGAGTCTGTCTTATGCCAATAAACTACTGGGGTGAGGCCTTTTTGTAATCAGGTCAAGGACTTTTTTTTTCCATTTTCTCCATTTTTCTGGACCTATGCAAACATTGGCGATTGCCACAATCACACCTTTACTATATTTTTTTACTCTTATCCTTTAAGGAAAAAAAATACAACTTACTGAACTTAAAAACAAATTACTGTAGTAGAATGCCTGTCTCAAATACAGGTAGGAAGGGGGAGGGGGTAATGGTGCACTGGTGAAGGGGGGTGTTCTGGTTATGACTGTAACCCAAATATGATCATGTTACTTAAATAAAAAATATATTTAAGGGGCTGGAGAGATAGCATGGAGGTAAGGCGTTTGCCCATCATGCAGGAGGTCATCGGTTCAAATCCCGGCGTCCCATATGGTCCCCCGTGCCTGCCAGGAGCAATTTCTGAGCGTGGAGCCAGGAATAACCCCTGAGCACTGCCGGGTGTGACCCAAAAACCACAAATATATATATATATATATTTAATAAAAATAAATAAATAAATTGTGGTTTTAGTGATAAAAGAAAATACAACTCTTTATCACCATGAATTTTTTTAAATTTCTTATAAGCATGCAAATAAAAAAAATTTTAAATATTTTTTATTTTGAAATTTTAAAAACCTTTTGATTTTTGTTGTTTCATAATGCAAAAGAGAGGAAGATCAGTTTGTCTTAAAACTTTCCAAGTTGTAGCTGTTTTCACTAGTGAAGACAGAAGTTGATGTAATGAATTTCTGCTAGCAAATTTTTCATAAAATAAAACAAAACAAAACAAGGGCCAGGATTGTGGCTCATAATGGGTTTCTATTTTGCACGCAGGAATGCTGAAGACTAATTTTTCATTGTTCCTTGCTGTTCCCAGAAGCTGATCCCAGCAAAAGTTTTAGACCACCACTAGGCATGTGGGACACCAGCTACAATGCAAACTCACAAGTGTTATTCTCCTCTGTTTGATCACACTGCAGCAATAGAAAAAAAAGAGGAGGCAAAACATGTGGAAAGTGAAGAAAACAAAATGGGAACAATGAGACAGTGTCAAAATCCTTGTTTACATTAATATTTTACAGGGAACTTTTGGATCATCATCTAGGAAAAATTATCATGGTGAGAAATGAGGTGATGGTCCACTTACTGTTTGTGGGGTGCTAATGTCGGTGGCTTCCATGAAGCATTTCATAATACTGCCCTGCCCACATTCTGAAACTTTCATTTCTGTGACATTCCAAATCTTGACATGAATTAACCTTTGATCACGTGAGTTGGAAATCATTTTCAAAAATGGTTGGTATGGCTAGGACTGGAGTGACAGTGCAACAGATAGGAAATTTGCTTTACATATGGTTGACCCAGGTTCTATGTCTGGCATCCCATATGATTTCCTGACTTTCCTAAGCCTGTCAGGTTTAATTCCTGAGTGCAGATCCAGGAGTAATCTCTAGGCACCACTGGATATGGCATAAAACAAAAGCAAACATCAAAGCAAAAAAAAAAAAAAAATGATGAGATGGGCAGGCAATATAGTATAGTGCGTAGGGCCTCGTGGGTGGCTGATGCAGAGTTGATTCTAGTACCTCATATTGTCCTCTGAGCCCCACCATGAGTGAACCTGATTGGTGATCTAGGAGTGATTTAAATAAATCTCTGAGAGTGTGGGAAGAGAAAGGAAGAATGGAAAAGAAAGGGAGGGAAAGAGACAAGAGGAAAGTAGGTTAGAGTAGTGAGGATAGGGGAGGGGAGAAAAGGGGAAGAGAATAAAGAAAAGGGGAAGGAAGAGAAGAAAAAATGAATATTGTCATAGTAAATAAGTAATTGGTCAAAATTTAAGAATTAAAATGCTGGCTATAATCCCATGCACTCCTAAAAAATAGAAATTCAAATCAGCTTTTTAATACATCGTAAAAGATTCTAGAGTTACGTCCTTAAGAGTTTTCTCTCCATTTTAATACTTTGCATGTTCATTTTATCAGCACACAAATTTTTCTTTTCTTAATCCTTATTCTTATATTTATTAAGTGTGTGTCCTTAATCTCTAGATATTCTCATATTAACTGGAAATAATAAATAATATTGTCATGTATTGACTAAGAAATTATTTCAGATTTCTTCACATTTCCTTTGACCCTTTCTTCCCTACTCAAATGAATTGAATTTCATTTGTATATCCTTAATAGTAAGAGAGATTTAAAAATAACATTCTTCATAATGCTTCAGTTCTGGAAAGAAAGTGATTCCTTTATTTTTTTTTCTCTGTAAGTATATTGCTATGATATTTCTCTTTTAAGGCAAAACTTGTTTATTGTTTTAACAAAGTATAAATGCCTTTGAAATACAAAATAAAATGAATAATAAAACTACTGTACAATTAAAAAATTCAACCTTGGGACCGGTGAGGTGGCGCTAGAGGTAAGATGTCTGCCTTGCAAGTGCTAGCCAAGGAAGGCCCTTGGTTCGATCCCCGGCGTCCCATATGGTCCCCCCAAGCCAGAGGCGATTTCTGAGTGCTTAGTCAGGAGTAACCCCTGAGCATCAAATGGGTGTGCCCCCCCCAGAAAAAAAATTCAACCTTACACAAAGTCAAAATTTAGAGTAAAGATTATTATCTGCCTAGGTTATAAACTGTGGACCACAAATGCAATTAATATAGATACTTTTTCTGCTGAGTCAGTTTCACATTTTAGTGAGGAATTATGGTACAGTTTTCAAAAGGAAACTGCATATTGGTTTAAGAATATCTCAAGATGAGGTTAATTAACTTGGTTACATTTACCAACCTATCAAATTGACAATCTTAGCTAAATTAGTTTATAAAATCTCACCTAACAAGCACCACTTATAGTGTTGACTTTTTTTAATTATTAAAGCAAAAGAGTTCATGTATAAGGAGACCATTTTTAATTATCTTGAGAAAAGGGACGTGTAACACCCTCTTAAATATATACTTATAAAAGGTTAGAGTAATAACAAAATAATTTTCTTTTCATTTTATCTTGTAAAGCAAAAATAAAGACAAGAAAATATGACATGTGCTTATACATATAAAATCAAAAAATTTTATTTTCAACTTCAATATATATATGAGTAGTGGCTATAAGACTGGAATAAATTAGTGTCAAATAAATTAAAGATATGTAGCCATGAACTTACTTGGTCTATTAAATATTATTTTTGAAGGACTTACTTTCCATTCATAGGGTAATAATTTTCAATTTTACTTGAACTCCCAAGGTTTCAAACTAACAAATTATATATATATATATATATATATATATATATATATATATATACATATGCATAAAATAGATGAATATGTTATGTAAATAAAACTTATCAGTTTCAAATAGTTATATACTACATGATTCTATGGATTCAATGTCCTTGATATCACACATTATAAAATTTGAGAACATATTACAAGTTGTAAGGGTCTAACAATCTAGAGACCACCGAAGGTGCTGAGTAGAAATAAAAGAAGGGAAGAAATAAAAGGAATGAAGTTGGGGGCCTAAAATAAAAGGGCTATTTGACTATTTGAGGGATACTTGTAATGGTGGAAACCATGTTCTATATTTTGACTATGTCAATTCCATTATTCTGTGTTAATACTATACTGCCAATTTTTCAAGATGTTACCACTGGGTCACAGTAGACAATGCATGAAATTTCTTTTTTTACAAATGAATCAAATCTGCAAGTAGCACACAATATACTAATTACTAAGTTGAAATGTATCTGATATAAAATTGTTCAAAAAATTTTATGAGAAGAGCATTTAGATGAATTTGAGATATTCTGTTTTCATAAAACAGGTACCGTATTTTCCAGCATATTATAAGACGACTGGGCGTATAAGACGACCCCCTAATTTTGCAGTTAAAACATAGGTTGGGGCCTATATTTGCTGTATCAGACAGAAAGTTCCTGTGCTGCAACTGTATGTACCACAGTGAGCCAATCACAACAAGCAAAGGTTCAAAGGTTATACTGTAATAGACTTCCTCTCTGACTCTGGCCAATCTGAGCAGGCTTTTGACAGTGTAGATTCGGGTCCAAAACATTGTCTAATTTGCATGCATAAAAAGCCTGCTTGGATTGGTTGAATTAGAGAGGCGGTCCGAGCAGCCTTGCAGTGATTGGTCCCTTATCATAGGCACCTTTCTTGGCAATTCCCTGGTGGCATCAGTTAATCTCCCCCACCACATGAACCAAACAACACCCCATCCTCGGACCTTAGCACTGAACCACCAACACGGTTAGCTGGGTTTTGCCAGAAGTGGCCCCCAGACCTCCTGAGTACTGTTTGGGAGCCCCAAGACAGAGATTTGGAAACTGCGGCCTGATTTTTTTTTTTCGTTTAACGACATATCGAGACACAGATAATTCTGAGGACCAGGTGTAAGGCATGCTGCATAAACCTTAGTGTGCTTGACATGTGTAAGTTGGGAAATGAATTATAGAGTTTAGCTATGAGTTTGATGAATGAGGTGGAGGCAAATTAGGCTATAAAAAGACAAAATTGGTATTAGAAGGAATTACATGCATAGAAAGGTATATAAAGGAACTGAACAAGATAGAATCAAATGTCTCTAGCTATTACAACTGATTTGCAAAGCTCCAAGAGAATCAATAAAAGTCAGGCCTAATAAACTCTGCTTTCTTTTTAAGAAAACATCCTTATACTAAAACTAATTTGTAAGGAATGAATTCTTATGATATAACCTGAAAGGAGGAATTTCATGAGTCTACCATGTGCTTAAGGCTTTTAACTATTAGAGTATGAGTTTACAAGTTATGTTTCACATTCCCATTTCACATTATGCTCTTTATGTAAATAATGATCTTCTGTGTAAAATATAATGTTGCTAAAACACAGAAAGACTCATTTGGATACATAATTAGACAGTTAATATTTCGCTACATTGGTGTTATTTAGTAGTTGAAACAGACCTTTTTTTTTCCAGAAGAGATATATACTAACTGACCATTTAAAAGAAGAGTTTGTTGACTTTTCCTCTTGATGTTTAAATCTAAGAGGACTCAATGATACTAAGAATTTATTTTATTTTATTTTATATTTTATAATGAATTTATTTTTAATTATGAGAACAAAGATGCAAAGAAAGAGGACAAGGTAAAGTTACAGAGGAAGGACAATCACCCTTAAACAGAATTCTCAGAAATCCCCTTGCTGATATTCGAACTTTGAACTTTCAGCCAAAGAACATTAAGAAAAATAAAACAGAACCCTTGTACAAGTACTTTGTCCCACAAGTCCCCAGATTGTAATAAATAATAATTCTTAGCAGCACACAAAGTAATCTAAAGCTATAGAACTCATGTAGCTCCTTAAACATTGAAGGCAAAGTACTTTTTTATAGCCAATGACTTGGATTGGACAAACTAGTTTGCCTGGAGCCTAGAGTTGGTCTTATGCCAGAAAACTTCACGGGTAGGGTCTCATTGTATTTAGGCCAAGGCTTTTTCTTTCCATGTCCCTCATATTTTGGTGGGCCTATGCAAACAATAATTGCCACTCTAACACCTTTTTTACTGTGCTCCTTTGACTCTAATCCCTAAGAAAAACAACCCACTTAAACTTTTGAGGTTAACTTAAACCAGGGGTCCTCAAACTTTTTAAATAGGGGGCCAGTTTACTGTCCTTCAGACTGTTGGAGAGCCAGATTATAGTAAAAACAAAAATTATGAACAAATTTCTATGCACACTGCATATATCTTATTTAGAAGTGAAGAAACAAAACGGAAATAAATACAATATGTGGCCCACGGGCCGTAGTTTGAAGACCCCTGAACTAATATGCATGTGCATGGAAATGTAAAACAGATACTAAGAATTTTTAATGTGTGTGTATATATATATATATGTATAAACATTCCTGAGATCCTGATTCCTGCATAGTGAATATTCAATATCTGTGGCTATTATTATGAGATTTCTATAACTACTGTGGCAACAAATAACTTTTCAGAAGTTTTGCCCATATTACGTAATGAAATCCATCTTCTATAAAACAATCAACAGACATCAAGCAACTTTACATTTTACTGTACAGTGTATATAACTGGCTAACACACATGTATTGTACGGTCTGATCTCTTTCTATTGAGTACATTTGAAGGAAAAAACAGACCAAATGCTAAAGAAATGCATAAAAGTTTCATTTTTGTGTTCTCTTTTAAGTAATTCAGTGCCTGAAAGAGGCAACTACATCTCCAAGTTTGTCCAAATTGCTCCTAGGATGAACATTTTTCATTGAGATAATTTGGTTCTTTATTAAGAAATTTTTAAAGGAATTTTGGTATGAATATAAATAATGTAACAAGTGTTGAGCTGAACAAGATAGTTAATACGACCTTTCTTTTGAAGAAAGATAAGATTATTAATATATATATATGTTATATACAGGGAGCAAATAAAAATAAGACAAAGTACAGTAATTAAAAGTAAGTAGGACATCAAACTTCAGTGTTTATACTTTTAGGGCTATATGCTTCAAATGGAATGAGACCAAAGTAACTTTTAATCAAAATCTTGCTAGTATATTCAAGAACTATAAAAGTAGAAGAAAAAAGATGTCTCCAGAATCACGGAAAAAAAAACAACTGTTTATCTCCTCCAACTCACATCACTCATTTTATTTTACTTTCATTTGGGGGAAGATAGTGGACCACAGTGGTTGCTCAGAGCTTACTCCTAGCTCTGTGCTCAGGGCACCAACATATTGTCAGATCAAACCAGAGTTGCTTGTGTGCAAATGTACAATCTTATTTGTCTCTCATTTACTTACTTATTTATATTAAATAAAAAAAACAGTTTGTATTGATATAAATTTAAAGATGTGTGAGTGGATAAAGAGAGACACATATTCAAGAACAGAAGTTTCTCCCATAAGGAAGACTCAGAGAAGATGAGAATGATGTGTTCAAGGGACAACATGTACTTTCACCCATTTTAATATATTTTTATGGGAGATTGGGCCAACACCTAGTGCTCATGGTGCACTCTTGTTTCTGCACTCGGGGATCACTTGGGGTGACAAAAAGAGATGCCAAGGATAATACTCTGCTGAGTTCTGTAACACCACTGTAATTGCTTCAGTAATCTATTTTATTCAAAGATAAAACTCAAGGCTGAAAGCTAGAAATTGGGATTATTGGATAAGCTCCTTTTCCTTTCATTTGTACATGTCACCTGTTGTTTAATTTCGCTTGTTGAAATTAAAAGATTAAATTCCATTCTATGATTTCCTTTCTATAAACTCTGTAATTTAAACTTAGAAGATCAAATTCCATTCTATAAATTCTGTAATTTAAGCTTAGATAAAATTCCATTTTATGGATTTTATAATTTAAATTTAGAAGATAAAATTAGAACTTACAATCATTTCTTAATAAACTTACATCATTTCTTAAAAAGACACAACATAAACATACCCAATATCTTTCCTCTATGCATCTATCAGGCTTTTCTTGAAGTATCCCTGCTATAGTTTCATGAAACACTTTACATTTATCTTTACCTCTTGCTTGCTTCCATCACTTTTAACTAGGGACCAGTCTCAGCAGTTGTAAGGTTGACTAACAACCATAATAAGACTGATGGTTGTGTATTTTTCCATATAACTTTTAAGAAACCTTCAGTATAAAATTTTAGTAATTCATTTACCCTTGTAAAAGTTCTACAAGCTTGGGGGAAAGTAGCAATTGTATAGAAAGCAGGGCACTTGCTTTGCATACAACAGACCCAGGTTTAATCCCCAACATCCTATATGGCTCCACAGTGCCCACCAGAATTCTCTGATTTCAGAGCCCTGAGCACTGCCAGATGTGGCACCAAAGCAAATTATGCAAGTTTCCAATTATCAATAATGGTGAGGGTCAAACACTAGAAAGACTTAATTTAACCTAGTTCATTATAGTGTAGACAAAAATGTTGTGCCTGATGGTGAAGTTCCCCTTTAGAAATATGTGTCTCTGTTGTTATTCTCAACACATATGGTATATATGATACATATAGCTCATATGTAAAAGGCTTGATTTAATAAATTTTAATTCAGACTGTCAATAATTCATCCATTCCCACTGAGTCAGTGTCTATTATGTGCTAATTTTAGTTTTTAATGTCTTGCTTTATTTTAATATGAATTATAATCCCCAACAAGTTTGCTTCTAAGTAAAATTAGAAAAAAATAATTTTAGGAGTCAGAGAGCTAAGAACCATGGATAAAACACTTTCTTTGCAAGTAGACAACCTGGGTTAAATCTCCAGAGCATTGCCAGGAATTACTCATGAGTGCAGAGCCAGGAGTATCCCCTGAGCACTACCTTGTGTGGCCCATCAAACAAATTATAATAATAATAAAATACTAATAAAAATAATACTCTAATCTGTTAATTGATGAAACCCTAGCAATGGACTTAAAACTTGAAAACAAGGGTTGTGGAAAAAATCTTGAATGATTTTTCATCATTTAACACAAAGTGGGAAATCTAAAAACAAAATGTTTATTATTCATAGTAAAGGGCTAGGATGCAAAGTATATATGCAAGAACATATATAAGTATATATAAGTATATAAGCAAGAGCATTTTTTCTATACATCTCACATTAGCAGCAAGTTCACAGCATGGAAGCCTCATTCTAATCATACAAAATTATTCCAAAAAGCTACAATTTATTGAAAATTCCCAACGTGAAGGGATATAAAATTGGATAAATATATGACCCAAATTACACTTATGACTTTTTTGAAATTTTTCACAAATCAAACCTCATAATCCATCACTCAGTCATTTCAAGTTGTTTGATTTTTCTAAAAAAAAAATGAAAGAAAGAAAGAAAGAAAGAAAGAAAGAAAGAAAGAAAGAAAGAAAGAAAGAAAGAAAGAAAGAAAGAAAGAAAGAAAGAAAGAAAGAAAGAAAGAAAGAAAGAAAGAAAGAAAGAAAGAAAGAAAGAAAGAAAGAAAGAAAGAAAGAAAGAAAGAAAGAAAGAAAGAAAGAAAGAAAAAATGAGGGCTACAATTTTCTATATAACAGATTCTCGATTTGCTTAAAAGTGGTGATGTAGTCGCATCTTGAATTCCTCTCATCAAAACTAATCATGGCTCCTAGAGTTCTTTTGAACAATTTATTCAGTGATTCAGTTTGGCCTGAACTTAAATCAGAATAACACCAAATTTGAAAGGTTTCAGTTATTTTTTTTTAAATCAGTTATTTTTAATCGATGGTTGTATGGAGGAAATAATTCTGAAGGATCTTTAATAAATATTTGTAGTTAAATCTAAAATTAAAAATGCAATAATAGACTGAAGGAAAATTGTCTATTACTATGTAAATGTAGTTACCTTTGAGTTTTATTAAGAACAAAATGTGAATGAATACTTGTGAAATATACAGGGGTTAGGATTTTTTTCTTTGATTATTTTAAAATAGGTAATACAAAATTTAGTCAACTTCTTTACTGAATGGAAATTTTGTTTTGTTTTGTTTTCGGGTCACACTGGGCATGCTCAGGGGTTACTCCTGGCAGGCTCATGGGATGCCGGGATTTGAACCACTGACCTTCCGCAGGGAAGGCAAACACCTTACCTCCATGCTATCTCTCAGGCCTCTTGAATGGAATTTTTAACTGTAAAATATAGACACTATTCTGTCACCCCACCCCCATCTTCCTGCATAACCTTACCTGATAGTAAGACCAGTCCATTTCTGTGAGGGGTTCTTGGTAGGTAACAAAAGGATTGCCTCAGGGGCAGGAAGGATTTTTGAGAGAAAGATTCAGCAAGAGAAAAGCAGGAGTGCTGGTAGGATGGAGAGTTAGAAGAGACAAGGTTGAATGCAGGGCTAATAATGGAGTTTGCTTAAAAGGTTAGCCCAGGTGGTTAGGGCCTTGAATAAAGAAAACGTCATGTCTCCTGAAACCCAACTGCTTGTGAATCATTTCTTCTCCGCTACCCTGAACCCTCAGACCTGCCAGCTGGAGGGAGTTGCAGGCCCAGGCCAGCAGAGAAAGGCCTCGCTCTCCATCCATCTCACCATCATCCACCTCCATCCAGAACTCCATAATTCATGTTATTCTAAACTATCCCATAATTGTTAGTGATAGTATTTCAAATTGAATTATGTCTGATGTAATAGGAGAATTAATATTCCTCTCTCATTTATTGCATTTATACTTTTTATATTAATAGCTGAGAATTGAACTTGAAATTTAAAATAATCTACTCATCTTTGAGTACAGACTCCAATTTTTTTTTAATACATACAGAATAAGCCATTCCTAACAATCTATATGTTAAGTTTCTCCCTAGTTAGGGAGTTTCACTTATTTTTTTTTTATTTTAAACAAATTTCTTTCTTTCTAACTCTGAGTATTTTTATTATCTCACTTTTTTAATTAATTTAAAGAAAATGCATTACATAGTTGACATAACTGATAACAATACATTTTTAGAAAGTCAAAAAGCAACATGATTTTTAATTGTTTTCACCTTCATTTTATTAAATTTATTTATTTAAATAAAATGCATTATATAGTTGACATAACTGATAATAATACATTTTTAGGGAGATCAAAAGCAACATGTATTTTTAAAAAAAATAGAAACTTGAAAGAAAAACTAAAGAGATGGAAGAGAAAGGAAAGAAAAATTTGAAAATTATTGATTCACAATGAATTCATTGAAGCACCAGCAGAAAGTTTAGTAAGCTCTTTTTTTTAAAGAATAAGAATTTAAAAAAATATACAGTTATAACCGTGTGAGTGTGGCAATTGTTGTTGTTTACATTGGCCCAACAAAATATGGGTAAAATGAAGAAAGAAAAAAAAAGCCTTAGCCTACATTCAAAGAAACCTTATCCCTGAAGTTTTCTGCCATAAGACTGACTCTGGGTTCCAGGCATACTAGGTTCTACAACCCCTGAGTCATTCTCTGTGGTCATGGTGAAATTTTTTCACAGATTAGCTAGCTAGCTTGAGTGGGGCATAATAATGTGCTTCATGGGAAGCAAAGAACTGTGGGTAAAAATGGTTAAATGTAGGGTAATAGGCAGTGGGAGTGAGGGAGTAAAGGACTGAAAATGAGCTTTGGGTGGTAGGCCAAGGGAGGAATGTCACATTCTGATTGTGACAAATAGATTAAACCCAATGATATCCAAATAATTGTTTATAATTTCCACACGAGGTCACTAGCCCCCTTGTGGTTTCAGAAAGGACAGGAGTAGGAAGGAAAGTTGCCTGTGACTTCCTAAAGCCAGCCCCCTTGTGTTCTTGTGCTGCCATTCCCCATGCTGGCCAAAGCTCCCAGCTCCCAGGAAGAAAAGAGATCCTTCAAGAGCTGGATGCCAGGAAGTTCACCACCCCCACCCAAACCCTCCCTCTGGAGCAGGCTGGGAAATGGGGAAAGCCTGGGGTCCCCTTTAAACTCCTCACTGGTACTCACCTCACTGTCCCCCTGGGCATAAGACCCAGGGGTAGCTTTGCAGTTCTGGAGGAAAGGGGATGGAAGGGTGCTGGGGTGACCCAAGCCCCAAACCCCTCCTAGGCCTGGTTAAAAAGGCCTTTGGCATGATGGAGGCCTGCCATTCCCCATGTTGGCCAGAGCTCCAGGCTCCCAGGAAGAAAAGAGATCCTTCAAGAGCTGCCAGACTCCAATATTTTGGTAACCTTTATTTAAACTGAATAAAAAGAATCTCCCAAATCATTTCTAGCAATTCTTGCTTGCACTTAATTGATATCATTGGGCTAACCCTTGGGGAAGAGAGGGAAGTTTTAGCTGAACAGGTTCTGACCAGTAAGTTTCCAGGTTGGAATCTATATTGTTTGATCTGACTTTAAGGAATCCTGGCTAACCCATCATTATTTTGGCTCATTGACCACTTATAATAATCATATCAACAACAAAGATCCCTTCAGTGACTATCAGTCCTGCAAGACCCGAAACATCCAGACTCTGATCAGAATATTCTGCACTTCATACCTAAGCTTTGGCTTTTCGGTGGTTGAGTTTTGGAATGAGATTTTTTTTCTCACCCTCTAATTGTTCTTATAGACTCACTACCAAATGATGGCAAAGATCTCAGAGAAGTATTAGGAAGAGGCATCTTTTGAATTTAGTTCCCTGGCTTATTGAAAAAGAAGACCCTATGGCTTTATGTTTGTTTATTTGTTTGTCAAGTAATGACATATTTTTGAGGCCTATAGCACTTCCTGGGAATGTCCAGGCAACTATCAGATAGCCTGCACAGAAAACCAGTGTCACGATTTACTAGCTGTAGGATTTTGTTGAATGATATGTTTTCCCAGTATCTCAGCTTCTTTTTTCTTTTTTTTGGTCTCTAAAGGGCCATAATGCCATACGTTCAATTTTGTGCTGTTAAAATTGTTAATAATAACTGCCAGTTCAGATATATGTCCCCTGGGTCTCTAATTTAGGATAAATTTATGTTTATTAGATTAGCTTATACATGATTAGACATAAACCTCTATCATAGGTGACTTTGATGCATGAACCAAATACAAAATGTAAGAGAGGTAAGTTGATCCAAATATGCCTGAAACTTGTTCTCTGCCAGTATCTGATTTTCTGAATCTTTAGACTTGGAATTCTGATATTTTTTTTCTTTCACACAGTCTAATTATGGGAAGCATAAAAAACATCAATATTTTCTCATTTATATTCTCATTCTGCTTTAGTCACAATGAACATCCAATCTACTATTTTTTTAATTCCTATTGTAGGAAGTTGTTAAAATTTGTAAATCATTACCTTTTCTTTTCAGTGCTTACTATTATTTAGACTTAAAAGAATGTTCTAGGGTTGATCTTGAGGACTTTACCTTCTGAAAGTGAATGTGAAGGGGGTATTTTTAATGACATATGAAACACTCAAGAAAAAGAAAAGATTAATAATACCCACATCAAAGTTAAGTCACCATCTAGCTAACAAAACTCATGAAGCAACAGGACAACAAAGTCCACTCAGACAGCAAAAGGCATGATAGGTTAAAATGCAAAAACAAATGTGTTTAGAATCAATGAATGGCAGGACCACTGATCTCCTAGGTTGTACTAAAAAAGAATAAGACATTGTAGATGCACAGACCTAGTGTAGATGCACAGGTTCTAGTGATTTTTTCCATGTCACCAGTTATTATACTAACTAATTTTCCATATATTAGTTTACTTCTTTATGAAGTAGGGATTCTGACCCACACATCTTTCTAGCATGCGTGTTTTAATTGAATTGTGTCTACAGTGGAAAATAAAAGAGAAGTGTAATTTCAAAGACAATTGGTTTTAGCTAGTTATTGTTTTCTGAAAGAATAATGGATTGTCTTAAATGGTGAAAGCCATCAATTACCATCTTGTCCTGTCTCCCCCTCTTCTGCAGAATAAAATCATAGATGAGAGAAACCTGTGGGCTGCAAAGTAGGCTCTGAGGTCACCACAGTTGCTACATGGGTAGAGCAAGTGTGCCAGAATGTACTGAAATAGAAATGAGCAGAGGATGAAGATGCTTTAATGGAGATGTAGGGAATGCAGACTTCACTAAAGTGAACCTTGAAACCAGCAGCACATTTCCCTGACCTCCTCCCTTTCTGGCAAGGCAGCCCTGTGAGACTAATGTGTTCCCTTGAAAAGAACTGTCAAAAACAAGGGAGCAGACAGTATCAAACCATGACAAGCTCACAAGACTCAGATTACCCAGAAATGGAGGGAAAAGAATCGCACGATTTTGCCTCTCTGGGGAAAAAAAAAAAAGGTTAGGTTATTGTCCTATATCATGTATATTTGACTGTAAGTAAATGTGTCTTGGGAAAGTACTACTTTTCGAGAAAATCTAGGTTGAAAATGAAATTAAATTTATGTTAAATGATTTTCCATTTTGTCAGGCATTTGAACTGTTTCTTTCTTTTAAAGAAAGCAATACAAAGATATTTTACTAAAATCAAAATCAAACAAGAGCTTTAGGTTATCCTAGTGACTGCATCTCATACAAAAAATTATATAGGCGCACATTTATTTCCACACATTTAATTGCAATTTCAAGGTAGTTATATTTTTAGATATTACTATATACAAAGGAATTCTTGTTGATGGCTTCATTGCACTTCAACCATGTAGGAGGGAAAAAAGTCACATTCTTCAGTCATGGGCAAGGCTAAACACAATGCTGTTATGTGTTAAATATTAATTTTTGTTGAAGAGTCATCTTTCTATAAACAAACATGCCATTAAGTACTTCCTTTTTTTTTCTCTGACTAGCATGGGGACCATATAATGGACTTTCTTTTTGTCCTGGTTTGCAACTGGAGCTCAGAGTTGTTGCTTATTACTTAGTCAGTCCTTTGAAGGTTGATAAGTAAGAGAGCATTGTGCAATGAAATTACCCGAAATTTAAATGGGTCCATTTCAAGGTTTTGTTACTCTACTTTTGGAGACAGGCACAAGAATGAGATTCTGAAATGCTATAAGCCCTACTCAGAGGCCAATGACACTCTGACATGGGTGAAATCCCATTCATAGCCAATAATCCCTTTTTGTTTTCATCAGTCAAGAGAAGTAGAATTTATATCATCAGACACAATTCCAGCTTTCTAAAATGTTGATTGTATCTGGTTAGGTTTTGTAGGTCATGAACATAGTAGATTGCAGTTTGTCTATATAAGCTCTGATATGCTAAAAAAAAAACACACATACATAATAGCCACTTGCATTTGAATTTGAAATAAATAATAAAATAGTTGTATTAAATGGGTGTCCAAATATTATAGGGAGCTTTTTGTTGTGCTTTTCTGAAAACCAAATTTAAATGAAAAGTTTGTGTTTCTTTTTTTCAAAATGGGGCCACTAGGGATCGAAAATATGGTGCAGTAGTAGAGCACTTGCCTTGCTTATGTGAAGTTTTGAATTGGACACACACACATTCCGGTGATTTAGTGGCTTACAACTTAAAACTTAAATATACTCATTTGATAAGTAAAAGTTTTGCTTTATGGGAATTCCAAAGGTGAACATATAAATAATTTTAATGACTAATTTAAAAAAGAAACAAAAAAAAATTTAAGAACCTCCTACTGTGGTATAAGAGTCTTGGATTTGCTATAAAAAATTATCCCAAATTTTACTGTTACCATAATGCATTAGAAATAAATTCAGAGAAATTATTGGGTGCAGGAAATGAGTTTATAAGAAATGGATTCCTAAGAAATTCTTGGGTTCAGTATTCAGTTTGATAACAGTATTGCTGAGCAGAAGTCAGAGTCAAGAGTTAAGGAACATCCTGAAAGCATTTCTAACATCTGAGCACCTGGAATTCTGTATTTAATGCCTTTTCATTCCATCCTACCACTGGGGCCATATTGGTCTTCCTTTCCTGTCTTAAACATTCTTCTGCTTCCCTCAAATAAGGTCATTGGAATTGCACGTACGTCCTAGCAAGCAACATAGGAGAGTAGTTTTATGCCAAGAGTCTTAATCACACAAGCAAAATATTGCCACTCAATTTAACTATCACTGGTTCTATATGCTGGTATATAAATAACTTTGGGGTTTATTGTTAAGTCGAATACAGAATAGTTGTTCAGAACTGACAACATTGCAGTTGGAAATGAGAATTCGCCATTTTGTAGAACACAACTACTTTGTACTTATTTTTTATTATTATTACTTTTTTGTTTTTTTGGCCACACCCAGTGTGGCTATTTGCTCAGAAATTGCTCCTGGCTTGGGAGACCATATGGGATGCTGGGGGATCCAACCATGGTCCATCTTAGGCTAGGGAAAGTCAGACACCTACAGCTTGCGCTACTGCTCCTGTACCACTTTGTAGTTATTTTTAAATTTTTGTTTGAAAGATAAAACTACATTTCTATTAATCAAATCCTTCTGAATTAAAATATATGTAAAAATATTGAAGAAAACCATGTGAGTCTATTAGATTTGAGAACCAATAAATAATTTTAAAACAGATATCATAGAATAGCCAGTTTCAATTTTATCTACTCTATCAACCAGCTATGAAATTTTAGTAAATTTGTGTTCACTCTCTTATCTTCCCTTTTGTTCATATAAAATAAGATTTTGGTAATTACAGCTAATTACGTTTTTCTTATAAGATTGAGGAAAACAAGGTAAATACATAATCTAGTGTCTAGAATATATAAAATACTCATAAAATGTTAGCTGCTTTATCAAAATGAATCATATTACTTCCCTATTTTGTTCATAATCTGAATGTTTCAGATAAGTAGAGTACAAAAGGCAACTTTCTAATGAGGCTTCCTTTAATTAATCCAAATTCTAACAGCTGAAAATGAATTTATAATAAAGAAGTAAAGCCTATAAGGAACACATTAAAATGCTTCAGGTAACCCATCAGAGCTCATAAGTTACTGCAGAAAAGGTATTTTGAAAGTATAATTTTATAGAAAATACTGTAATAGTAGTTTTACTCTTTCATATCATTATACTGATTTAAATATGTTTATAATAAAAAATTAAATTTAACACTAAAATAGAAAGTATTTCATATACACTATGGTTTGTTAAAAATACACTTCTGGGGCCAGTGAGGTGGCACTAGAGGTAAGGTGTCTGCCTTGCAAGCACTAGCCATGGAAGGACCACGGTTCGATCCTCTGGCGTCCCATATGGTCCCCCCAAGCCAGGGGCAATTTCTGAGCACATAGCCAGGAGTAACCCCTGAGCATCAAACGGGTGTGGCCCGAAAACCAAAAAAAAAGTACACCTCTAAATAGAATTCATCTTATTTATAGGTAAATCAAATATATGTATTGACAAAATGCCTGCTATAGAGTCAAGGCAAGAGAAATGATGGGAGGTAAATGAAGTCTATTGCTGGTAGAAATGTGCATTGGTAAAGGTGTTGTACATTGTATAACTGAAAATCATCATGAACAACTTTGTAACTGTTTCTCATAGTAATTCAATTAAAATATATTAAAAATACATTTTCAGCATCAAAGTAATAACACAGCAGGTAGAGCATTTGCCTTGAATGGAGCTGACCTGGGTTTTATCCCTGGCACCCGTAAGATTATCCCCAAGGCTACGAGAAATAATTTCTGAACAGACAGGAGTTACCCTCAGAACTGAGCGTGACCCAAAAACTAAACGAAAAAATCCCCAAACTGTTTAGTACATTTTTAAACCTAAATTAGTGGCAGTATCAATTTACATATTTAATTATGGAAACCCAGAGGTAAGAATTTTCAATTAGAGATAAACTAAACTAGCATATACGTCATGATATTTGAGTTCTTTAAATTTTGGTTTAGCTTATATACAGATGTGTGTGCTTGCTTGTGTGTATATATATATAATGTTTTTCCAGGTTTCTTTATAAAAGTGAGATTTTGTAAATAGACATTTCTGTAACTACTGAAAAGCACATTACATTTTATTGATTTATGATCCTACCCAATTCACACAAATACTACCAGATAAAGCTTGCTGTTGTCCTTCGGGCAACTCAATTACACAATGCAAATGAGTTTGCATATTTCAAGCTCAATTATAGATTGCCCTAAAAATAGCACACCTCTGGAAGGCATACTCATATACGTGTGTGTATGTATATGTATACACATGCACATATATATGTATATATGTATATATCATATTATTTGCTACAATTTCCATGTCAATTTAGGCAGCCATAACAGAGAACACAGACTTAGATAGAAAACAGAAATGAATTTTTTTACAAACTGGAAGCTAGAAGGGAAAGTTGAAGGAGTCAGCAGGCTTGTCAGTCCTGACCTCTGACCTTTATTTAATTTTAGTACATTCTGCAATTGAATCACCATGAGATACACAGTCACAAATTTGCTCATGCTTGAGTTTCAGTCATACAATGTTCAATAACCTTCAATAGCTAACATTTTTTGTAACCAATTTTCTCAGTTTCCCTCCCGCCCACCCCCACTGTCTCCGAGGCAGGCATTTTTCTTTCCTCTCTTTCTATCTCTCACACATTTTTTTGAGACACTATGGTTTGCAATATTGTTATTGATGGGGTACTATGCATATCATCGCATAATCTCACTGCACCCAGTTCTTGTCCAGGGTGATCATTCCCAACTATCATTGTCATAGTTGTCACTTCTCTGGCCAAACTAAAGTCCTCTGCTATATGTGGTGAACTTACTACCATTGACTAACCATCTTGGCCTTCATTCTCATCTTTTTTTTTAATCACAGAGTTGATTCAAATATCTTTTCTCCATTTTAATTTTTTTAAATAATATCTTTATTTAAACACTGTAATTAAAAACATGATTATAGTTGGGTTTCAAACTTAAAAAGAACACCCCCCCTTCATCAGTGCAACATTCCCATCATCAATGCCTCCATCTCTCTCCACCCCCCCCACCTTTATTCGAGACAGGCTTTCTACTTCCCTTACTCGTTGGCATTGTTATGATAGTTCTCAGTATAGTTATTTCTCTAACTGTACTCCGACCTCATCTCTGGTAATTATATCTTTTATTTTGATTTATATATTTTTTAATTTTCTTAAAACCTAGAGATCAGTGATACTATTCTCTGTCTCTGCCTCTGTCTCTGTCTCTGTCTCACTCTCCTTTTGACTTAATTCACTCAGCATAATAGTTTCCATGTACATCCACGTATAGAAAAATGTCATGCTTCATCTCTCCTGAAGGTTGCATAATACTCCATTGTGTTTATGTATCACAGTTACTTTAGCCATTCATCTGTTGAAGGGCATATTGGTTGTTTCCAGAGTCTGACTATTGTAAATAGTGCTGCAATGAATATAAATGTGAGGATGGAATTTTTGTATTGCAATTTTTAGTTCCTAGGGTATATCCCTAGGAGTTGTTTAGCTGGATTATATGGAAGCCAATTTCCAGCTTTTTGAGGAATCTCCATATTGTTTTCCATCGGGGCTGGACTACTCAGCATTCCCAACAACAGTGAATGAGAGTTCCTTTCTCCCCACATCCACACCAGCACTGATTGTTCTTGTTCTTTGTGATGTGTGACAGTCTGTGGCATAAGAATTCATCCTCTTCTTAATAATTCATTATAATAGCTTTAATAATTTCATTATAATAGATATAAGTTATTATTAATAACTTCAGTATAATAGCGTTATTTTTTTTATTCTTTGTTTTGAAGATATAATTGTACCCTGGTCAAAGATTATATGTTTACTTATTTATGTATTTCAATTACACTATAAATATTTTAAATTGACATAACATTTACAGACCTTGCCATGCATGTTTGAAGGAATCTCATTTTATACCTCTAGATCAGTTACCCTTAGTAATATGCAGTGAGGCATGATCCTTCTCTAAGGACAATATCCTACACAAAGAAAGAATCACTGCTTTCTGGTATATTAATGCTACACCCTATACAGCTGGGACTGTATGTTGGCATGAAACATCATTAAACTTTGGAGATGCATTTGTCATGATTCAAAAGATACCATGTGGCTATTTATAGCCAGTGACTGTATATGAAAAATTGAAGATGCTACTGCTAAGTTTGACCCTGTCATTGTTGATGTAGGAATTTTGCAAGTACTATTTCCTTAGTCATGTTTATAGCAATATTCTAGATGTGATGATAAAAAGACAGTTGTATTCGGTGTGACATGTGACAAAGCTTAATCTATTCTTTGTTGATGCAAGAAGTGTGTACTGATGGAACAAAAAAAACAATACATGTTACATTAATTGAGTTATGAAGACACAGTTTTTTGAAATAAAGCAATATTCTTAAATTATCTGTCAAATATTTAGTCCAATACTAGTTTGCTAAGAAGATATTTTCAAACTAATCAATATTTAAATCAGTACCTCTTTAAAAAAATAGAACTATCCAGTTTAAGGTTTCAAAGCTAAGACCTGGGTTTCACATAGAAAAAATAACTCCCCTTGTAGACTGAGCAAAGAAATGTTATATTGTATATATTATGCATTTAGTTCCCTAGAAAATGGAATGCTATCAATAGGTAAATACTAGACTTTGTAAGTGTAAAGGTCATCTGAGAAAAGTAAAAATTTAAAAATGAATTGACTGGGTTGCAAGAAAGAAAAGTATTAAAAATAGAATGAAATATGGTAATATGAATAGTTAAAGAAGGAAAGTATTTTTATCTCCAAATAATAAAATTCTAAATTAAATAATAGGGCATATCTTAAAATATTACAGGATTAAACTGATTTTTAACCCATTAATAAATAGGTTTAAAAATAGTTTTAAGTGATTATCAGTAAGTTCTTTCATTCAAATGTAATATATGTATCAAGGCTTAAAGAATTAAGAAGTGGCACTTTCATAGAACCATAGTAGCCAAAAATGGACTGAGAGAAAAAAAAAAGGTACAGAAACTAGACAGTAAAAGGTAAAGGTAAATCTAAAATGTCAACCTCATCAGGTGCCTTCTGTTTGGTCCAATGCTAGTTTGCTATGAAGATATTTTAAATTTTATGAACATTTAAACCAGTACCTCTTTAAGAAAAATAGAACTACCATAAAAAGAAGAGACTTCACCTAGTTTAAGGTTTCAAAGTTTAGACCAGGTTTCACATAGAAAAAAGCAGTTCCCCTTGTAGACTAAAGCAAAGAAATGTTTTCTGAGTTTCCATCTTCCAGATTTTAAAAGTGAGATAGCTATATCAGTGCCCTAGGGAATGCCTAGCCTGAGCTTAAAATACACTATTGATTCATCTATCTGTCTATCATGATATTGAGCCAATATCACACATCTGATTGATTTTGACTCTCTAAAGAATGCAGATTAAAACGCGCTCACGCGTGCGCACGCACACACACACACACACAAACACACACACAGACACACCTGCAAATCTAAGAAATTTGTCTAAAATATGGCTATTGATAGAAAGTCAATTTTCAAATAAGTAGATCACTTACAAGGATCGTAAGAACATTCCATTGGAAGGGGAAAAAAAGAAAAAGGTAGTAAAAATAAAAAACAAAGTAAAAACAAAAAAGAATAAGGGAGTATCAACAAAATTACAAAAAGAATAAACAAAGGATAAACCAGAAGTCAAAACCATCAGCTACGGAAAAGAAAAACAACAACAACAATAAAACACCAAAAACCCAGACCAGTCACTTCTTAAAAAAATGGTTGTGTTTTCTTCTTCTTCTTCTTCTTCTTCTTCTTCTTCTTCTTCTTCTTCTTCTTCTTCTTCTTCTTCTTCTTCTTCTTCTTCTTCTTCTTCTTCTTTTTATGATTTTTTATTTTTCATTATGAGAACAAAGATGCAAAGAAAGAGGACAAGGTAAAGTTACAGTGGAAGGACAATCACCCATAACATAATTCTCAGAAGTCCCCTTGCTGATATCTTAACTTTGAAATTTCAGCCAAAGAACATTAAGATAAATAAGACAGAATTCATGTACACTTACTTTGTCCCTCAAGTCCCCAGATTGTAACACATTATAATGTTTTTGTTTTTTTTTTTACTACCTTTTTCTTTTTTCCCCTTCCTTCTTCTAAATGGATATTTATAACACCTAGACAGACTCCTTCTAGTTTTTCTCTTTTTGGTTTGCCTTTTTTTTTCTCTCCCCGCAATGGTACCAAGACCAGATAGTCGAATGTTCATTTGGTGGAAATAAAAACTGATCAGACATGAATAGCAAATCCAAAGTCAACGACATCAGAATTGATACCCAATCGACAACAAGCTGTACAAGGGGGAAACAGTTGCACTGCATTACTGGGGTAAAGAAGAAAGATGTGGGATGCATACTGGGAACAGGGGTGAGGGAGGACAACATTGGTCGTGTGAATACCCCTCACTCATTGTCACTATGTGCTTCAAATATTACGGTGAAGGAATTATAATTCACTTAGACCACAATAAAAATTTTTTTAAATGCAAAATAAAAAGAATTTTTTTAATAAATTTTTAATAAAATTTTAATAAAATTTAAAATTTTATCATTTGGAGATAAAAATACTTTCCTTCTTTAACTATTCATATTACCATATTTCATTCTATTTTTAATACTTTTCTTTCTTGCAACCCATTGATCAAAGCACCAATAAATTCAATTAGAAAAACGTTGACTTGAAAAGAGCCACTGACGGGCCCGGAGAGATAGCACAGCGGTGTTTGCCTTGCAAGCAGCCGATCCAGGACCAAAGGTGGTTGGTTCGAATCCCGGTGTCCCATATGGTCCCCCGTGCCTGCCAGGAGCTATTTCTGAGCAGACAGCCAGGAGTAACCCCTGAGCACTGCCGGGTGTGGCCCAAAAACCAAAAAAAAAAAAAAAAAAAAAAAAAAGAAAAGAGCCACTGACAGGAAAGAAGTGGAAAATACATGTGTAAACTAAAGATAGTTAAAATAAGAATACAGATATCTCTTTTAAGCTCTTTCAAAGTTTTCATCTCCACTGGTAAAAGTTAGACTAATTAATAATTGATGATTTTCATAAACCCATCAAAGAACTAAGGTTAAAGGGCAAATAATAGCCAAATTCTAAGGAACAGATCCAGCATAGAGGCAAAGCAGAGATTGGTCAGTTGGGGTAGAAGCACTGTCATAACACTTCAATCTTTCCCTTACTTCTTATTACAGGTCAGGTTCCACATAGCACTTTTAAAGATGGCCGTAAGTCAAATAAGGCATATGGTAGCTGAAACTAGCAGGTCATTTCTGATGGTTCTTGAGATTTGGGTATTTATTTTCTAAAGAGTAACTGAGCTAATCTTGACCAAGTTAAGATCTATAAGAATTTAATGGGTAATGGGCCCGGAGAGATAGCACAGGGGCGTTTGCCTTGCAAGTAGCTATACAGGACCAAAGGTGGTTGGAATCCCGGTGTCCCATATGGTCCCCCGTGCCTGCCAGGAGCTATTTCTGAGCAGACAACCAGGAGTAACCCCTGAGCAACGCCGGGTGTGGCCCAAAAACCAAAAACCAAAAAAAAAAAAAAAAAAGAATTTAAAGAATTTAATGGGAATTTCTGAGCCCACCTGAAGAGTCTATGAAGACTCATAAGTAAAATTACACAAAGGAAGTTTGATGGAACATCCTCTTTTCAAGAAGCACAAATAAAACAATAATATAAGAGAATGTCTATCAGTTCCTCATTGAGAAAGTGTCATTGGAAATTAACACGAGGCAACATCTTGACCATGATTAATTTTGTCACTTTTTTAAAAGTGACAAAATAGTAAACCTCAAGAATCACAACGCATTATATTTGGTCTCCAAATTTAATTTAAAAATGATGTTCTCCTGAGAAGACTTAACAACAACAACGACCTGCTTACAGGACAGGGCTCTCTGCATTGCCCTTTAATGGTGAGGTGAAATGAGAAGACACCCCACATCCTGACTTCAATGTAGGATATGCAGATTCCAGGATATTTAATACAGAAACATGATACCAACAACAGAGACTGTGTGAAAAATAAAAGTGTGTTGGCACTACAGACATAGTCCTGGATTGGACGATCTAGCTTGCCTGGAGCCTAGAGTTGGTCTTATGCCAGGAAACTTCAGGGGTCGGGTCTCTTTGTATTTAAGCCAAGGTTATTTCTTTCCATTCCCCTCATATTTTGGTGGGCCTATGCAAACAACAATTGCCACTCTAACACCGTTTTTACTGTGCTCCTTTGACTCTAATCCTTAAAAAAAAAAAACACTTAAAATTTGAGGTTAACTTAAGCTAATATGCATGTTCATGAAAATGTAAAAAATACTATGCCACTAATGTTTAAGGAGTTATGTAAGTTTTATGGCTTTAGATTGCCTTGTGTGCTGTTAAGAAATATTATAATATGTTACAATCTGGGGACTTGAGGGACAAAGTAATTGTACATGGATTCTGTTTTATTTACCTTAATGTTCTTTGGCTGAAAGTTCAAAGTTAAGATATCAGTAAGGGGACTTCTGAGAATTATGTTATGGGTGATTGTCCTTCTACTGTAACTTTACCTTGTCCTCTTTCTTTGCATCTTTGTTCTCATAATTAAAAAATAAAAAAATTAAAAAAATGATGTTCTCAGAAGTCACCATTTCTGTGAGTTCTCCCTTTTAACCTAAATAGCATCATTTTCTATATTCTCTTTTGCTCTATCTAAGGCTCATATTCAATCTTTGGAAATTCTTCCTCATGTTATAAATATGGCAACTTTGAAAATAATGTTGCTAATAATCATGGTTGCAATAGTACACAGAGTGATTTGAACATCATTTAATTGAAAACCAGGCTCTAGAATTTTAGAAAGTGATTTTTAATTAATTTTAGTAAAAAAAAATTCAATAAGGGCTTTTATGTTCATAGTCAAGAGATAGCTATGATTATCCAGTTCTTAAAAGAGAGGCTAAGATAGAATATAAGTCAGAAACCTAAAAACTAAGACAATTGTTTTGATAATCTACTTGTATTCACACAGAAAATAGTGATAGTGGCTTTTCCTAACCACCAACCCTTTGATATCTCAGATTTTATTTTATATGCTTTGCTTCTAACATAGACAACTTGTTATTTTCCAGCCATTCTAGATTTATGACCACATGAAATACACCAGTATCTGCCTTGAAAAACCTAGCTACTTATATAAACATTTTCTCATAGATGGTATTGAAAAAAACCTCCTCTCTAATGCTGCTTTGACCTGACACATTCTATTATCTTCTACTGAAATTTTTCATTAACAAGTTAATTTACTTTGACATGTGCTCAGGATCAATTTTTCTACAAAATTTTCCTCTAACAACCCATAACCCACACACTCCATCAACTGATGATATTGTCTCAAAATTCTAAGAGAATTAAATGAAGCTGTCAGGAGTGAAAATCATTTCATTACCCCCTACTCTTCACTTATGTACAAAGCTATAATTATGTGTCCTCAAAATTATATCCCTTCCTATAGTGTCAAGTAGAAAATTGGTTCTTTTAGTCTAGGTGTGTCTCTGTACACATGTCCTTGATCTGTTCTTAATGTTTCTGTAACCTAGTTATTCTCCAAAATAGAAATACTTTATTTTTATTTTTTCACACATTCTCTGTACTTCTATGCAAGTTACTTCCTGTGGCTTTTAAACATATGCATATAATAATAAATGCCCCCATCACAGTGGGTTCTGGCTCTTAATGATGTAACATGGCTTGTTACATCTTCCTAGTGATGTATTCCTTTGGCTGGTTTGAAAGAATCAGGAGAAGGAAAGAAACAGGAGTATGTAAGTTAAGATAAACAGAAAGATTAAAGTAAGTGCTTTTGTTCTACTCTATGTTTTTTGTTTGTTTCTGTTTGGGGGCCACTCCTGGTGATGCTCAGGGGTTACTCCTGGCTATGAAATCAGAAATAGCTCCTAGCTCAGGGGACCATATGAGACGCTGGGGATTGAACCCAGGTCTGTCCTGGGTCAGCAGCATGCAAGACAAATGCCCTATCCCTGTGCTATTGCTCTGGCCCCTACTCTATGTTTTTTGATGTGATACTGACGCAGGCTAAAAGAGGAAGAAAAACTTACACTATTAAGTGCAAATCTGTATTTAAATAAGATTTATTTTACATAAGATTTGATTTGGACAATGGCGATTGGAGACTCAGAACATCAAGTGGGGCACTTGCCTTGAATGTGACTGATCCAGGTTTAATTCCTTGTAGTTCAACTGGTCATCTCAAGCACCACCAGGAGTGATACCTGAGCTTAGACAGGAGTAAGCCCTGAACACTATTAGGTGTGGCCCCAAAATAAAAATAAATCAAAACAAAATCAATCCTAATTATATTTCATGGGCTCAAAATTAGTCAATAAAACAATTAAAAAGGTACCATGAAAAAATAAACTTTCGCTAATGATTTTTAAGCCAAGTTTATTTAGTAATTATTTTATGTAAAATTTTTACAATAATCATTCAATCAATGAATTTTCATTTGCTTTTACTATATCTAAACACATATAATACAAATGTAAAATTAATCAATATAACTTTAATCTAGGAAGGAAAATACATTTAACATCATCACACAACAGTTTTGTAACTATGATATATCTAAAAAAAATAGTATATTTTGAGAAACATAAACTAAAGCTTATTATAAACCAAGAGTATGAGGCTTGATATAATCAAGAATATATATAAAGGTAATTCAGACCAGAAGCCAAAATGAAATTAAAGTGAAACACATTACACTAAAAAGAAACTATATGCAGAAAGGTACTAGGCAGAATGCAACACTATAAATGAATGGAAACATACTCAGTGTGGTGAGCAGATAAATTTGGCAAGTGAAGATTAAAATTGAGGTCTTAGAGATCCATTGAATCATGTAAAACTTGAAGTGTTTTAAAGGCTGGCCTGATAATTAAAAGTTTAGATACGGTATGTAGAACAACTACCGTATTTTCTGGGGTATAAGAAACCAGGCATATAAGACGATTTTACAGTTAAAACATAGGGTTAGGCTTATATTCGCTGTATCAGACAGAACGTTCCTGTGCTGCAACTGTATGTACCACCGTGAGTCAATCACAACAAGCAAAGGTTCAAAGGTTATACTGTCATAGACTTCCTCTCTGACTCTGGCCGATCTGAGCAGGCTTTGACAGTGTAGATTCGGTACAGAACATTGTCTAATTTGCATGCATAAAAAGCCTGCTAGGATTGGCTGAGTTAGAAAAGCGGTCCGAGCAGCCTTGCAGTGACTGGTGCAGGATCGAGTTGGAAATTCGTTTGATGGCAATATTCAGACAATTTTTGTTTAGTGGCATATCGAAATGTTTTTCAGGATATACTCAGTGTATAGGACAACCCCTGATTTTCGGCTGACTTTTTTTTCGTTTCAAAAGTCGTCTTATACACCGGAAAATATGGTAGTTGAGCTATAATATGGGTTGTTACTGAAAGGTGGATAAGGACAGAATTGGGCAGAAGTTTTATTTATTCAAATTGTTATAGGTGTCATAGTAATAGAGATAGAGGTCTACCAAAGTAGATTAAGATAGAATGGAATGTGTTCAAAACATTCTATTGACATAAAATAGGCAGGTTTTGATGAACTGGAATGTAGCAAGTTATGCACTGATGAAGGGGGCGATGTATTTTATATGACTGAAAACCAACTACAATTGAAAACCAACTACATGGTTATATGTTTGTTACTATGGAACTTAAATAAATATATTATTTAAAAAAGAGTTATGAAGTACTTTTTAATATTTGGACATATGAGGAATATATTTGAGACAGTGAGCCTCTCATGGAGAGTGTTTAGTATAGAGATATAAGGGAAGAAGGTCAAAAATGTGTTGGCCCATCAAATTTGAGATTCCCAGAAAATATCTGAGTGGAAGAAGACACATACAATGAGATTTCAACAGCTTTCACCAAGAGACACAAACTTGTGATTTCTGGCATGATTGTCATATTTAACATCAAAGTGGACAAGGCAGTAATGGGGCCAAAATGGAAGAAAAAAAGCATTCCATGGACACAGTCTATGCAACGAGACTTCAGTCAGTAAAGGAAATCAGGAAGTAATCTGTGAGCATAACTCAGAAAGAAAAAAAATTTAGAAAACATTTATTTTCATGTAGAAAAGAGTATTAAATGAAGAGGTAAAAAGTGAAAAAAATTATCACTGGATTGTTGCCTTGCTAAAACTTTGCAAGAGCATAAAAAAGTAATAAATATAAATAAATAAAAATAAATTTATCGTTTTCAGTGTGAATAATAAAAAACACATCAAAATAAATTTATTGGTGAATAGAAAGTTACAAATAAAAATCTAGTGCTTAAAAGTAGAGAAACCATGATTGTCTTTGTATTGAAAATGGACTTATGTGTTTGTTTTGTTTGAGGGACCACACTAGTAGTACTCAGGAAATACTCCTGGCTCTGAACTCAGAGATCTCTCCTGGCAGCACAGTGGAGAAAAACAAGTACCCTAACCACTCTACCTACTATCACTCTGGATCCTTTCTTAAGTCAAAGTCATAAAGTTTCTTCTTTTGAACTAAAAATGTCCCCATAGAACCACCCTAAAAAAGAAAGGGAAGGATTGAAATATAGTAAGTGTAATATGTGGTAAGACTATATGATCATGGATGGAAAAATATCTTTACAAAATGCAAATCTTAGCACACATGCCTTTCTAGAGAGTTGAAATCACCCTATATTTTAGTCATTACAACATTTAATTGAGTCACAAGTCAAATATTCTCTTAACTCCTAAATTAAGAATGAATGGGATTTCATCTTTCTGGGTCAGATGCTGATTTAGAATATATTAGTATAAATTACCATGATGATTATACTTATGTGAAAATAATGGGGTAGGATTGTGTGTGAGTTACTGATGTGGGAAAATGGCATAAACGGGTGCAAAGAAATGATGAGAGGGTAGAATATGTCCAGGATCTGTGAAGTTAAGGTTTAACTTCAGGAAGATTGGAGAGACGATAGGATGTGAAAGTGTACATGTACAACTGGCAAGATAAAACATGTACATGTATTGGTCTCTGACTCTAGTTAAGCATAGAAATTTACAAAACCTTGAAATTTCCTAAAATCATTAAGGAATCTCTGATTCTATTATCTGTCTTTGACACAGGTCTTCTGTAACTCTTACAAGTTCCTGAAAGAGGATAACTGGGGAGCAATTTTTATTGGATTGAGTGGTTCTAGATGAGTCATGTGAGAGATACAGTGGGCTTCTAAATGGGACTGATCACCAGAAATCCGAAGCCATGATTAGAAGCTGTGGCTTACAAAATCATTCATAGTTGAGTATGAAACATGCAATGCTTCAGCACCAACCACCACCAATGTCAACGTCCCTCCACCAGTCTTCCCAAAGTCCATCCCATGCTACCACCCCACCACAGCCTGTCAGCATTACAGGCTCATTTTTAACTTCGGTTGTTAAAGTTTGGGTTTCATAGTTTCATTGTTGTTGACTCTGTGGCTTGGATATTTAGTTCTGTCCTTGTGGCTTGGGTATTTAGTTCTGTCCTTTCTCAACCACACCAACACACCTGAGATCCCGTCTCAATTATTTCACATCTCTCTTTTTCCTCCACACAATTTCTTTCCATCTCCTCACTACACTCTGGAGCCAAGTATATAAAAGTTTGGGATTTTGAATCCACCATCTATCCTCCAACGAAAGGAGAGTGATAATGGAGTTAACAGCTGACCACATCCACTTGATGAAGCATCATTAAATAAAAAACTGGATGTCATGGGATTCAGGGAATTTTAGGGTGAAGTGACAGGGATGAAACCAATTTACAGAAAGTTGACATCTTCCATTAGGGTTACAAGTTCTGGGTCTTGGAATCTGCTCACCCTTTTGCCTTTTTATCTCTTGATCTCCCCATACATCTGTCTATCACCTTTAGCATTTTTTCCATCAATAATGGCAAGGATATTAGTGCTTCCTGAAGTTCCATGAGCCAGAACAGCTGTCAACCAAACTCAAGAGCATAATATGGACTTGAGATGGTTTTCAGAAATATATGTGTGTGGTAATGAGAGGGGGTGGGAGTAGCCTTTTGGGGATCCCTCAATTGATGGAGGTTGATCTGTTTTGGAGAAGATAATATTAAATGTCAGTTACATTCCAGTGCACCTAGTCAATGTCACAAAAAAGTGATCTTTGTAGGTAAAAATGTCCTCCAGTTTAGTAACCATAAACATTTATTTTCTGTGAATAATAGAAATTAATCAGAGAGAGGAAACATACAGAAGGGACAGATTGTTTTCTTATTACTAGGAAGAAAAAGAAGCAAGTCCTTATTAATTAGTGTATATATTGGGATTAAAGATAATGATCTATTGATAATGGCTATAGTCTGTGATATTGTGTGTTGGGATTGAGTACACCATGCACATATGTGGGGATTTAGAATAGTCCTTATCTTAAAATAAAGTAGATAATATATTGGAATAGAGGGCCATGCATATGTTTGAGATTAAATATGTTAGGCAATAAGATTATGTTTAAGTAAGTTTTTTGTTTGATTTTGGGCCACACCAGGCAGTAATCAGGGGTCATTCCTAGTTCTGAGCTCAAAAATCGACCCTAACAGACTCGAGGGCCCATATGGAATACCGGGGATCAAACTGGTTTCATCCCAGGTCCACTGCTTGCAAAGCAAATGCCCTACTGCTATGCTATCACTATGGCCACATGTTTAAGTAAGTTTGAATGTGCAGTGTGGGGACTTTATCTCTACCAAGGGGTATATGGGGGGAGATATGCAGGATTTGGCTTAACTTACCTTTTCTTTAGGTTAATTTTTAACTTCTCTTTGGAAGAGGAAAATTAGAGATTCTCTTCCACATCTTTATAAATGTACCTCATCTGCTATAGGACATAAAATGGCATACCCTTGCATGTTACATTATATGTAAAATAGGACAAAAGCTTTTGAATTATGATTTGAATAGCATGTCTATTCATGAGTAAAATATGCAAGTTAAACCAGTTGTGACAGAGAATTGGTGGTTTAGAGATTTTTCTGTATTCAGTTAAAATTCTCAAATTGGTTATGATGAGTTCTTGCAAAGGGTTTCTACATAAGCCACAGGGAAACAAAGAATAATCTTGAAAAATACCTGTCCCAGAGACAATATACCTCGAAAAAAACCTTTAAATACCTCACAACACCTTAAATCATAGCATAATATTATGACAAAGGAAGAATTAATGAATAGAATTTTTTGAGTGCTTTTTTATTTTGGTGTGGGGAGGCCTACACAGCAATGTGCAGGACTTATTCCTGGCTCTGTGCTCAGGAATTACTCCTGGTGATGCTTGGGGGCACCATATGGAGTGCTGGGGAGCAAACCCAGGTCAGCAGTGTGAAAGGCAAGCATCCCAGCTGCAGCTCTGGCCTGGAAAAGAATTTTAACTGTATTTTGTTCTAACTGTTATCTAAATATTTATCTTTGAAGGTATTTTCCTGCCAGCATTTCCCTAGACTGCCTACTAGCAATGTCCCTGTTTCCCTCTTTTTAGCATATTTTATAGCTGCTTTTAGACTGACTGCTATTCTCTAAGAGATTAGAATGTTTGGCTGTAACTTCTGGAATATGTGACCAGCATATAACTAGCATTGGAGCCATGTATAATAAAACAGGATCGGAAATATACATGTAAGTAAACGCAAGATAAAAAGCACAAGTAAAGTCAAAGAGAGATTTCAGGGTCACTGTGAAAATGACTGCCCCCTGACAATGCTCTCTCCTGAATAGCTAAAAGGATCAAAATTAATCACCTTGAGGGGACACTCAAAAGGCATAAAAGAGCCAACTGGAAACACTTCAGCTGAAGTTGCAAATTCAGGCAGAGAATCGTCTGATCCAGGGACCTTGGTCCAATCCATTTTATCTGACAGTTCAAGAAAGATTTGCAGTAACGAAATCACATTAGGGAATAGAGAACAAAGCGCCAGAGAAGAACAAACAAGTGACTTGGATCTTACCCAAAGGCAGAACAAACAGGAAGATGCTTTCATTTACTGGATTCAGCTGGAAGAAAAGTGGCTTTCCAGTAAGTATCACTGAGAAACGTGTGGGAGCACATTAATACCAATTTTCAAGAGCTAATCTCAGAAGATCCAGCTTGAATTTAGCATCTATTTCCAGATTTAAATTTTTGTATATGCCCTCTTGGGATCCTCATGCCTCAGCCTCTTAAGATACTGGAGGAGAAATGTATAAAGTCATGTAAGAGGAAACAGATGGGGAATTGTTTATGAGGTTTCACCAATGGCAATATAACAAATTCTAAATTATTTAGATTTTTGGTTGTACTGTTACTGTGTTGTTATGATTCTAATTATTCACATTATCGCCTACTGAGCATTTGAATCTGATCATTTGCCTCATTAGAAGACTGGTTGAGAACAAAAACAGACATCAAATTAGTGATTGTAATGAAAAATATGACTAGAAAATTATTTAAACCCATGCATGGCAAATGTTATTTGCAAAGGACATTGAAAATTTGGAAATACATTGGTGATGGGAATGTTGCACTGGTGAAGGGGGTGTTCTTTACATGACTGAAACCAAAGTACAATCATATTTGTAATAAAATATTAATAAAACATTTTGGAAAATTTGGAAATACATTGGTGATGGGAATGTTGCACTGGTGAAGGGGGTGTTCTTTACATGACTGAAACCAAAGTACAATCATATTTGTAATAAAATATTAATAAAACATTTTGGAAACAAAAAACTTTCTCTATTTCTACCATCTATGAAAATAGAGAAAATCTGTAGGTGCATAAAAATAGATCTGACCAATATAATTTTCTATACTAATTGGTGGTTGATATAAGGAATTCTAGTATGCCCTTTAAGAACTGGCAAAAATATACATTATTTCATAAAATAAGAAATAAGCCTTTCTAGTCCAATTAATGAAGCTAAAAAGGCCTCAATCCCCAAACCGGAAAATTATAGTATAATAAAAACAAAGCAACCCCAGAGTATCTTATAAGCAACAAAATTGTATAAAATATCGTCTAATAAAATTATACTTATCCAAAATATGTATTTGAAAATACTGAAAAGTATATCAAGTTACTTTAACATATCAATAGGCTAAAGAAGAAATTTTATATGAATAACAATTGATACAAAAAAAGACTTTATTTGATCTATAATATAAAATCTGAGCACATTATAGCTACCTCAACTTGAAAGCATCCCTTTAAAAAGAACCTAAAGCTAAATTTACAGTTAATGATTAAATATTGAATGTATTTCCTCTTAGAAAAGAAATAAGACAACACTATCTAGTCTGAACATTTGTGTTCGATTTGGCACTGAAACTTTTAGCCAAAGCAAATTTTATTACAAAGAAATACACAGAAAAAGCCCTCTTGAAGATATGACGATTAACAACATAGAAACAAACCCCCAAATCTACAAAAATGTTTTAGAATTAATAAATGAGTTAAGTCAGGAAGACAAAAATAATAGTAATATATTAAATGAGTCAGTCACATTTAATATAAAATATCTTTATTTTTAATACTAAAACCAAAATAGCAGCTAGGACACTTGTCTTGCATTGGGCTGACCGAGGTTCAATCCCTGGTATCCCAAGTATTTCTCAGATTCTACTAGAAATGGGATTCTGAGTGCAAAGCCGAGTAAACCCTGAGTACTACTAGGTATGAACCCCCAAACACAAACAAACAAATAAATAAATCATGAAAAAATAAAAACAAAGTAATATAATTTCTCCTATGAAAATTTCATCCTTAAACAAAATGTTACAAACATGTAAATGATATTTAAGTTGAAAAAGCAGTCCATGCTGACAGAGAGAATAAAATAGATGGAGAAAGAGAAGTAAGAGATGAGAAAAATCCAAGGAGGCTTTGCTGCACTGCCATGTGCAAATTGCCAATATCCCTACTTTGATGATCACGACATTGAATGTGATTCCTATAAAAATTCCTGAAAAAGTTTTTACAGAGACAAACTTTTTTGAAAACATATGCAGAAAAGGACTGGAATTATTGTAATTAAAACTATCTTCATAGACAAGACTAAAGTAGTAGGAGTCACTCTACCTGAAACAAGTGAGGCATACTAAGATTTAAATACATGTTCTTTGGAGTTAAAGAGTTAGCTCAATGGAGAATGTACATGGTTTGCAAGTGGAAGGCAAGTGAATCTATCCCTGCTACTGCATAATTTATGGATCATGATTCCTAGGCACCTGAGCACAGAATCAAGAGTAACTATGAGCACTGCTAAGTGTGGCAAGAAAAAAAATTTTCCCCAAGAACATCTTTTATATTATCTGAAAGACTTTCCTTTATATATTTTTTTCAAATTCACAAATATTTCTGCAGAATGTGAAAGAATAAGCAGTTTAAATATTCTTAATTGAATTAATATTTATTAGTAACATAAATAATAGTTCTATTTTTATATACAGTATAAGAAACTAAAATGAAAGCATGTGCAGTGAGATATTTGATCATAATTGGCAAATGATGAAATATTTAGTGCACTTTCACACAATCATTCATAGAGTGAAAACATTTTTCACACCTGAAAATACTTAAATTGACCAAACTGATAATGCACAGATAAATTAACAATACAAGCACAATCTCCAATATCTCTCACACACATACATAAACATAGGAGCACAGCATAATTAATTTTTAAATTAATAATCTCAAAGCAAATCAGTACATAAAAACAATCAAATGTAGTTCTGAAGTATAAAATATAAAAAGTTAGGATAGAATTTAGAGTCAAATAAATTTTGTTTAAATGAAAAGATTGCTACGGGTATTGCAAAAATGGAGTTTTGAAAGTTCTCTACAGAAAACAATTCCTAGAAAGTCCTCTTTGACAAATGAACTTGGCTAAACAAGAAATACCTGGCTATGATAAGCTACTTGGAAATCAGGGATAATAATTTTTTAAAACAATAATGTTGCTTAAAAGTTAGGGGAAAACACAATTGAGTACTGCAATAATCTGTCAAAAATATCCCAGATGGATGCTGCCCAACAGAAATAGAGCAAAAGCCACAGATGGTAGCTACACAAGAAATTCAAGTTTTCCAGTAGCCCTGAAAACTCAATACAGTAGTGAGAACCAAATAAAAGTAACCCTAATACTAAAACCAAAATATTTATACATACATGAAAATGTTATTATTTTTCAATGAAGGCAACAGAAGAATTCACTGAGATTGTTATTACTGTCTTACATGTGTCACCATGACTTTGAGACTGGTGTGTGTTTAACACCTGATTCTTAAATTTGAACTAACTACATTCCAGTCTCTCCATAGTAGATTAAGACTATCATATTAGTAAACACACTTATAAAGGATACCAATGTAACATCATAATATTGTTTTATATCCCAGAGAAATCTAGAATAAAATATTGAGAAAAAATACTTAAAAAAAAACAAAACAACAACAGGCCAGAGCAGTGGCACAGTGGTGGGGCATTTATTTGCCTTGCACATTGCTGACCTAAGACGGACTATGATTTGATCCCCAGCATCCCATATGGTCCTCCAAGCAAGGAGTGATTTCTGATCGCATAGCCAGAAGTAACCCCCAAGTGTCATTGGGTGTGGCTGAAAAGCCAAAAACAAACAAACAAAGAAAAAATAAACAACAGTGGATCAGATAGAAATTTGAACTACAACAATTCCATTAGTTTATACCAGAATATATTTTAAGTGACAATTTCTGACTATCATTATGATTTACTTCCTTTTAATCTGGAGAATTTTTTCTGGATATAAACATACTTAATAAAAATAATACATTAAAACAACCATTACATTATGAAGCAGTGCAAAATGTTTCTTATCTATAGCTGTGGTTTTCTTGATACATCCATCCTTCTTCCTTAACTCATTTTCCTCGTGACATACTGAATGCATAATTAATAGACCAGATAAGCATCTAGTAGAAAAAAATAATAGCTTTAATTTTAAACTGTCATCACCCTAAAAGAAAAAACAGCCTTCATGAATCCTGATGAGCCAGCCTCTTGTATGAGCAGCATACCCACCCTTGTCCCAATGCAGAAAGTTTCTTATTCTCACCTGAGGCACAAAAATCCCCACTAACATTTGTGAAAATCCTTGAGAAGGGCCAAGGGGCTCCAAATAGCCTCTTTAGTCTGCTACTAATGCTGTTTTTGCCTTTTTTTATGTCACTCATGCTTTTTCCAGGTGTATTTTAGCACCTGCCTATAAATGTCAGAAGCTAAAATTTGGTGGAAAAATAATGACTAAACTTTTCTATGGCGCTATTGCAGAAGGAGCCTTTGAATAAGTACAATTGATCTCCCTTTCTTGGGAACAATAAAATTGTAAAAGTTTTGTGCATTATGCACACACACACACACACACACACACACACACACACACACACACACAAACAACACACACACAAATTTCCCAAAAATTGGAGCCAGAGTTATAGCACAGTGGATAGGTATGGTATTTACTTTTCACGCGGCTGACTGGGGTTTAATCCCTGACAACCAATATGGTCCCCTGAGCCTGCCAGGAGTGATTCCTCATTACGAAGCCCTGAGTGCCACTGTGTGTGGCCCAAAAACAAAACAAAAAAAGAAATGTTTCCAAAAATGTAAAACTTTTTTCTTGGATGGCCCCTACGTGTTTCCCAGACACTTGTGTGGAGGACAAGTTTGGTCCTCTCACTCCACTCTTTCATCTATAGAAGCTGTAGCTCTCTGAACATTGCTTCCTACTCTCCTACAGCTTTTATCCTTCATGCTTCTTCTCTTTCATATCTAGTTTGACCAACTCCTTGAGTCCAAGCAGTAAGTGAAATTATACTGCTTGGGCATTACTAATTTGCTATTCACCACAAAGTAATATGCTATTTCCTTATAAATATAACCCCTTGTAAGCAGACTAACAGTACCAGAATTTTCAAATACTTTATACTTGAAGTTTATTAATATATGGAGGCTTCTTAAAAATCCAAAGCCAACTGCACCCAGCACCCATAATCACAAATGCTTCTGACCAAAATCTGACAAATCTGACCAAACTTTAGTTATGCTCATATTTGGATGAACATAATCAGGTATTTTTTGTAGTGAGCGTAGGAAATCTCCCCACTGCTTTCTCATACTTCCAGAAGCCCTAGCAGCCAAAACTACAATGACCACAGTATCAGCAATAGTGCTTGGAATTTCTGGATCACATGGCCAACAATTTCAATTTTTAAAATACTGTTTTCTCTATAGACAACACATCAATTTAGAGACCAATGTATATCTGAAGCTAACTAATATTCAGATAAAAAAGAAGTAAATAATAATCAACTAGCAACAAGAGATTACTGAAAATTTTGACAAATGACTTAACAATCTCATTGTGATATACAATAATTTTCACAAATTTTCTTGTACTTTCTTTCTCTTTCTTCTTTCTTTCTTTTTTCCTTCCTTCCTTCCTTCCATCCTTTCTTTCTTTCTTTTTTCCTTCCTTCCTTCCATCCTTTCCTTCCTTCCTTCCTTCCTTCCTTCCTTCCTTCCTTCCTTCCTTCCTTCCTTCCTTCTTTCCTTCTTTCCTTCTTTCCTTCTTTCCTTCTTTCTTTCTTTCTTTCTTTCTTTCTTTCTTTCTTTCTTTCTTTCTTTCTTTCTTTCTTTCTTTCTTTCTTTCTTTCTTTCTTTCTTTCTTTCTTTCTTTCTTTCTTTCTTTCTTTCTTTCTTTCTTTCTTTCTTTCTTTCTTTCTTTCTTTCTTTCTTTCTGTTTTTGTTAATAATTTTATTCCCACTTACCTGGAAACAAATTATTATGATCAATGATGTCATCTATATGATGCATGCTCTTTAAATAAAGTGATTTATATTAAAAATCCAAGGCATTCTGATCCCTTTTTTTTCTGCAAAAATATGTACCGATATGTATATTTTGTTTTTGTCTCCGAAGTGTATTATGATTCTCTGTTTTTGTTTGATTGGTACTGGATTACACATGGCAGTGCTCTGAGGCCCATCATACCTAAGAAACTATGGTCTACTGGGACTGACCATACCAAGTATGTACTTCAGCCTGCTGAGATCACTCAGTCACTTACAATTCTTGCAGGGGTCTCAAATTTGCGGCCCATGGGCCACAAATGGCCCTCCATACAACATTCTGTGGCCTTGTCCTAGAGGAATCTTTTTTTGTTTTGTTTTGTTTTGTTTTAGTTGTTTGGGTCACAGCCCCCAATGTTCAAAGCTTACTACTGACTTTGCACTCAAGCATCACCCCGATTTTGCCTCCTGCGGCCCCCAGGTAAATTGAGAATCGATACTCAGAAGTTATTCAGTTAACAAATCTTAGTTGTACCAACACTGTTTCTCTGTGAAGGAGAGAACTCCGCATGAGTATACAAAGAACAACATATGCTAACATCTTATTCTATTTGCAACCTTTGTGCTAACTAACATTATTCACAGCACTCACATTTGTTTACCTTTTAATTTCATATTTCACACTAAGAATCATTGGTAACTGTGGGTCCGGGGCAAAATTTTACAGATTCAGAAGTGCCTAGTCCTCTTTCTATTGCTGCTCTTCAAGTTACGGACACAATTGTCTGAGTTATGTTATGTGGCAGTGTATGTTCCCTGCTTTATGTTTACGTGGGACTCTGGAGTGAGAGGGCTGTGTGGGTGGGACAATAAGCCTCCTCCTTAGTGTAAACTTTCCTCAGGAATATATATGGGTGACCAGTACAGTGATCTATAATAAGTGGGGGAGACCAGGGATTAGTACATTGGATGGGTGCTAGGTTTGCTTGTGGCTAAGGTTTACTAGTCAAAATTCCTTATGGTTCCCTGGTCACCACCAGTTGTGTTCCCTGGGCATCACCATATGTCACTAAAATAAAAGATAGAAAAAACAAATGGAAGATGGAATGTCAGAATGAATAGGGTAATGAGATAGAGGAGGAAAAATCTTTTTTGCCTTGTACATGGCCAAACCTGGTTTATTCCCCTGCAACCTATCTGGTCCCATGAGACTGCCTGCAGTGGTCTCTGAGCACAAAATTAGGAATAAATCCCTATTCACCACCAGGTGTGACCCAAAAATAAAAAAAAAATTAAGTTTTGATCCCTGTTATTCTATTTTGTTTCCTGTGCACCATCAGGAGTGTCCCTGAGTAACTATGGTTATAGCCCCAACACCAAAAAATCCAAACCAAAACTAAAATATTTGATACCTTACACTACATAAAACTCATAATAAGCTGTAAAAAGGCAGGCATTTCTAATGTGACTGATGAATCTGCAGATAGAAGCCTAGGCACAGAGATCAAGAAAACATATCACATGAATGTTGCTGAAGGCAGCAGAGCAGATCATTAGAACGGTAACAGCACAAAATCTTGAGTGAGACACCAAAGATTCAATCAGGTATGTTCGATCTTCACAAGACTTTCTCAAGAATAATAGTGTGACTCTAATGAAAAATCAATAATAGGTAATGCATTAACTTTTTATTTTTAATTCTTTTTTTTTTTCTTTTTTTTTTGGTTTTTGGGCCACACCCGTTTGACGCTCAGGGGTTACTCCTGGCTATGTGCTCAGAAATCGCCCCTGGCTTGGGGGGACCATATGGGACGCTGGGGGATCGAACCGCAGTCCGTTCCTTGGTAGCGCTTATAAGGCAGACACCTTATCTCCAGCGCCACCTTCCCGGCCCCTTATTTTTAATTCTTAAAATGTTCACTAAATTGTTCTAAAGAAATTAGGTGTTTTAATTTGGACTATTTAATTTTAACATGCTTTCATAATTATTCCATATATCCTAATCTTGTTACCAAAGATAATTTAGTAATATATTATTTTTAAGTAATATCAACACATTTTTAGAAGCTTCATTTAATGGTATTCTATATTTTGGCAAAAAATATCTAGCATAAAATTTACAAGAATATGCAGTGAAATTCACTTATGTTTATCAATTCTTACAGTTCCCTTCTTGGCAAAATTGAAGCAAGAGTTGGAGGTATTTCAATCATTGTGAAGGATAAAGATTTCCTATATTGATGTCATAGTAGAGTTGTATATCATATATACTAAATGATAAATGGGTCTTGAGGTAGTATCAAAACAAATAAACAGAAATAATATTGAATTTCCAGCAAGTCTGTCTCTTATACTGTTTGGAAACATCTGTCTAGTGCTTATAATTGATATCACAAACAGATATCATAAAATGGCAGATCTGGTAAGAAGCTCTGACATGCCTTATAAACAATCTTCTAATTTGAAAATATTGATGTCCAGAGAGGTATTTAATCTGATAGGATTATATAGAATATTTTATAAAAATAATGTGTACAGCAGAAAAAAGAAACAAAGAATGCCAAAGCTAATGAAATCAATCTATTTGTAGATTGGACTTTGGGAAAACACATCAACTTCCCAATTTCATTTTTCAAGGGCTGATCTCAGAACTCCACTAAATAAAATGAGAAAAGAAGGTCAAGTACTTTACAGGCAATCTATTTGTACTGAATTCAGAAAATAGGCCAGGCAGAATTCCATGTGAGTCACCAAACCAGTTCTGAGAGTGGAAACACAAGTTGGCACAGCATCAGGCAATGTTTCATAAATCTTCTTCTCTAACTCACTTCATCCAGTGATGGGCATTATAGTCAAAATACAGAGCCGCCAAGCAGGATAAGAACAGTGATATCTGGGCCCTTAATTGGGACTTCAATTTCTGTTCAGCATCCTAAAGTCTTGAAAGCTAAAAGATTTTAAAGTAATTATGCAATTGTGAAAAATCATTTAATAAGAAAAATGTGGGATCGTATGATAGTATAGTGGGTAGAAGACACTTGGATCATAAGTGGCCAACCTAGGATTTGATCCCTGGCACTAAATGTTGTCTCCTAAATCTAGTCTTCAGAGCTAGCAATAAACCCAGTGCACTGTTAGTTGTGCCACCTAAAACAAAGCAAAGCACAGACACACACAAAAGGAAAAAATAGAGATAATAGGAGAAAATCTTAACATTGTTTTTCTAAGATAATACCTATTTTTTTATTTTTTTATTTTTATTATGACTGAAGTTCATTACACAGAATTATTTATGGTTCATAGTGTCAATGAATAAAGGGCATTCCCACCACCAATGTTGTCCTCCCTCCACTCCTGTTCCCAGCATATCTCCCATATCTCCCTCCTCCCCCCCTCCCAGAATACTAGTGTAACTGGTCTCCACTTTGCAGCTTGTTGTAGGTTGGGTATCTATTCTGTTTGGTGTTCCAGTCTGGTCATTTTTTATTTACACTACATGTTCACATGACTAGTCCTGGTATCATTCTTTCCCCCTTCCCTCAATTTATGAGGCTGAATGATTCAAATTATGCTATTTTGTTGGAGATAAAAAGGTTAAGGAAAAGAAAAGAAAATATTTGGTATCAAGTACTAAAAAAAAAAAAAGAAAAGAAAAGAAATGAAAAAAATCACCAAATAATATCCAGAAGAGTGAAAAAAAGTGGAAGAAAAAAGAGAAGGAAAATAATATCTAAAACAGACAAAAACAAAACAAAACAAAACAAAACAAAACCAGAATAAGGAATGCTGGAGTGGCAGGGTTTGGTGTTATCCCACTTTTTTTTTGTATAGGCACAGTAAGTATTGGGGAAGGAAGGAAATTTCCATGGTCTAAGAGATTCAGGATTTCTCCGCTCTTGAAGCATATTGTCATGGGAACAACCACTGGCTCCATACCTTCTCATTGCCATATTCCAGGGTTTGTTGTGTGTGTGTGTGTGTGTGTGTGTGTGTGTGTGTGTGTGTGTGTGTGGTGTCAGGAAACTTTCCTCTTGGTTGTGGATGAGAAAATCAGGCCACTGTAGCAAACAATCTTGGTATTTTCTCAGGTCCTAGGACAAGGCCTAGGATAGAGTCTTTAAGGTACTAGCAGTGGTCCTCAAACTTTTTAAACAGGGGGCCAGTTCACTGTCCCTCAGATCATTGGAGGGTCTGACTACAGTAAAAACAAAAGTTATGAATGAATTGTTATGCAAATTGCATATATCTTATTTTGCAATGAAGAAACAAAACAGATACAAATACAATATGTGGCCCACGGGCCATAGTTTGAGGACCACTGTAAGAGGTTCTGTTCTAACATTGTTGGTGTGTTTAGTTTTCTGTATCATGTGTTCCATGTTTTTGCTCAATCTCTAATTATGGTTACAAAGGTTCTGCTCAGTCTCTGTTGTCAGAATTGGGCCTTGTACTAAGAAATCTTGATTTTTTGTAAAAGACCTGGGCTATAGCCTAGGTTAGGGTTTTCCTTAATGCTCTCAAGGTACGTTCTGCCCAGACACGGTTGTCAAGGTCAGTTTTCTGTAGTTACTGTTCTTATTTCTCATAGTTCAAAGGATGATACATCTTCTGATTTCCACTTAGTGTTATGTGATGTGAAAGGACCTTCTGATCTTAGGTTAAGTTCTCATTTCCTCGCTGTCCTCATTGTCATATTAACACTAACACAAGTATATCTCCCAACGGAGCTTAGTTCCTGGTGTTGTTGCAGGGAGTTGTTTCAGTTCTATGTCTGGGATCTGGGATTAGAGAATGAACTAACAGTGTCCGATCTCATGGAGACTGAGTTGTATCCACATTGACATATGTCCAGGATGGGAAGCACCCTTGTGTAAAAAGTGTGAGTTCTTATCCTTAGAAGATAAGATCTTGTGTCTGAGTCCATGATTTATCCTTATTTACTGTGCCTATACAAAAACATATGGTGTCCTTTTGTATTGCTGGTGATATTCTGGGTAAGGATGACAGGCTACACATACAGTATCTGTGGTGTGGTCTGAGCTTTTAACCCAGGCAAGACGTTTTCTTGATTTTTGTACCAAGCAGCACCAAAACTGGTAAGGATAAAGAAAATATGCATATATAAAAATAGAGCAAATAGATAAAACTAAGATAAAGAAAAGGTAAATTGAGAAAAAAAAGGGGGGGAAAGGTATTTGAAAAAAAAGTGATGGGGGAGGTATTCTGTATGTTTAGGAATACATATCTTAAGATGCATTATTATAAAGGTAGTAAGCTTATGTAGGCAATATAGGCCTCTCAGTTAGGTCTTCTGAGATAGTCTTGTGGGGAGTGAAAGCCAAGGCACTTTTTCGTATCACAGACTTTGGTCTAGAGTTTAAGATATGATTTGCGGCATTTCAGAGTCCTGTAATGTCCTTGAGCTGGGAGTTTTGCTGCAGCTGATTCCGGTATCATGCATCAGTCCACGATTTGATGGGGGTGAGAGGGGTCACAAGCTCATGTTGGTTGTGTTTTCTTGCTGAGACACGAGATGGGGGGTCGAGAGAGTGTCTTTCATTGAGGAGCTGGATAGTGGTTTGTTGAGGAAGGAGGTCGGTCTTGGTGCCTAACTAGTTAAGAACTGAGGGAAAAGCGGGTTAAATAAAGGGGAGATAACAAATCCGAGTTGAGATATGGGGGAATAGAAGGGTCTCTGAGTGTGAAAGGGCAATGTATAAGAGGGGCTATATACATTGTATAGATGAATAGTTTAAGGTTAAGGCTTGGCAGTCAGAGAGGACAACTGTCTAGAAAGTAACATTCACATAGATATTGATTTCAGAGATCTACTTGAGTGCTATCCTCCATATATAGGGTATTCCATTTCCTTTCCTCTAAGATAATACCTATTGCACAAAAAAGTTATTGGGTGGGTAGTTTTTAAAAGTAAGAGCAGCATTTTCTTGTCAGATAACTTTTACAAAGCATCTTTATCTTTTTGGGGGAAGGCAGGTGAATTAGTTTCACTCTGTCTGGCTCTGTAGCTTCAGTTCTATTTCTGACAGTGCTCAAGTAGAGTGGTGTGTGGGATTAAATTAGGGTTAGCACCATACAAGGCAAATATTTTCATTCTGGTACTATTATTCTGGACCCACTTCCATATTTTAAAATAAAAAAATTATTGTTTGGCTAATATCATTGCATTAGGAGTCAGTAGAGAAAAGTAGAGACTATATTGAGATGTGAGGCTGGAACGAAACCACAAATTGGATGATATGCCCTATTAGGGGACTTTCATACAGTCTACTTTCCCCTCTACATTCTGATGATTTTTAACAATATGTTAATATGTGATCATGACAAATTGATTACAAAAAATTAATTCTGCATTGATCCCTTGACATTCACTTTTGATACCTTGACATCCATTGATATCTTGACCATCCTCCCCACACTGTTTAATGGTTTAAAATGCTCATAAAGCAATGCAGGCATTTTCAAGGTGACTGAAATTGAAAAGAAAGTGAAACTCCAATCTTACACTTTCTGTCAAAGAAGTGGGGCTATGGTGCATAACAGAGATTTTTATGGAAGATACTAAATTTGGAGCGCAGGCACATAAGTCAAATTATTTAGAACAGAGGAAATCTACTGCCATGCAGACATACAAAAGGAGATAAAATTCACTTAAGGGTAATTTGTAGCTGACAGTAAGAATCTTTCAGTGTCTATCCAAAGGAACAAAGCCTTTTAAATCAGACAATAGACTTGGTTATTTATTTACAGTGAGTGTTCAAAAATTACTGACATAAAACTAATATAACACTGATTTCTTTGCAATTACTCTGAAAGCTCCAATAAATCTCTATGTGAAACCTAAAAATATAAAGAAGAAACCAGAATATAGACAGAATGAGAATAGAGGAAATTTCTTCACTGTATCTGACTGAAGATTTCTCATCAATTCCTAATGAAGATGCTGGAAATGATCTCAATACCATTATATGAAATATGCATAGCACAATATTATATATAATTAGTGCTATGCATTTTTTGCTATTTATCAGGAGAAAATTAAAAAGTCTATTATGTTCCCAAAATGTTGTAAAAACATGATCACACTTAATAAAAATATTATTTTTTTCTTTGAAATATAAATGTTACACCTAATTTTTCTGTGCCCTGTGGGGAAAAATTGTTAAGTATATATAATATTCTGGTCAGACCCTTAACATTTAAAATCTTATAATCATTGAAAATAATGAGTACAGCCTCAATTCAGTAATTAAATAAATTCAAACCACTCATTTCTAGCTGAACTATTAGAATGCTGTCCCCATTACCAGAACTCTCTAACATACAATCTCTTTCATTCATATATTGCATTTCTATTTAAGCTGGCCAATTATTACTTCCTCGGTCCCTAGAAATTCAATGACATCTCATTTTCTCTTTGTTAAATCTATCTCACCCCTGCTTTTGACTTTGCTGAATAAAATCAAACACAGTTTTCATGTGTTTGTTACATGAAAAAAAAAAAAAAAAAGAGAAGAAAGGGCAAAAGGAAGAAAAACATAAAAAAAAAAAAAAAATCAAACACAGTTTTATGTATATGCAAGATTTATATCTGATCTATGTAAGACTCAGTCTTTGCCAAAAAATAAAATCTAGGGGCCAGAGAGATAGCACAGTGGTAATGCATTTGCCTCGCACAAGACCAACTCAGAATGGAAAGTGGTTCCATTCCTGGCATCCCATCTGGGACTCTGAACCTGCCAGAAGCGATTTTTAAGAGCAGAGCCAGGAATAACCCCTGAGCACCACTGGTGTGATCCCCCCAAAATAATAATAAAATAAAACAAAATAATTTAGACAGTAGATCAATACCAAAGAAAACACAATGAACACAAATAAGGTTTTTATTGTTTCTATTAAATTTATCTTACTATATTAGAAGTAGGTAAGCACTCTAAATTCTCAGTGGTGAGGTTGAGTGTGTTTACAGAGAGGATATTTCTGAATATATAAATGATTACTATAATTTGTGTGTACTGTGTGGAAGAACATATGTACTGATCATGGGACTCTTCCATTTTTAAAGTGTTACTACTTCGTTTAACTCTACTGATAAGAATGTGTGTCCATGAATTTATCTGAAATGATGATTTATATCACTTGGACTTTGGAAAAGAATCAGACCATGCTAAACTTGCTGACCAAGATGATGATGCATGTCCTAAACTTTCTCCTAGCTGGGTCAAAGTTAGATGTAGCTCATCTTTAATTTTCATTATGCTGGATTAATATGTTAGGTCAAATGGAAATGGACAGTACAGAAAACTAAGAAGAAAGTTACCTGAAGGTCTAAGGTAAACTTAAATGATATTTGGCCTGTTTGGAGTTTGCAGGATGCAGGGATTATGAAGGTCCATCCCACAACTTGAAGTTAGATAACCTAGAGACAATTCTCCATTCATCTTTCTCATTTTCTGCATACCTTGTATGCAGAGATAACAAAGGACTTTGATTCTAAAGTAATAGAATGCCGTTTACTTTCAAGTAAAATCTTTTCTTCTGTAACAAAAACCAGGCATTTCTCCCTGTTATAAAACACTTGTATTCCCTAAACTCACAGCTCTGTCAATGTACTGTGTTTGTGTGTGCATGCACAAGCAATAATCTTGGCATAACCTCAATATTTCCAGGGCAGAATTGGGAATAACAATAACTCCGAAAAAATATGCAGATTCCCATACTTCATGCTTTGGTGTAAATAATGAATCACCTGATATCATGCCATTTCCAGGATCTATGACAGAATCACTTGTTATCTTGTAACTAGAGTGAATGCAACACAGCTCTTGACAGATGTCTAATCAAGTGTCATGTTTTATAATATAATATCTAAAATTTTGAGTATACTGATATTTATACAGTGCATGCTGATGTTACTAAATGTCACCTACTTAAAGGCACTTACTTTTCTATTATGTAGTAAATAACAGAATGTGAGAAAATATTTCAGTTGTTTCTAACATGCTTGGTTCCAAAAATTCCAGTTGACTCAGAAAAATTGAGTCCCCATACATCAATATTTTAAGACCTAAAACTACTGTCTAGCTAGTTGTTTTGAGACCTCCTCAGGAATACTTTAATGATTTGACCCAGTCTTCAGAAAACCTGTAACTACATTACCATGGACAATGAATGGTATAAAGTTAATGTCATTGGGATTAGAATGGGACCAAAATTACAGGAATATATTCTCTAAAGAAAAACATACAAAATATCTCAAGGGAATTTGTGAGAAAAGGAGTAAGTGTCTATTTCTAGGGCACAAACCTAGCCAGTGAAAGAGCCATCTCAAAATGTTTGAATAATTTTCCAGTTTTGATTAAATTCAATTATTCCCTTCAGACTAAGAAAGTGTTTCACACAGGCATGTGTAAGAATAAATTCAGAGACAGTTAAGCTCCCAATGAATACAAAGGCATTGTATTAATATTGGGCATTTAAGTCTCCAATTTGCATTATGGCAAACATTTTTATCTCAGAGTGACATTTCTGCTTTCTCCAAGTAATTCCCAACACTCACTGGAGAGCAAAACAAAGGCTTTTGAATTGTCTGGATGGTTTTACATAACAGCTACACATTATTTTCATTCTGGTTCAATGATCCCAATACTTTCTGAAAAGAATGGAGAGGTTGCATTTGCACAGTGATCTGTGGAAGCTGGAACTCTGAATTGAACAGGTGGTGAGTTCCCTTGTGCCAGAACAGGGCAGATGGATATTTCCCACTGTTGTTGGTTATTAATGGTGAACAGCTGCCTCTCCAGAAAAGTGAGACAGCACATGCGTCATCAGAGCTCATTTTAATGCACTTCTGCAAACAGTGACTCAACCACTTCATTTTATGGGCTTGTTCAACCCCCCCCCCAACCAATCCATTATGGACCACATCGTTAGTAATAAAAATGATTGATTAACCTATCCAAGCCAGTTAGTAATGCCGTCCACATGCTCAATTATACTCCCTTCATATACAATGCTATTCTCATCTCATGGAGATTACTTGCTTGCTCCATCAAATATTGTTCTTTCACATAATCCTTTGGTTGTGGATATACCTAAGTAGAATATTTATTCCACTAGAGAAAGATTTAGGTCCTCATGTTCTTTTTCACACATAACACCCCTTATAGCATAGAAGAGCCATTAGTGTCTAATAATGATTTCTTTGAACATATTTATTCTATCACAAAAAGGACTGGAGATTTTTTACTCGGTTGTCAATAATAGAGATAAATCTTGTACAAAATTGATAGATTATTCACATGAGAAAATGAGAAGCATAGAATTCACTCTAAATGCAGGCTTGTACAATTATGCACATTATAAACATATACCATGCTGTTAGTGAGAGGACTTAGGAGTCCTGTATTCTGTACATCCAAATCTGCAAAAAACATATGAGTTCTAAGTCAATGACTTAAATTCTATAGTTTTGGAAAAACAGAGACAGAGATAGAGGATCAGAACAGAGAAAGAATATTCCCTATTGATTATTTGTGCCAATTAGGTTGTCCTAAAAAGCTAAAAATGCCATAGAAACAGAACTTCACTATGATCCTCCATATACTAACACATGACATTTTTTCACTTTACTTGTACTGACCCAAACTGGCACCCAAAATAAAGACTAAAGGAGAAAAGGCTAAAATAGGAGGAGTCAGTCATGAGAGAAAGTTCAGTGATTCCAGAATCAAACTTTATTTCCAGACCTCCCACCTGTTCAAATGATCTACTTTGCACTTCAAATTGGATATCTGAGATCTATGGTCAAGATCTCAATATGAAAATTAGTTGTGAGAAAGGGGGAAAGCTGTTAAAAGAAGAAAACATTTAATGAATGGAGCTAAATAGCATTTGTATAATAGTGAGCAAGACATTAACATTTCTGTGACTTTGTTTCAGTCCAATAATTTATAAAGGCTGCAAAAATAACATGGTGTTTTGTAGCAGGCATCATGTGTGATGAAAAAGATGAAAGATATTAAAGATGAAAGTTTTAGGATCTAGAATGATAGCACAGCAATGGCACATTTGCCTTGCACGCTGCCGACCTGAGATGGACCGAGGTTTGATCCCCAGCATTCTATATGGTCTGAGGAGCCAGCCAGGAATGATTTCTGAGCACAGAGCCAGGAGTAACCCCTGAACACCACCGGATGTGGCCAAAAAAATGAAAGTTCTAGAACTTTTCTTCTCACAATGAGGGCATCATTTATTTGCGGGTATTTTTTTCAATCTGCCAATTCTGGCCAATAAAAGTAATTGGACTAGAAAACCTATTTTCTTCATATTGCTGAGGAATGGTTGAGTTACAATTTTTGGTCTGGCATATTCTTGTAGGCTTTAAGTCTTCCATGATCTAAATTTTCTTCTGGTTGCTAATAGGTAGGTTTTGGAAAACACAGTATAGTTTGTCATATGAGTGTATGAATATGAGAATCATTAGGGTCCATTAGACTTCAGAAAAATGAGTGAGGAGACAATATAATTTTATAATACTATTTTCTAAATATGATACACATTTTCTCCAAAACACATCATGGACATTTACACATTTTAGATATTCTCTAACAGGGTTCAATAGCCAATAAGTTAGTTGGTGGAGATGAACTGTTGATGATTATTTTCTTATCTGGAGTTGAAGGAGACAACCAGAAAATTAGTGTTAGATGAGTGTACCCTGTTTAAAATATTACTACTAGCTCTGAAAGTTGAAAATTTTTATTTTATCAGTACCATTCTAGAACTCATAATAGCTCTGCCGTGAGGACTCTCAGAACTTTTAAGTAAGACTAAGACACACAGAATGATTACTGAAATTCATAGAGATCACAAGTAATAAAATTAGGTTCGCTCAGAATTACTAAAACTAGAAATGCAAAAGGAAAGTGAGATTAATAAAAAAAAGGGGGACCAAAACTCAATAACATATAGGGAGGGATTACTGAGTAAGACTGAAATGAAGGAAAAAGCACAGAAGTAAGTTAGATTTTAGTCAGTGGAAAAATAATTACAGAAATAAGAACTAAAAAAATGCCTGTAGGTTCTTTCCAAAGCTCTGAGGTAGTTATTTCTTTGCTGACATAGATAAATGACCAGACTATTTCTAAGACTAAAATGGTTTGGCCTTTGAGGGTCAGTTGTCAAAGTGCATCTCTTCAGAATAACATGAATTTCTCTGACAGCACACCATATCAGCCACCTTAGCTCACTGCGGACAACCTGGTTCACTCAGTCTCTGCAATTCATGAAGCATTGAACTTGTGTGAAGTGGTTGGCACAATGCTCAGGACATAGTTACTAACTTGTTTCCAGAAAATTCTGTGGTGTAATAAAGTTAGAAAACCTAGAGTGCTTCTTTTGACTTCAAAATCTCTCTGATGATCAGTGAATAATAAAGCTCTTCCTTAGGGAGACTGTCTTTCAGAGATTCAACTGTGTGAAGATGCCACAGGATGCACTCAGAAGTATAAGCTGTGGCCTGCACTAGTAGATCAGTGTCTTACCTTAACTAATGATACCTTAAGGATTTTTCTGACCAAGGGGAAAAAGTCTACAGCCTCACCTAAGCAATGTGGAGAAGCTGAAGAGAAGAACTCAAAGCAATTATACATTCTGGGTTCTTATTATTCCTGAGGGCTATGGTTATCTGGTTTCTTCGTAAATCTTTACCTGGAACTCTAAAGGAGAAATCTTCAGCAAAAACCTGAGGTTTACTTTGAACTGTATACGCAAGTGCTTGACTCCATCTTCTGTTTCTAACCCTGAGTACAATCCCTTCAACACAAACTTGAGCTTCTAAACCTGGCCTGCAGCTTCTGGTGACCTCCAGCACAGAAACACTGGAGTGCTGAAGCAAAAGTAGAATAAGCAGCTAGATGATCATAGGAACAGAAAATACTGTGAGATGATAACAGTGTGTTTTGCGAAGCAATTAAAACCACAAAAGAGGAATTCTATTGAAGGTAAAAGGAGGAATTTATATGTGTTGGCATCTTTGATTTTTAAGGAGTGTTTGCAATAGATGGGATTACATAGCCTTTTTTGCCAGAAGCTACAACAGAAGCACAAATGTGGTTAAATAACCTTCTCTAGTTCATCCATGGGCAAAGACCAAATTTTAACCATACAGAAAAGTAAATAATCAAATTACAATTTTTCTAAAATGCCAGAATGGAAAAGAAAATCTATATGTATTTAACAGACAAGTTAAATTTTTGCTAGGTTTTAAATGGAATAAGAATGTTTGAGTGGGGGAGGAGGAAAAAATCTAAATAAAGAAGTAAAAGATGTTGGATTAGCACAGAAGGTATGGAGAAAGTCTGAAGTATAAATGTTCACTGGAAAGCTATCTAGGGAAAAAGTGATAAAATAATTGAGTATGACTGATTATCCACTAGAAGCTTGAGACAGGGTTGTGCAAGAACATAAATCCATCCTGGGTCTTTAGTATGGTGGCATAATGAAAAATCGGTTAATGAAGAATAATCTGACAGCTATAGAATGGGATACTTAAAAGAAAAAAATCTTGATTAAGGAGTGAATGATATAAATTGAAAGATTGTAGCTGCAAGAAATATGCAAATGATTGAACACATGATGCATTATTAAAGAAGCTATAGGTATCCAAAATTGGTAAAGAGTAAGTAACTGCCTCCACCAGTTTCAATTTGGTAAATTGAAAACTTAAGAAAACTATTAAAAAATTGAAAAATATAATTACATTCCTTATTAAAGATAAATGTTGACTCATTTGGCATGAAAAATTGACTTTGTCCATGAATATGGCTATCAAGAAAGCTTGTTAGCAAAACCATTTACTGAACTCATAGTTCTAGAACAATCACTGTATATCACTGATATCAGATATTGGGTTAGTTACTGAACACAATCTGCTGAATAATTGACATCTTTGACCAAGATCCTAATTGGATTCTATTCTCTGTAGAAAAGATGAGAATCAAATGACCCAGAACAAACATGAAAAGGCGTGTTTTCTGAGACACATGAAATTAAGCTCATGCTGCTATGAGAAATTACATTTAGTTAAAGAAGAGTCTTTGAAGGAAATGTGATTTGAGGAGCTGAGGAGTTAAGTACTCTCTACTGTCAAGGTTAAGATGGATCCATTTGAAGAGAGGATCAAATTGACCAGCTTACATGGAAAACATAATGGGTTACAAGAAAACTATTTTTCAAAGAAACACTATTCTCTTGAATGTTAGTAGCAGATGATTTGCAAATATAAAAATGCATTGCAATGTATACTTTAATGTTTATTTTTAAATCCATAGCTTAAAAAACAAACCACAAGACTACATCACCTATGGTTACCAATATTAAAAATGGCAGAATGACCGCATAGGCCATATAAAAAATGAAAACCTCATGGATTTAAAAAGACCTTACCTCAATATCAACTCACATCAAATTTTAATTTTCTAGGTCTCTTTAAACACTGAACAAAATTACGTTATAATAAATCTACTTTGTTAGGCTGCTTAACAAAGGATGTAGCAAAATAACCTAAAAAGCAAATATTTTCTCTATCTCTGAGTACTAATTATTTAAACTAATATTAATATTAAATATAATAAGTGTTACACTAGTGAAACTGACATCTCATAGAAAATCATATTCTTAAATCCAAGAAAATGTTTGTTACATATGCACACATACATAAATCTATAGAGTATAATGTTAGAGTAAACAGAGTAGGCTCTCATATATTTTCATTGGAACTGTTACACAATCGTTAATTTGGAGATTATGTTGCTAAAAGAATTACATTGTTAAAGGAATTTATGTTGTTAAAAGATTATGCTGTTAAAGAATGGGGCCAGAGAGATAGATGGAGGTGGGTCGTTTGCCTTTCATGCAGAAGGTCATAGGTTCAAATCCCGGCATCCCATATGGTCCCTCATGTCTGCCAGAAGCATGGAGCCAGGGTTAACCCCTGAGCACTTCTGGGTGTGACCCAAAAACCAAAAACCAAAAAAAATGAATTCACACATTAGTGGGTGAGATGAAAAACTCAGTTAAAACTCAGTTAACATTGACAGGAGAGAAACAATTTTCCTTTAGAGAATAAGCAAAAACTAAAGAATACTAGCCAAAGTTTTCATTTGCACTGTAGGACAAGGAGGAGAGGACTATTTGGACTGCAGTGAAAGATGAAACTATTACCCAATCCATCTTAAAGTGCCTTTTTTGCTTTTGAAACTGTTTAATATATGTCTAGGTGGACAGAGTAAAAGACTAGACCACATTCTTTGTTTGGGGACTGTGGGCTTAATCCTCAGCACTTGGTCCCCAAGCACCATCAGTTATGATGCCCCACCCCAACTCCCCAAAAAACAGACACATAAAACAATTTTGCAGGAAGATATGCTTCCCATGCTTCCCACATGGGAAAGTTTTAGATTTAATCCCAAGAACCAACAGATAAACAATTAAAGAAATAACATAATTCTAAAAAATCTGGCATACGTTTAATATTTAAAAATGGACTTCTTTTCAGGCAAAACCACGCAACTTGAAATAGCTAGTACTGCCTCCAGTTAGAGGGGGAAATAAGGGAGGCGTCAAGTCCAAACAGGTCCAAGACTACTAAGTAGTAGGTTAGATACAGAGGGGACCACACACTCTAGTCGCCCTGGGGGTGAGGGAAAAAGAAATGGGAGGGAAAACAAAAACGGAGGAATAGGGAGGACAATTTGGTGATGGGAATCCCCCCTGATTTTATGTAAATATGTACCTAAAATATTATTGTCAACAATATGTAAGCCACTGTGATCAAAATAAAAATTATATTTAAAAAAATGGACTTCAGGGGAAAAGCAATAATATAGGGGCTAAGGCATTTGCCTTGCATGCAGTCCACTCAGGATTGATTGGTACTAAGCATCACATGTTACATATTTTTGTAAAATTTACTGCGGTAAACTGCAAGGTTGCCAGGCTTCTGCAGGTTACTGCAATAAGCTGCAAGTCTGCCTGCAGCTAGGCTGCTGCATGGCTACAGAGGCTCTATGTTGCCAGGGTCCTGTGCTGCAAGAATCAGAAGAACCCATTGGGCCTGGCTGCTGAACAGGGCCTCATGCCTAGTCAGGGATGCCAACCACCAGTCCACCAGCCCAGACTTAGAGAGAGGGATAGAATCCAAGTATCATTTTTATTTCTCCTGGAGTCTGAAGCCTGCTGCTGATGCCTGAAGGCGAGAGAGAGAGAGAGAGAGAGAGAGAGAGAGAGAGAGAGAGAGAGAAGAGAGAGAGAAGAGAGAGGACAGAGAGAGAGGAGAGAGAGGACAGAGAGAGAGGACAGAGAGAGAGGACAGAGAGAGAGGAGAGAGAGAAAAAGAGAGAGAGGCGGTGGGGGGAGTGGAGGAGGCCCTAATTCAAGACGGAAAGAAAGAGGGATAGTTACAAAGCAGGCAGAATCTTTCCAATACTTTTTCTCTAGCCCCCAGGGACCAGCAGACTATCCTGAACACCTCCCCCCCCCCACTATTTAAGCTTTTCCTTTTATACCCAACATGACAAGGGGAGTGTCAAAGAAGCATGTCCAGGTTTAACTGCAATACATCAAGAAAATCTGATCCCCAAGCCTGTAAGAGGTGATTTCTAAGTCCAGAGCCAGGAATAACTCCTGCACACTCATTGGTGTGTGGCCCAAAAACTGAAAGAAAGGGGAAAAAAAGACTAGTTTAAATTACTTTGTGTTTGTAGCACTAGCTGCAGAAATTTGAGTCCTGTTTTAAAATATTCAATGTTTCACACTACTTAACATAAGAATATTTTCCTACATTTGTTCATCTTCCCAGAAAAAAAATTCTGATCTATCAGTATTATATCCTACTAGTCTGGAAATCTGAAATTATAACAATACACAATTTATTTAGATGATTTTCACTTTTTTTCTTTTGGTTAATTAAAAAATAATGGTTGAAAATGATAGTTTATTATCATCTATACTAATCCCCTCTGTGATCTTAGAGGGGTCCTCAAACTTTTTAAACAGGGGGCAGTTCACTGTCCCTCAGACCATTGGAGGGTCTGACTACAGTAAAAACAAAACTTATGAACGAATTCTTATGCACACTACATATATCTTATTTTGCAATGAAGAAACAAAACAGATACAAATACAATATGTGGCCCATGGGCCGTAGTTTGAGGACCACTGTCTTAGAGTCTTTAGCATGTAAAAGAGAGAGAAAATTATTACTTATCTTATGATAAATGGTTGTATATACAGTTTTGACGTTATATCACAGATGTTCTTTTTATGATGAGAAAATCTAATTAGATGAGTTTGTAGGGAGAGTTTGAAAAATCTAGAGAGATAGAACAACAGACAGGAAGGGCCCTGGTCTTGCATGTGGCTGATCAGAGTTCAATCCTCAACACTTTGTATCTTCGTATGGTTCCCCAAACCCCTTCTGGAGTGATCCCTGAGCACAGAGCCAGGAGTAAGACCTGGAACAGCCAGGTGTAGCAAAAAAATTAATAAATAAATAAATAAATAAGAAAAAAAGGGGAAACAATAACTAACTGTACTCCATTTTAATCAAAGAATAGTCTGCCATCAAAGCTGGAGTTGACATCTTACATTATGTTAGATGACTTTAGAACTAACAAATGGCATGTATTGGTCCTGATAACACACACTGTACTTATTCTTCTTCCTAAATTGTGATCTTAGAGACTTCCCTAAAAGCTTTGTAATTAAAAAGTCTTTTCATTTGTAAAAATTATAAACCTATCATTTTCCCCTGGTGTATATGGTTGACAGAGTTTCTTATATGTTTTTTAGTTGATTTTAAGAACATTGAAGAGTTTCTATATATATTTTTTTCTCCAATTATTTTTATCTTACCATCCCCCCTTGTTACTAATTCATGCCTTACTCCATTCCAAAAATAGGAGCTTCTGGAATCAATCATGTGACTGAAAACATCTGAAGGGCTTTGATTATTGCCATAAGCTCAGTTTAAGAAGGGGGTTCAAAGCCTTGTACAGTGCCTGGTGTGGACCCAAACAAAATAACAATGGGAGGTCCATAAATTTCTCTTATTGAGTGTCATTCTCTTCAAAATAAGTTTAATATTTGATAAAGATAATAATATAACTTTTCTTTATTACTGTGGGTCATACTTGGCAAAATAGGGAAATATAAAATAGGGAAATATAAAGTTTTGAGGATTAAATCCAGGGTGCCCATACTGAAGGCATGTACTCTACCACTTGAGCATGTCCCAATTCCCATGCTAGACTTTCAGCTTACTGAAAAATCAAATTAGTTACTCAAAATTATTTAGCTCTCTAATTGACTTTTTTAATCTTTGGCATACATTAATACTTAGTAAGAGCTAAAAGTGAATTTAAATCTGCAAATGCCTATTAACTTTACCATTTTTGATATGGGATTTGCATTAAGTATTTATAAGAATACATACATGAGGACATTTTACAAGGGCCTTATTACTGTGGGCTATTATTGCAATGAGTCCATATGTTTCTAGTATGTTGCACATAATATAAATGAATTCAAATTACTAAATAAATTTATTACTAGTTGTTCTCCACTGAGGAGCTGGCAAATCACGAACTATTTCATGAAATATAGTCTGGTATGGTACGTCACAAAGTATAATGTGTTTAGGATCACTGGAGTACAGTTAAGTTATAAATTGACTCAGTAAATCAGAACTGGAACCCAATATCCTACTTTCCTAAAAAGCTCTGAGATGGTTTTATGATACTATTTATGAGAATCTAAACATGGGCTATACTAATCATATAACCAATGAATAAATGTATAGTTACATTTGTGATTGCAAGAGTCCATTGGATTCTGTCCTGACAGGGTAAATCTAGTTACCCTAACATTTAAGTTGCTTACCTTAAGTTCCATTTAAGTTACCCTAAATAACAGTAAAGATTTGTTGCTTTAAAAACTGGTTATGTCAGGAAAAGGAGGTTGGCTAAAGAGAATGGAGAAACAGAAAACTTGTTCTCCTAGCAACAACCCCTGAACCTTGATATAAAGAATGTCCAATTAATCTTTGTCACCTGGGATAGTTCTTTAGAGCATAATCTCAAGATTGATGGCTTCATAAAGAATTAGATCGGGCTTGAAATATCTGGACTTCAGAGCATTTAAAGAAATATTTTTTGCCTTCAAAACAAAATATTGTGTCTGGATTCTTAGTCTATTTAACAGCATTGGCTCTCTGCTGTTAAGTTGTTAAGAAACAGTACATATGTAAAGAAATATGTGTGAGTAAAGATTTAAATTTACAATTTTTTTTCAAGTGATGACTTGATCAAATGTTCAGCAATAACAGAGAACAATTTCCCACATATGACAGAATAAATTCTCTGTATCACTCTTTTTCACAATGTGTCTACTCAGAAATGTTATATTCTGAAATTTTCACACAAATAAAGTACAAAAATAAATACATAATTAAAAAGTAGCTGACCCCATCTATCGCAGTCATATAAAATATGTATTATGTTTGCATATTTAAATTTATGTTAATAATTTATTATGATTTATTATCTGGAACACGGCATATATCTTACTTGAATTAAGACTTCTGTTTTTTTTTCAGTGATCTTATATGTATAAGCTTAATTGGCAAAACTTTCTTAAAATTTGAAAATTTTTTCACTGCTCAAAAATAAAATAGCAAAAGTATATACTGAAATAATCTCAGGAGCACAACAGTACAATATCTATTTTTTGTTTACAAAAATTTTTTTTTTAATTTTTTTTTTATTTAAACACCTTGATTACATACATGATTGTGTTTGGGTTTCAGTCATAAAAGGAACACCACCCATCACCAGTGCAGCATTCCCATCACCCAAGTCCCAAATCACCCTCCTCCCCACCCAACCCCCGCCTGTACCCTAAACAGGCTCTACATTTCCCTCATACATTCTCAATATTAGGACAGTTCAAAATGTAGTTATTTCTCTAACTAAACTCATCACTCTTTGTGGTGAGCTTCCTGAGGTGAGCTGGAACTTCCAGCTCTTTTCTCTTTTGTGTCTGAAAATTATTATTACAAGGGTGTCTTTCATTTTTCTTAAAACCCATAGATGAGTGAGACCATTCTGCGTTTTTCTCTCTCTCTCTGACTTATTTCACTCAGCATAATAGATTCCATGTACATCCATGTATAGGAAAATTTCATGACTTCATCTCTCCTGACAGCTGCATAATATTCCATTGTGTATATGTACCACAGTTTCTTTAGCCATTCATCTGTTGAAGGGCATCTTGGTTGTTTCCAGAGTCTTGCTATGGTAAATAGAGCTGCAATGAATATAGGTGTAAGGAAGGGGTTTTTGTATTGTATTTTTGTGTTCCTAGGGTATATTCCTAGGAGTGGTATAGCTGGATCGTATGGGAGCTCGATTTCCAGTTTTTGGAGGAATCTCCATATCGCTTTCCATAAAGGTTGAACTAGACAGCATTCCCACCAGCAGTGGATAAGAGTTCCTTTCTCTCCACATCCCCGCCAACACTGTTTATTCTCATTCTTTGTGATGTGTGCCATTCTCTGGGGTGTGAGGTGGTATCTCATCGTTGTTTTGATTTGCATCTCCCTGATGATTAGTGATGTGGAACATTTTTTCATGTGTCTTTTGGCCATGCGTATTTCTTCTTTGTCAAAGTGTCTGTTCATTTCTTCTCCCCATTTTTTGATGGGGTTAGATGTTTTTTTCTTGTAAAGTTCTGTCAGTGCCTTGTATATTTTGGAGATTAGCCCCTTATCTGATGGGTATTGGGTGAATAGTTTCTCCCACTCAGTGGGTGGCTCTTGTATCCTGGGCACTATTTCCTTTGAGGTGCAGAAGCTTCTCAGCTTAATATATTCCCATCTGTTAATCTCTGCTTTCACTTGCTTGGAGAGTGCAGTTTCCTCCTTGAAGATGCCTGTAATGTCCTGGAGTGTTTTGCCTATGTGCTGTTCTATATATCTTATGGTTTTGGGGCTGATATCGAGGTCTTTAATCCATTTGGATTTTACCTTTGTACATGATGTTAGCTGGGGGTCTAAGTTTAATTTTTTGCAAGTGGCTATCCAATTGTGCCAACACCACTTGTTGAAGAGGCTTTCCCTGCTCCATTTAGGATTTCCTGCTCCTTTATCAAAAATTAGATGGTTGTATCTCTGGGGAACATTTTCTGAGTATTCAAGCCTATTCCACTGATCTGAGGACCTATCCTTATTCCAATACCATGCTGTTTTGATAACTGTTGCTTTGTAGTACAGTTTAAAGTTGGGAAAAGTAATTCCTCCCATATTCTTTTTCCCAATGATTGCTTTAGCTATTCGAGGGTGTTTATTGTTCCAAATGAATTTCAAAAGTGTCTGATCCACTTCTTTGAAGAATGTCATGGGTATCTTTAGAGGGATGGCATTAAATCTGTATAATGCCTTGGGGAGTATTGACATTTTGATGATGTTAATCCTGCCAATCCATGAGCAGGGTATGTGTTTCCATTTCCGTGTGTCCTCTCTTATTTCTTGGAGCAGAGTTTTATAGTTTTCTTTGTATAGGTCCTTCACATATTTAGTCAAGTTGATTCCAAGATATTTGAGTTTGTGTGGTACTATTGTGAATGGGGTTGTTTTCTTAATGTCCATTTCTTCTTTATTACTGTTGGTGTATAGAAAGGCCATTGATTTTTGTGTGTTAATTTTGTAGCCTGCCACCTTGCTATATGAGTCTATTGTTTCTAGAAGCTTTTTGATAGAGTCTTTAGGGTTTTCTAAGTAGAGTATCATGTCATCTGCAAACAGTGAGAGCTTGACTTCTTCCTTTCCTATCTGGATTCCCTTGATATCCTTTTCTTGCCTAATCGCTATAGCAAGTACTTCCAGTGCTATGTTGAATAGGAGTGGTGAGAGAGGACAGCCTTGTCTTGTGCCAGAATTTAGAGGGAAGGCTTTCAGTTTTTCTCCATTGAGGATAATATTTGCCACTGGCTTGTGGTAGATGGCCTTCACTATATTGAGAAAGGTTCCCTCCATTCCCATCTTGCTGAGAGTTTTGATCAAGAATGGGTGTTGGACCTTATCAAATGCTTTCTCTGCATCTATTGATATGATCATGTGGTTTTTATTTTTCTTGTTATTGATGTTGTGTATTATGTTGATAGATTTACGGATGTTAAACCAGCCTTGCATTCCTGGGATGAAACCTACTTGATCGTAGTGGATGATCTTCTTAACGAGGCATTGAATCCTATTTGCCAGGATTTTGTTGAGGATCTTTGCATCTGCATTCATCAGTGATATTGGTCTGTAATTTTCTTTTTTGGTAGCGTCTCTGTCTGGTTTAGGTATCAAGGTGATGTTGGCTTCATAAAAGCTATTTGGAAGTGTTTCTGTTTGTTCAATTTCATGAAAGAGTCTTGCCAAGATTGGCAGTAGTTCCTCTTGGAAAGTTTGATAGAATTCATTAGTGAATCCATCTGGACCTGGGCTTTTGTTTTTCGGCAGACATTTGATTACTGTTTTAATTTCATCAATGGTGATGGGGGTGTTTAGATATGCTACATCCTCTTCCTTCAACCGTGGAAGATTATAAGAGTCCAAGAATTTATCCATTTCTTCCAGGTTCTCATTTTTAGTGGCGTAGAGTTTTTCAAAGTAGTTTCTGATTACCCTTTGAATCTCTGTCATATCAGTAGTGATCTCTCCTTTTTCATTCCTGATACGAGTTATCAAGTTTCTCTCTCTCTCTTTCTTTGTTAGGTTTGCCAGTGGTCTATCAATCTTGTTTATTTTTTCAAAGAACCAACTTCTGCTTTCGTTGATCTTTCGGATTGTTTTTTGAGTTTCCACTTCGTTGATTTCTGCTCTCAGCTTTGTTATTTCCTTCTGTCTTCCTGTTCTTGGGTCCTTTTGTTGAGCATTTTCTAGTTCTATTAGCTGTGTCATTAAGCTACTCAGGTAAGCTCCTTCTTCCTTCCTGATGTGTGCTTGCAAAGCTATAAATTTTCCTCTCAGTACTGCTTTTGCTGTGTCCCATAAGTTCTGAGAGTTTGTGTCTTTATTGTCATTTGTTTCCAGGAACCTTTTTATTTCCTCCTTGATTTCATCTCGGACCCACTGGTTATTGAGCATGAGGCTGTTTAACTTCCAGGTGTTAAAGTGTTTCTTCTGAGTCCCTTTGGAGTTCACAAATAATTTCAGAGCCTTGTGGTCAGCGAAGGTAGTCTGCAAAATTTCTATCCTCTTGATCTTATGGAGGTATGTTTTATGTGCCAGCATGTAGTCTATCCTGGAGAATGTCCCATGTACATTGGAGAAGAATGTGTATCCAGGTTTCTGGGGATGGAGTGTCCTATATATATCCACTAGGCCTCTTTCTTCCATTTCTCTCCTCAGGTCTAGTATATTCTTGTTGGGTTTCAGTCTGGTTGACCTGTCCAGTGTTGACAAAGCCGTGTTTAGGTCCCCCACAATTATTGTGTTGTTGTTGATATTATTTTTCAGATTTGTCAGCAGTTGTATTAAATATTTTGCTGGCCCCTCATTCGGTGCATATATGTTTAGGAGAGTGAATTCTTCCTGCTCTACGTACCCCTTGATTAATATAAAATGTCCGTCTTTGTCCCTTACAACCTTCCTGAGTATAAAGTTTGCATTATCTGATATTAGTATGGCCACTCCAGCTTTTTTATGGGTGTTGTTTGCTTGGATAACTTTTCTCCAGCCTTTTATTTTGAGTCTATGTTTGTTCTGACTATTCAGGTGCGTTTCTTGTAGGCAGCAGAAGGTTGGATTGAGTTTTTTGATCCATTTAGCCACTCTGTGTCTCTTAACTGGTGCATTTAGTCCATTGACGTTGAGAGAAAGAATTGTCCTGGGATTTAACGCCATCTTTATTTCAAAATTTGGTGTGTCTTTTGGGTAGTCTTGTCTTAGATTAGGTCTTTCAGTTTTTCTCTTAAGACTGGTTTTGTGTCTGTGAAGTTTCTGAGCTGTTTTTTTGTCTGTGAAACCATGTATTCTTCCATCAAACCGGAAAGTGAGTTTTGCTGGGTATAGTATTCTGGGTGAAGCATTCATTTCATTCAGTCTTGTCACAATATCCCACCACTGCTTTCTGGCATTGAGCGTTTCTGGTGACAGGTCTGCTGTAAATCTCAGGGAAGCTTGCTTGAACATGATTTCCCCTTTTGATCTTGCTGTTTTCAGAATTCTGTCTCTATCTGTGGGATTTGTCATTGTGACTAGGATGTGTCTTGGGGTGGTTTTTCTGGGGTCTCTTTTGGTTGGTACTCTTCGGGCATGCAGGATTTGATCACATATATTCTTTAGCTCTGGGAGTTTCTCTTTAATGATGTTCTTGACCATTGATTCTTCCTGGAAATTTTCTTCCTGGGTCTCTGGGACTCCAATGATTCTTAAGTTGTTTCTGTTGATCTTATCATAGACTTCTATTTTCGTCTGTTCCCATTCTTTGACTAATTTTTCCATTGTCTGCTCATTTGCTTTAAGTTTTTTGTCCAATCTCTCCTGCTGTATGGAATTGTTATGTATCTCATCTTCCACAGCACCAAGTCTATTCTCAGCTTCTGATACCCTGTCCCAGAGCTTATCCATTTTGTCATTCACTTCGTTTACTGAGTTTTTCAGGCCTGTTAGTTGACATGTTATTTCAGTTTGGAGTTTTGTCATTTCTGCCTTCATATTTTCTTGGTTCTTATTAGTGTTCTGTTCAACTCGATCCATGGTTTCTTGGAGTCTGTTGAGCACCTTCCATATTGCTAGTCTAAAGTCCTTATCTGAGAGGTTGATTAGTTGTTCAGTCATTATCTGGTCCTCAGAATTGTCATCTTCATTCTCTATGTCTGATGCTGGCCTGCGCTGTTTCCCCATTGTCACATTTGTATTGTGGGTTTTTCTACGTGTTGTAGTGGTATTCATTGTCTATATGATGTAGGCAGCACACTCCTCTGGCTCCTCCCTTTCTGGATGGGCTGACTTGCCTCTAAGGGAGGGGAGTCCTCCGTGGATGAAGCCTCACACTGGGTCAAATCTTAGGCCCGAGCATGTAACAGAGAAGACAGTCCAGAGAGAAATGTTTGCTTCTGTGATATAGCGCCGTTCTTAGTGTGATTTTTCCTTCTTGTTGCAATGGAGTTCTTTCCTTAGAAAGAGTGCACGGCCGCGTAGCGAAGCGGAGCGGCCGTGCTCCTCTGAGCCTCTTTTTGCCCCACTCGCAAGAGTTTCACGCAAGAGGACAGTAGACAGACATAGACAGGTCACACTCACAGTCTTTCACAGCTGAGCCCCACTGGGCCGGTGTACTTTCACGGATTTTCCCCGCCTGGTGTCACACACAGGGAGCCAGCTTTTGCAAAGGATAGCCGGTTTTTATGCTCTGAAGTCCCTCCCTGAAAATGGCGTCTGGGCGAGCGAGGTTTCTGGAGGCTCTTTTTGCCCCACTCGCAAGAGTTTCACGCAAGAGGACAGTAGACAGACATAGACAGGTCACACTCACAGTCTTTCACAGCTGAGCCCCACTGGGCCGGTGTACTTTCGCGGATTTTCCCCGCCTGGTGTCACACACAGGGAGCCAGCTTTTGCTGTTTACAAAAATTTTTCCATCTTCTTTTATCAAGTCTTGCCCTGTGAATCATCTCAATGACAATTTAAATGACATTGGGAACTTGTCTCATCTAAAAGCATGAGAAGAAAGGTCAAATTACACTAAATAGTCAGAAAAAGGACAAAGTAAAGGAAAAACTATGAAGCCACAGTGAACATATAGAGAAGGAAATTAACTTCAAAAGAACAATAAAGATGTTTACAGGTATTACCTGTGAACCACACAGTTATATAACCACACAGTTATATAACAAATACACCAAAATCCCCGTGGCTCACCTATGGTCCTAGTTTAAGGCCTTGTGAAGATGAGGCAGTCACTGCTGTTCAAGTTCTTTTCCACCCAGTAATGGGGCACAAAGCCTTTCTCTACTGGTCCCTAAATCTCTTGTTTTTGTAATCATCTTTATCCATCAATTCAGAGAAAAGAAAATGGCATCACTCACCTGTTGCATCTTCTACTGGAGTGTGTCTGGAAATAACTCAGTTTTAAGTTCTGAGGATATTGATCAAGCATAATTGCAAGAGAACAGAGAAAATGTAGTGTTAGTAGCAGTAGGTTGAGAAAGAAAAAAATCTACTTTGGTCAATAGACTTGGATTTTTACCACAGCTTCATATTAAAAGTGAAAATACAGAGCAGAAAATGCAGAGAGCAACAGTATGGCATTTTGAGCAGGTTCAGACAAATGCCATTTCATTCTAGAGAAAAGCATAAAGCTAGTTATATTATTCTCCTCTAGAAATTTAAGGAGCCTGATTTAGGACCACATAATGTGGTCTAATTTATAGTTATTTTATTTAGTTAGTTACTTCAGAGTCAGGCATAGAACCTTGTATTTAGAAATGCATATGTTTTGCCACTGAGTTACGTCTTCAGTTTTATTGTGTTCAGTATAAAATAAAATGATGAGAGAGAAAAAGAGTACATGGGAGAGACTCTCCTTGCAAGTAGCTGAACCAGTTCCATTTCCACCCTAGATATAGTGCCCCAAGTACCAAGTAAGTACTAGCACAAAATATGTAGAAACCCTGAACACTAGTGGTGTGGCCCCAAACTAAATTGATTAACTTATTAAAATAAGGTTATTATTGGTCCTTGTCACATATTCAGAAAGGTTAATTCATAGGTTGTTGAATAATGATTTTCTAGCTTTTTTTTATAAAAGACTGGACCAATTTACATTCCAACCAGCAGTGAATAAAGTCTCTTTTTCCTCGATTCTGTGCAAACACTGGTGGTTACTTTTCTTTTAGATGTTTGCCAGTCTGTATGCTGTGAGATGATAGCTCATTGTTGTTTGGATTTGTGTTTCCCTGATGATTAGTGATACAGAGAATTTTTTCATGTACCTTTTGGGCATGTGTATCTCTTTCTTGAGAGAATTTTATTCATCATTTCTCCCCATTTTTTAATGGGTTTAATTTCTTTTTTTGCTTGTAAACATCTACCATGACAAGCAAACACATTTCTCTCAGTTTGTAATTGTCTTTGCATTTTGGTTATTGTTTCCTCTGATGTGCAAAAGCTTCTTACTTTAATATAATCCATTTGTTTCTTTGCTTCTGATTGCTTGGCTATTTTTATTGCATCCTTTCTGTTTTGTTTTAGGACCACAACATGCTGTGCTCAAGAGTTATTCCTGGCTCGGCACTCAGAAACCACTGCTGGCAGGCTCAGGGGACCTTAGGAGATTGCGGGAATTGAACTCAGGTTCATCCCAGTTGGCTGCATGCAAGTCAAACACCCCATTTCTGTGCTATTACTCTGGCCCCTGTTTTCCATCCTTAAAGATGCCTCTAGCTTCAATGTCATGGAAAGTTCTGTGTCTGTTTTCCTCGATGTGTCTTATGGAGTCAGGTCTATTATGGGAAGGGAAAGGAGGCTAGATCATGAAAGAGAACACACATAAGTTTATAGATATTCCATTGAGGCTGGCTATGAGGCAGGACAGAAACTGCAGACTTGGTGGGAGAAAGTGGACACTGGTTAAAGAATTCATGTTGGAATATTGCACAGCTTTAACTTTAGCCTGAATAACTTTTGTAACATTGCATTTTACCATAATCAATTAAAAATAAGTGTCATACATAATTAAAGTGACTTTTTATTTTCCCCAGGAAGAGAAATATTAAGGAACTGAATCTTCATTAACTAAATGCAATTCTCTGATATCTTTTCATTCCCAGACTTCTAATTTTCTCTTAAAGATTTGGTAAAAATAAAAAAAAAATCACTGCAAAAGGAAAACCAGCTGGAAAGAATCTTGCTTGATGATCTAAAGCTTTTGCTACTGCCTTTGAAATATTGGGGGTGTTGAGAGATGGAGCTTTCTCCAAGTCACTAAGCAGGGACTGTGTAATATGCAGGTTTTGATGCATTTTTGCTGGACATGAGAGAGTCAGATGCTTGAAGTTCAACCTCCATTTCAGGCATGGAAACATCAGGCAGCACAGACACATCTGGCCCTTTGAAGCCCGAAGTACATCGCCAAGTACCAACCATAAGACTATTCTGCCAATATTAAAAGCTGCCTCTGACTGAGCATTATGGTTTATGGATGGTTCTGTTGTTTTATTGATGAGGTGAGGGGACAGTGAGAGAAGATGCTACGGAATGAAAGCAGACAGAGTGAAAATTCACTCCTTTGAGTGCAGGTCGACTTGGCAGCCTGTGCTCAGAAAGCTGGCAGATGCCCAGAAACCCAGAATGCTTCTTTTGGAAGGATGCCTCAAAAGAGCTATTGAGGAGAAAAATCTATCAACATTTTATTCCAGGCTTGTAATTAAAAGAAATGCTCCTGAGAAAGACCATCTATCCAAACATTTCCTCCAGGCACAGAAAGATTATTAAATCACCAAAATGTTGAGTACTCATTCTTAGACTCCATGTACACAAAGGTCTCTAATGAAGATGATCAGTCTAGATGAAGTACTGATGTGTCTTTCAAAGGAAGCAGAGAGGAAACTCGAACTCCCTAGAAATGATTCCTTTAGAACCATCAAAGTCAAAAGTGGATTATTTTATCTATGATGCCAGATTCTCAAATCCATCCAAGGTTTTCACCTCGCCCTGTTTCCCTTTAGAGTCCTCTTCTTGTTCCTGCTAAGCAAGCCAACATTAATCTTGCCTTATGCTATCTCAGGTAGTTCATGGTACAAAAAAAAAAAATAAAACCACTTCATCTCATGATGTCAAGTACCACAGAAGCTTCATGTCTCTCTGCCTGTATTTATTAAGATCCCCATGAGATCACACAATAAGAGAAGGCTTAAGTACCATCGATGTCAAAAAGTGGAGCAATAAAATCATTTCCTATGGAGATAATTATCTCCAGGTTTATGAATCATCCCCAGAATACCTTCTAAGTGTGTTAACTGGAATGAGAGAGACATATGGCCTTTGTTAAATCTTTGACATGATATTCCAATTACAAATATAACTCATAAATAATACTGAATTATAGGTGGAGCTCAGAAGGAACAAAGTTATTTTTAATATTAACTTCCTTTATTCACTCCACTTTAAGAAAGGTATGAGATCAAAAACACAGTTGCCTTTTAGTGAGCTGATAATAGCAGTGGGGTGGAAAGTTCTCACTCACTTTGGGCCAGGTCTTTTTGTTTATTCCAGGGACAAACCCAGCAGTACAAAGGGCTTGCCTCCTGGTTCTGTGCTCAGGGATCACTTCTGGTGAGAAAGACAGTAGTAATTTTTTTCGATGCCAGGGACTAAATCCAGGTCAGCTTCAAGCAAGGCAAATGTACTACTCGCTGTACTATCTCTCGGGCCCAAGTCAGGTCATTCCTGAGGGATAGTTGAGGGTCATTCTGGTGCTCCCTGGACACAGGAAGTTGAATGTTCAATGACACCCTCGGTTTCTATCCAACAGCACTTCCAATTGCAACAACATATCTCCAGAGATTAGTCATTTTTTGTCTCCCAAGGGGAGTACGACTTTAGAGGTTTATGATGGGAGGGTTCTTAGGGCAGAAGCTTTTAAGGGAAAATCAGAGTATTCCTGGCAGAGAGAGTTTGCAGCCAGGAAGGCAGGTCAGAGTTCTTAAAGTTGGCTGCTTTGTAACATTGACTTTTCATGTTTCAGATGAAAGGCTGAAAAGCTTAAACCTCCATAGAGGCCAGTTCCTGGATGCCTTGTCAGAGATATTAAGATGTTAAGCAGAATCTTAATGGCAAATTGCTATTCCACAATTAATCTATTACAGGAATGATTAGACCAGGGTTTCTAGTAACACAAGTAGATCTTTATTTTAGTTACTTCATACATTGAATTAATTAGAGGTCAAGGTAATGTAAGTGTTTCTTATTGTGGAGACAAGGTGGTAATCTTGATGTTTTTCTTTTAATTTGATTACTTCTTTTCTGAGAGTTTTTTTTTCCCCAACACACAATAGAGCTCAGAACTTACTTTAGCTTTGTTCTCAGGAAATCGAAGTACAAGAGACCTTATGTGATGCTAGGGATTAAATTGGAGTTGACAACATGCAAGACAAAAACTTTAGCCTACATTTTTCTCTCAAGCCCTGAAATCGATCATGTGTTTTCTCATTTTTTCCTATACTTCATATATACTTAACTAAATTAAATTCTCTGTTAAGAGAGTTCTGGAAATCAAGCGATCCATGAAGAATATGTAATCTATCTAACTAGGTGTGTCATATTTGTGGATGCCTTGAGAGTGTCTTAGAAGCCTCTGAGCTCAGTGAGTTTGATTCATCAAGGATATTAGCCACTGGAGATTCCCCGTTCATCCTGTTGCATTTTCAAGATGTCAGTTCTTCCAGTGACCTAGTCTCAGAGAGTAACAATGGACTATGCCTCCTTTTAAGGCAGAATCATCTCTGTCTCTTCTTATAATATCGGGGTCCTCTTAACTGCATCTGAGGCTCAAGTAATCCCCAACATTTCTAGAAAACCTTTATACTGCAAGGCAGTTTGGAATATATCTATTTTCAGTTTCGCTTTCTTTCTTTTCTCTGGATGGAATATGCTGTTCTTGATTTTTTTCATTGATCAATAGAACATAAAAATGAGAAATAAAAAATAAATTTGAATCCATAAAATCATATTAAAATGTATCATAAGGTAGAAATATATGGTAAAGAAAGTTAAAAATTAAAAGGCATTCTTTGCCTGTCTTGAATGCAGTCAAGGTGTGGGGTAGGAGGGAGATTTCCAGCGTTGGTGTTGGGAATGTTGCACTGATGAAGGTGGATGTTCTTTTTTAATATGTAACTGAAACCCAACTACAAACATGTTTGTAATCATGGTTCTTAAATAAAGATAAATATATAATTTTAAAAAAGGCATTCTCTTTTACTTTTAATTAAAAATGCATGTCAAAGAAACAAGAAGCAATAAGTCAAAATCCATGTAACTTTTGGTATATATTTTATTTAAGAATAGAATATCCATAACGTTCTTTGTATTTTCTTCAAACTCTTAAGACTGTCTAACAGAAATATTATTAAACTTTTTATGTTTTCCTCCTAAATTAAATTCATATGATTTTATTGCCATTTATGCTACTCATAGTACTATACCAATGTTGAAAAGCTGTGAATTAAGAACATAATACATCATTAATATCCAATAAATAGGCCCATCTTGAACAAGAATGATGATTTTTGTTTCAAAATAGGATTTAAAATTACTTTTTTAAAAAGCATGGATATGTTTAGCTGAAAGTTAAAAGAACATTAAAGAATTGAAATCTTTAAATTCAATCTCTTCTGTAATGTTTTTTTTAGGAAAGACTAACATTATTTTCTTTTTATGGTATCATAAAGACATAATATTAATAAGGCTATGTACCCCAATTCTGATCTTACACAACAATTTTTCTTAGTGTAAACTTTCTAGTTATTCATTATTTGCACTGACAATAAAACTTCCTAGTGCATTTCTGTTATATTCCATAATAAACTCTATTTAGCTAAGATTAGTGGATAATAACTACCATGGATTAAAGTCTGTGCTTTGCAAATGTATATGTTTTATTCTTCAGAACCTTGCAGTATGCTTTTTTTGTAAGAAAGACAATTTCTTAATGTTCTAAGGAAGGACAGACAGGAGGAGAATGAGTGCTTCATCCACTATGACCAGTATCCCTACAGAACTGAAAAATATGGATGCAGTTTAAGATCAAAGATATGAAAGACCCTTATTTGAGGCCTTCAGAAGGATTTTACTGTATACACACTTTGATCTTAAACATAATTTCCAAATTGGGAGAAAACAAATTTCTGTCTGTCATCAGTCTATAGATTTGTTATAGTAAGCCTGGAAAAGGAATCCAGTGATCAAATATGATCTTGTTATTTCTCAAGTCATTTGCAGTAAGAATATATAGTCTTAGAAATAGGCCAACTTCAAAGCCAAATTTTTTTCTAAAACAAAAGGCCACATAACCTCAAGGAGACCAAGTCATAACCTATCAAGCTGAAGTGCTCAGAATTGCTTCCTGAGCATCAAACTCAGCGAATTGAATGTAGCATCCAAGCACAGAATGAGGGGCCTTTGCTCTAAGACGAAGAGTGTTAAGACAACAAAAAGAATGAGGCATTCGAGAGGTGAATTTTTCACACTTCTTTTTTTGTTTGTTTTTGCTTTTGTTTTTGGGGCACACCCAGTGATTCTCAGGGGTCACTCCTGGCTTTGTTCTCAGAAATCGCCCCTGGCTTGAGAGACCATATGGGACACCGAGGAATAGAACCTCTGTCTGTCCTATGTTAGAACATGCAAGGCAAATGCCCTACCACCTACACCAAGCTCCGGCCCTGAATTTTCCACACTTCTTTAAAGGAATTTTTTATTGACTATAAAGCAACTCTGAGTAGAGATTTGAGGTGTATGATGTCAAAGTTTACTTTAGAGATGGTAGAGCCCCATCCTCCTCTGTCCTAATTTGTAAGAGCAACTCACTGGGGCCACTTACCAGCTTGTCTAGAAATCAGTGAAGATCAGATGCTATTCTCTTTTTTCATTTCTTCACTTCCAGAGTAGCTTCTCATTGTCTACTTTTTCTTTGCACAAAAATATACACAGAAACCCTAAAAATATAATATTCTAAATTCATATATTTAATATCTAATATTAATTAATATTCTAATATTCTTATATAAATATAAAATATATTTTTTAATATTTTTAATATTTAACATGACCAGTATTTTCCATATAAGAAGGAGAAGAAATATAAAATTTCAACAAAATCTTTTGAAAACACCAGAAAGCAAGTGAATTAGTTACAGTTGCATATATGTGTGCATGTGTGTGCTCATGCATATTCACACACATTCACATACTAGTTAAGATGAAAAATTTGGATAAAAGGATAAGGAAAAGGTAAATTTATTATAACTTCTTTTGTTGTCAAATCAATATCATTTTATGGAAACTAAAGAGATTTTTGTTAGCAATAAAGTATCAGTCAGGTGTTGCTTTGATTTTGGTTCTTTGAAATTTAGAAATGGAAGTTTTACCTCTTATCTATATGCATTAAAGAATCATGATGATGTCATTTCTTATTGTGTGCCCATCTTTTCTATTAGATAATATACAAGAAGAGGTTCTAAACATGTTTTCAGTTGTGACCCCTTTTTGCCTGAGAAATATAGTCCAGTTGAACAATGCCAAGAATTCATTCCTCAAATTCATTCCACATTTGGACTTTAGTTAAGTTTTGGTCATTGAGCATTCAGAAATCTTTTACAATTTTCTAGTTTTCATCAGCCAAACATTGAATAATGAAGTCACAACACAGTTGAAGGTAGTATAATTAGATATGTTGTACTATTTTTAAGCATCTGTTTTATCATCTTTATAGACTCTAACAGTTTGAATGATGGAAATGATAACCATTTTTATTCCAATAAAGAGATTATTTTTAATTTTTTTTCTATTAGTATTTTATTTATTTTTAATTAATAATGAGGTCACAACACAGTTGAAGGTAGTATAATTAGATATGTTGTACTATTTTTAAATGCTTTGATTACAAATACGATTGTAGTTGGGTTTCAGTCATGTAAAGAAGAACATCCCCCTTGCCTTGTGCAACATTCCCATCACCAATGTCTCAAATCTCCCTCCACCCACCCCAACCCCACCTGTACTCTAGATAGGCTTTCTATTTCCCTCATTCATTCACATTGCTATGATAGTTCTCAATGTATTTATTTCTCTAACTGCACTCATCACTCTTTGTGGTGAGCTTCATGTCGTGAACTGAACATTCCAGTCCTCCTCATTTTTGTCTCTGAGAATTATTGCAAAAATATTTTTCTGTCTTAAAATCCATAGATGAGGGAGACTATTCTGCATCTATCTCTCTCCCTCTGACTTATTTCACTCAGAATAATAGATTCCCAGTACATCCTTGTATAGGAAACTTTCATGACTTCATATCTCCTGATGGCTACATAATATTCCATCCTGTATTTGTTCCACAGTTTCTTTAGCCATTCATCGGTTGAAGGGTGTTTCCAGAGTCTAGCTATTATAAATAGTGCTGCAATGAATATAGGTGTGATGAATGGATTTTTGAATTCTATTTTTGTGTTCCTAGGATATATTCCTAGGAGTGGTATAGCTGGATCATATGGGAGTTCAATTTTCAGGATTTTTTTTTAGGAATCTCCATATTGTTTTCCATAAAGGCTGGACTAAATGGAGTTCCCAACAGCAGTGAATGAGAGTTCCTTTCTCCCCACATCCCCTCCAGCACTGATTGTTCTTGTTCATTGTGAAATGTGTCAGTCTCTGTGGTGTGAGCTGATACCTCATTGTTGTGTTGATTTGCATCTCCCTGATATTTAGTGATGTGGAGCATTTTTTTCATGTGTCTTTTGACCCATTTGTATTACTTCTTTGACAAAGTGTCTGTTCATTTCTTTTCCCCATTTTTGATGGGATTAGATGTTTTTTTCTTATAAAGTCTGTCAGTGTTTTGTATATGTTAGATATTAGCCCCTTATCTGATGTATATTAGGTGAATAGTTTCTCCCACTCAGTGGGTTGCTTTTGTAACCTGGGCACTATTTCCTTTGAGGTGCAGAAGCTTCTCAGTTTAATATATTCCCATATGTTTATCTCAGCTTCCACTTGTTTGGAGAGTGCTGTTTCCTCCGTGAAGATGACTTTAGTCTCAATGTCATAAAGAGATTTATATATATATATATATATATATATATATATATATATATATATATATATATATATATACACTTTATGTTTTCAGGTCTGATATCAGGGTCTTTAATCCATTTGAAATTTACCTTCATATATAGTCTTAGCTGGGAGTCTGAGTTTGCTTTTTTCCAAGTGGCTAACAAGTTATGTCAACACCACTTGTTGAAGAGGCTTTCCTTGTTCCATTTAGGATTTCTTGCTCCTTTATCAAAAATTAGGTTATTGTATATCTGGGAACATTTTCTGAGTACTCATGCCTATTCCACTGATCTGAGAGTCTATCTTTATTCCAATACCATGCTGTTTTGATAACTATTGCTTTGTAATACAGTTTAAAGTTGGGTAAAGTAACGCCTCCCATATTCCTTTTTCCAAGGAATGCTTTAGCTATTAAAGCATGTTCATTGTTCCAAATGAATTTCAGAAGTGTTTCATCCACCTGTTTGAAGAATATCATGGGTATCTTTTCTGCTGTAAGGAGTTGGTTCTACATTTTATCTTCCAGTTCACTGATTTGTCTTCGGCTGCTGTTACCCTGTTGGAGAGGCTTTCCATTGAGTTTTTCAGTTCAGCTACCATGTTTTTCAGATTTGTTATTTCAGTTTGGAGTTTTCTGATCTCTGTCTTTGTGTTCTGTTCAGCTAGAGCTATGTTTTCTTTGATTTTCATGAGGATCCTCCATATTTCTATTCTAAATTCCTTATCTGAGAGATTAATGAGGTGGTTGGTATTTTTTGGGTCATCAGAGCTATCATCTTCATTCTCTGTGCATGGTGTTTGCCTGCAAGGATTCCCCCATTGCCACACTTGTAGTGTGATTTTTTTCTGTATGTTATGGTGGGGTTCATTAGTTAGAAAAAAATGCATGGCCACAAAGCAAAGTGGAACTGCTCTTCTGGAGCCTCTAGGAGACAGTTTTTGCTGGGCCCTTCTTTGCCCTCTCAGGATAGCTTCAGGAGACAGAAGAGTAGAGAAACATGCAAAGCCAACAGATATCCTCCATCTCTTCCAGTTGCGAATATCACAGGAGGGGCAGACCCCTCCTGTATCTTATTTAAAAGTGAAGAAAGGGGGCCGGAGAGATAACATGGAGGTAAGGCATTTGCCTTTCATGCAGAAGGTCATTGGTTTGAATCCCTGCATCCCATATGGTCCCCCTAGCCTGCCAGGAGAGATTTCTGAGCATGGAGCCAGGAGTAACCCCTGAGCACTGCCGGGTGTGACCCTAAAACCAAAACAAAACAAAGAAAAGGTGAAGAAAGATTATAAAGATGCTTGATGATAGTCTAGATTTGTTAATGTTACTCTTTGTATGTATATTATGTATGTATACAGGGACTGTTCAAAGTATTCTCAAAAGGCTGGAGTGTGGGACTATATATATATATTTAATATCTCCTTTGAAATGTTAAACTTTTGCTTCTTTTGTGAACATAGCTGTGACATAGGTCAATATTGAAAGTTTTAAAGATACTCAAAGACATGTTCCTTTACAATATTTTTAAGTGTACCTTCAGAGAGCTCCCCCTGATTAGAATTTTCTCTTTAGAAAGCTGGATGGAACAGTATTGTTTGTTTAAGATTATGACATCTCATTTTTCATGGATATCACACAAAATCTATTTGTTTTAGAAAACCACTAGACAAGTACTTTCCATTAAAAACAAACAAATTTAAAAAATATATAAGATCATAAACAAAGGAGAATTACAGCAAGGAATACTAATATGCATGATAACAAGACTGGGTTCCTAGGAATCCCCATGAAGAAGACTTGAAATCACAGGGCATGATAAAGAGGAAATTTGCACATTCACAGCTAGAACTAGACTAGTCATTGCCATATGTTCATTTTATATATGTTGGCTGCCACACAGTGGAGAGAGAAAAAGAGAGAGAGAGAGGATTCACTGCAGTGAGAGCTAAAAATCTGCAAACTGAAATAGATCCCCAAACCCTCTCACACCGAGACTGAAATTTGCACTAAAAGATCTACAGCAGCAGGTCTTTTCTGCCTGGCAAGATTTAGCTCAATTGAAAGGAGTCAAGGTTATTGCAATGTTCAATCAATGATGTTAAAGGGACCATATGATCTCTTTAGAAAAAAATTATTATAGGAAAAAGATACTAAATATGGTGAGAAATAACATAACTATTATGTTTGGCTGATGTTCTCATTGTTTCCCCTATTTCTGGCACTTGATTAGTTTACTTTTATATAGCCCTTCAAGTGAGAAAGAGAGAGAGAGAGAAAGAGAGAGAGAAAGAAATGTTTTGCTCTCTATTTAAATCAGGTAACTTTTTTCAATGTGCATAGAGCTACATGGTGTGTAAATAACAAACAGGGGTCCCAATGAATGCCAGTTGGAAATTCAGAAAGACACACAGAATAAAGAGATTTCTGTGGCTCTTTTTGCTAGTCAGAGCATAAGGAACATTATATGCAATAGACACTTAAGCAGGCACCTCTCTAAAATCACATATGCTATGATCATTTCCACTGTCTAGGGCGCTTGGAAATGGAAGCATTTCCATGCTGATTGTCCAAAAATAAAATGTAAATTGCCCAAATGGAACATAGTAGAGAAAATACTGAAGCTCTGACTCATTTTTCAAAAGCACACCTGGTCTATACTGAAATATAAAGGCTTTAATTTCTTGAACTTAAAAAATAAAACACTAAACATATAAGAACACCAGCAAGGCATATGCAAACATTTTAATTTCCTGGAACTGAGAGAAGTAATAATATTTTACGCCTGAGATCTTTGTTTATAATAAGACAAATAACTAGCACTAACAAAGTATAACTAGATTTCAGGGATGAACATTCTTAAAAGATTTTCAGCATTTTTGCTTGAACTTTCAGAAAAATCAACATTTTAGAAACCACATGGAACATCTAATCAACAGACTATTCAAAGTTAATGGGATCTTGTGAGTTATTGAGGGATAAGAAGTTAAATCAGCCTCTACTGTGGGGAGACTCTCTCCCCGCTGAGTAATAAAATAAGGAATTTCCCAATGACAAGTTTCACAGCACTAGGCAGGATTGGAATCTTGGAATCTAATTAGAATAATATTATGTCACATAACCTAGCTCTAATTTTCCACCTCAAGAATTTGTTTTTCCCTTCTATTGAGTAGTTCTATATTAACTGGAGTCAAAGGAGATTTAAGATAATAGAAGGTACTTAAAGTCAATTAATAAGGGGACCTCCATGACCTCCTTGAAAGTATGACATAAGAAAATCTGACTTCTGACCTTCCTAATTTCATTTCCCTATAATTTATAGTTTTTCAATCTTATTTTTTAATTTATTAATGTACCTCTGTTGGTCTATGATTTTTCATAAAAAGCTGACATTCTGTGCTTCAGTCTACATTTGATATTCACCATCCAACTCAGTAGGTACTAAAATATGTTAAATAAAAAATAAATAAATTATTCCCTAAGTTTTATTGCATGTTTTGTGATGATTCACTGTGGTTTTTTTCTCTTTTTGTGAGAAAGCAATTCTATTCTCTTTGATTATTTAACTAGAACACCAAGGTTCTCAGAAAATATCTAGAGATAACTTGAATCTATCATACTTAATACAACTTTAATGGTCAAAGCTATGAATATGAAAATATATTGTACTTTAGGTACAGTTCTGATGAAAATTAATCTCATCTAGAAACCATAGTGAGAAAACATTCTTTTAACCTAAAATGACTATTTTAACCTAAAATGACTGTGTCACCAATAATGGCAGTGACCTGTCATTCTTTATTAAAACATGAAATATAAAGAAGGCTTGTATTTGGAGTTAGAGCAATAGGACAGAGTGTAAGGAACTTGTTTTGCACGTAATAGACCCATGTTGGATCCCCACCATCCATACAGTTCCCTGAGCACCTCCAAGAGTGTTTCTGAGTAAAGATTCAAGAGTAACCACTGAAAAAAAAGGCCTGATTGTATTCCTTTTGCCAATCTCCCAGCAACTTAACCCTTGCTTTGTTTAAGTTTCTAGACAGGAAAGAATGTGTCCCCTCTTCCAGGGGACCAGTGTATCAGAGAATTTAAAGATCATTCTGTTGCCATAACCAGTTTGCAATGGACCCTTATAATGCACTTCCATTTTCTCTTTCTCTTCAAAAAGCTCTTTATGGTTTCCTTGAAGGATAAGATAGTCATATTGAATTTGCCATACTTGTTTTGCAAACTACATCCAAAGATGCTCAAGGTAATTCCTTGGTCTGTCCTCAGGAATCACTCCTAGAAGTGCTCTCGAGGCCATATGGATGCTGGAAATAAAACTTGAGTGAGTCGCTCTATCTGTTGTACATTCACTGTTCCCTTAGTTTGCCATGTTGCACCCTACTAGCTTGTGGCAATAAAACTCCTTCTGAATCTGTCTTTGTGCCTCAGGAATAGTGATCCTGGAGCACCAGAAGAGGAACCAGAGCTGCATAGTTACTGTCCTACACTTAAGCACTACTGTATTGCCCATCTATAGATATATGAGTTGAATAATAAACTTGTACTTTAGAGAAGATTCTCTTTCTCAGAGTGGCTCAATTTGATATATTGTTATTGCAATGAAATTATCTTGAAAATAAAGTCTAACAGTCCTAAGTTCAGAGAATGGGAGAAACTGAGTATTGGAATTAAACATGCTCTATTACTTAAGTGTGGTTGGTGTAAATCACTGATTTTAAGCTTCTAGATTTTGGGCTTTAGTAAAAGTGTTATCACGGCTAAAAATCATTTCACCCCAAAATATATCAAGTCAGTTGAGGGACAATATCTTGTAATCCAAATAAAGCAAAGCAAACCTTTATTTCCATCTACCAGCACGCCCAAGCTGACAGGCTATCATTCAGATAGGGTTTTGCACAAAAGTCTACTCTATTCTGTTATCCAAAACCAATTAGCTAATGTCTAGGGGACTTTCTACAGTTTTTGCTATCTAGGCTCTAACAAGTTATCTGTTACTGCCAGGTTAACAGAGTAGTGTTTATGGTTACTTAAGGCCTTGAGAGCCATAAGAGACCTGTGAGAGAGTTGTAAGAGAACCATGAGCTTTTGCAAATGGAAACTTAGCCTTGTTAGCCTTAAATCAACAAAGTGGAGTCCCTTCTGCTGTAGGCTCACATAAGCACATATTTTTCAACTAATTTTTCAGGAATTCCAAACCCCTTGGAAGACATTCACATATTCTCAAAAGGAATCTATATGTTATGTAAATATCAGAAATGAATTAATTTTATGTATTTAATTTAAAATATTAATTTTCAAATAAATATAAGTTAAAATTTTAAATTCAAATATGTATTTTCAGATATAAGAAGTTGAAAACATTTGAGATTTGAATTAAAGACATCTTATTATACAAGTGAGAAATCCAATATTTAGTAGATCTTTGTACATAGTTAATTCTCTAACAATTTATATTCCTGATTAAAGTATATATATATATATATATATGTTAATCAATAAAAGCTAAATCACATCATTTAAACAAAGTGCTTTTATTCAGTTGATGATTTCACAAAGAAATACACCTTTTTTTTTTTGGTTTTTGGACCACACCCATTTGATGCTCAGGGGTTACTCCTGGCTAAGAGATCAGAAATTGCCCCGGGATTGGGGGGACCATATGGGATGCCGGGGGATTGAACTGCGATCCTTCCTTGGCTAGCGCTTGCAAGGCAGACACCTTACCTCTAGCACCACCTCGTCAGCCCCAGAAATACACCTTTTTCTTTCAGACTTAAAAACACAAAAATTTAGGTAATTTGCGTGCCTCTAAATAAACTCATTGCTTAGAAAATTTCACATTTGTTTCCTTTGTTAGCTCACTACAGTGTAAAACTATCATAATATCATAACTATCTTTCTTGATCAAATGAAGATTTTTATAGAACTAGCAGGATTTTTGTTTGTTTGTTTTGGGCCACTCCCAGCAGCAGAGGCTGTGGCACTCAGGTGCTACTCCTAGCTCTGCGCTCAGAAATTGCCTCTGGCAGGCTTGGGGGACAATATGGGATGCTGGGATTCAAACTGGTGTCTGTCCTGTGTTGGCCGCTTGTAAGGCAAATGCCCTACCACTGTGCTATCAGTCTGGTCCCAGAACTAACAGGGTTTTTAAAAATCTAAAATACTTTTTATTTGCAGGTGTTGAATCAATGAGTCTTTCAAGCTAGAGTATGTTTTGGAACAAGAACTGAACTTCCATAAGGTTGAAGGGGGAGAGGGGACTGACTGCAAAGATATTAAGACACAGGGGAGATACTGCAGTTCTCAGGTATGTGGGTGGCTGTGGTGTTGGAATAATGCATACATAAAAGGTATGACTTCCAGTAATATAAATAATAGTACCTTGATAAAAAAAGTCTTTAAAAATTTTAAGAGGAGGGGCTAAAGCAATAGCACAGTGGGTACAGCATTTGCCTTGCACTCAGCTGACCTGTATTCTATCATGGGAAGGCTGTATGATTCCCTGAGCCTGCCATAGTGATTATTGAGCACAAAGCTAAGAGTAACCCCTGAACATTGCTAGGTGTGGCTCAAAAACAAAAAAAAAAAAAAAACAAAAAGAAATTAAGAGAGTATGTTTAAAAGGCACAATGATAGAGTCAACTCAAAAATATCTCCCCTGAGATCTGAAATTTTCTCATTGATGCCTCTTTCATTGTGAACCAATTCCCTGCTGAAATCCCCATGGAAAATGCCATCCAGATTGGTCTAGAAGCATAGAGAAGTGGTATTTATGCAAAACTATAACCCAAAGTTTAGTTCTGTTCAAAGTGATTTTGCTATTTGTGGGTCCCATTAGAAGGCAGTTTGTCAACAGTCACTGATTGACAACCAGAGCTGAATCCAAGACACAAAAAGGCAGAAAATGCCCATGGGGAACACTAGTGAAAAGAGCCAAAACTTAAGAAGCAGCAGTGTGGGTCTCCAGGGTGCATTAAAATGCAAAGATAAAGCATGTGAACAGAAGACGGTCATGTCTGAGAGTGACAAGGAAGAAAACTGTAGTGGGATAAGAAAAGCATATCTTAAGAAAATATTTCTTATTTTAAAGAAAAGTAACTTGAGATGGGAATCACTACTTCTCTGGAGAAGATTAAAAAAGGCAAGACTTTTAGAGATTTGAAGGAGATTTAATTTTTAATACTTGACACACAGCATCACTCTGCATTACCTTACCAGTCCAGATAAGGGATAAAAGTCAATATTTAAGAATAATATCTGAGTGAAACATTCTGGATATAGAAAATCAAGTAGATTAATATCTAAAATGTATGCAAAACAACTATCCCTGGTTTATCACATATGATCCATAAATATTAGCAATTATCTTGAGTGTAGAGTGGTGGATCTCTGCTCCTCAATACTTCTTAGAAAACATAAGGCTTATAAAGACTGATTGTTCACTAAATCATTTATTTTTTATTATCATATAAAAAAAGGAGTTGTCATTGGGTTATGGGACTTATTTTAGTAATCAGTGCTGGGAGCTATTTGTTCCTTCAATCAGGGCTAAATTAATAACTCCACTGGAGATTGATAAAACTGAATGACAGCCCCCTAAATCCTCAAATTTATTCTGATGTCTTTCAGGAATTTGACTCAACCAAACCCAAGAGTTTCTATTTCCAGAATGGCTAATGATGTCAAAGAAATAATAATACAGTGAGAGAAAAAAAAAGAGGACTTCAATCATCTGAGATGAAAAATGACAGAAATGTTGCTTTGGGGTTCTGAAGGACCAAAATATAGGGAGTAGAAGGCAGTGAACCAAATCAAACAGTAGCTAGACAATGGCAGAGAACAGACCCCCACTACCACATGGCCCACTGAAGTACTTCCCTCTAGCATCCGCCCTAGGCAGTGTCTTTCTTTGGGCAGGACCATCTCACACATTCCACATGTCCTTCATGATGAGAGACAGTTGCATGATGGCTTGCCTGCCTGCACAGAAATGTCACATTCTCAGGAAATTCTTCCATTTGTTCACTTTGCCTTTTCCTAGAGCTGCATGGGAGAGCTCTTGGCTAAGAAAGGTTTAATGAGGCTGGGCCAAGTTTAGAGGGACAAGTCACTGAGTTCCAAATAGCACCAAAAAGAGTCACCTGGTGTTCTTTCTGCCTGACCCAACTTCCCTCTGAGTCCTTGTCTTTCAGGCTCTGGGTGTCCTCACCAAGTCCAAGAGGCCCTTTTCCAACTGCACTCAGCAGCTACCTTTGAAATGGAAAGATAATAACCTGCCCTTTTCGAATCCAAAATAAGAACTGGACCAAATCAAGAGTTCTGTCTTGAGAATGCTCTTTAACTGAGCCAGACCTTCTCTTTGAAGTCAGAGACTTGGGTTTTGCTTCCAACTGAGTTTCTCTAGCTGCCTCTGTGCCCTAGGGAGTAATTAAAAGCTTCTCTTTCTCCCTATTTTATGACAGTCTTATTTTTCTAGCTCAGAAGGGAAATTATGAAAGCGGGACATTTCTGGATTTCCCTCCCAGAGATTAAATATTCTTCCTGATTGTCTACCCTGACTGATTGACCTCCCCCACAGTGTACCCCAATTCTTGACATGCTTACATTTGTTTCTGTATGACCAACAACAAAACATAGATTCCTTTCAACATGTCTTCTCTTTCTGGTTCCTTCCCAAAAAGATTTTTTCTTAGATTCTTCACTATCCAAGAATAAATACACAAGTTCTGGGGCTTGTGAGACAACAACACCACACTGGCAATGAGCTTAAAGTTGAATTATTTAGGCATAGATTGAAAAAGTAAGATGTCAACTTGTTTTCAATATTTTCCCTGAGGAAGCTACATAAAAAGTATTTAAGTAATGATAGCTCTTTAAAGATATTCTATCAAACATTGACCTTTGAAACATTTCATGTCTAAGTGCTATAATTTATAGATTTCTATTTTCATGTGTTATTTCAACAGAAGTGCATATATTTAAGATCTTTAAAATTATGAACTCAAAACCCCTACTGCCAGAATTCAACCCTGGGTGAATGGGCCATAAACAGAGGCACCATGAGGATTAAGAAACAAGACAGACATAAGAGAGAAAAGCAGAGAATCAGTGGGCTCTCAGCTCATGGACCTAGAATCCTGACTATTCTTCACATTTATTGTTCAGGGATAATCAACATGGTAGGAGGGTCAGATTCCTATCTAATGCTAATCAAGCCTATATAGATTTTTATATCTCACAAAGAGGGGTTTGGAAAGTCACTATGGTATCTTCTTCCAGGGGAGGTGGCAAAGCAAGAGTGATCCCATTCCAAACGGAATTTCCTGAGAATGCCAGTGTTCCAGTATTCAGGATTAAGAACACTTATTACCTTTTTCTGCCCCTCCCCTCAGATTATCATCTCTCTAGTTAAACTAATTTATTTCTCAGATTTCTCTATATTGAACACCTTTAAACAAAATTAATGAGGATTTTAAAACATAAATTGTAAATACTTGGCAAATTAAGCTATCCACCACTGACAAATCTAATACTGTGTGCAAGATGTCATCTAAAATGGTTTAGCATGTACTTTTTATTATTAAAATAGTGTATTCTCATTTTTCAGGTCCTTGAATATGGTTATTAAGTTAACACCATTAAAATCTACAACATCATACACTGGTATAATGTAACTACCAGTTACATGCCTATCACACTGATTAGCCAATGCATCATATTCAATTCTCTAAACCCTTATTATCTTTTTTGTATAAAAGCTTAAATTACAAACTTACCCATTTAAAACCCCAGTGAGTGTTTTCACTTTTATATTATTTATTTTTCTCTTTTAGATTATTTGTATTTTGGGGCCATATCTGGGGATGCTCCATTGTTACTCCTGAAGCTGTGCTCAGAAATCAAACCTGAAAGGCTCAGGGGCCCAAATGGGATGACAGGAATCCAACTTGGTTATCCACATAACTAAAATAATGATTTGAACTAAAATAATGTTTTTAACTAAAATAATGCAGAACATAACTAAAATAATTAAAATCAGAATGCCCAACTATCACCCTCAGTTATAGAAAGAGAGCTTCTTTGGTGCAACATACACACTAATAAACAAGATGACTTCTTTTGTTCAATCACTTTAAAAGTGGGCCTCCCTGAGAATGAAAAAAAAAAGCACAGTGAGTAAGGCCTGGTACGCAGCATACCCCAATTTAATTTCAGGCATCCAATAAAATCCTTTGAGTCCTGCCAGGAGTGATCCCTAAACATACAAATAGGAATAAATCTTAAGAACATCTGGGCATGGAAAAACACAAACAAACAAAAACAAATTCACCTTTTTGAAGCTCACTGAAGAATTTCTTGTCATTGAAAAACTACTCAGAGATAGGGGTAGGAAATTAGAAATTTTAAGTGTCAATTACATGAAGATTGCTTTTAATAGTAGCTCTTAAATTTTAAAATTGTGCTTTCTAAAAGCTGCATTTCATAAATATTTGAAGCCAAGCAAAGACTCATATGCATTTATTAAGAAATAAACATACCACTCTAAAAATCTCCTGTAGGTTATTCCATATGGTTTATTGACAGAGCTAAATGCATGTCCAGAAAAGCCAATCTTTAGCCTAAGACTTTTTTGTCACTTTGATAGCTTTGTAATACATGGTGATGTGTTGAAACAAATGAGTCCTTAAAATGTGTTTACTTTCACCTCAAAGAATCCTTCATTAGTAAGATATTTTTAGCAGAAAAAAATAACATGCTTATGTCACTCAAATCAATGTTCATGGGTGTTTTATAAATATTTAACTCAATATTTTTTATGGCCAGACCAGAAATAAAACCTCTTAATCATATGAAGTTGTTTCAAGGTTCATTTTGTTAAATATTGATTATAACTAGAATCTTTCTATAAGGAACACACATTCTCCAATTTACACAGCAGAACAACTTTAAATAAACAAAATCTAACAATGTTTATTTCAGAATTAAAATTCTTAATAATTATTATGCATCAAAATCCATAGAGAGAATGAATTATTATGACTATCTCAAACAAAGTCAGGGGAAAACTTAATTCTTCACTGGGTATTGCATGTGGGCACATTAGCGACATAATTTTAAGCTCAATTAAACTATCACTTATAATTTTCACATAGCTCTAAGTGTATGGTTTTTCCATTAGATTCTGTATAATTGTATTATTCTTCTTCAGATAAATAAGACTCAAACAAACAAAAATTATCTTCTAAATTATGGTGGCCCATCATTGCCCCTCTACAAGATCAGAAAATTCTCTAATCTGAATCAATCTGATGATGAAAGTTTGAAACCTGGGCTTCAGGATCCAAGGTCTGAGAAGAAAGATGTGCAATATTCAAGTCTAAAACTATAGATGTTCTGACTCTACAGAGAGAAAATTCACCCTCACAATTTTGTTTTGTTCTCAAACTCAACAAATTAGAAAAACCCCATTGTTGAAAGTCATTTCCATTACACATGTGACCCATTCAAGAGAAACCTCCTCTATGAACACCCTAAAAAAGGACATTAGCAACATTTCTAAGCTATCTAGATAACCATTGTTTCTATTTTATTGACACACAAAATGAACCATCACAAAAATCACATAAAATCAATTCATTATTTTCTAACAACCATTATCTTTTAACACAATATTTTACTTCTCTCACAGAACAATAGGAAACCCATTAAAAGTAATAGCTAAAGGGCTATCCCAAATCTTTCACAGTATGGTTCAAAATAAAGTTTATGCTTTGACATAAACCTGAGTCTACTTCAATAATAGCAATATATTTCCAGTTTTAAAATGTCAAATGACAGATCTAAAAAAAAAAAACAACCATACATTCCCAGTTTATTATTCAGCACACATAAGGTCCCTGGAGTACTGAAAGAAGATATACTTAGTACTATATATACATATATATGCTAATATATATAAATATATATATTTGTTTTCTTCTACTTCTTAACTTCATCTTTTTTGGTTCTGCTTGGTACAAAACTGTACAAGAAAAAGTATTTCCTGGGATTAAAACTCAGGTCAAAACCAGGGCACAGAGATGATGGAGCCTGACACTCTCAACCCCAAACGCACCAGCAATATAATATAGCACAATTTCTTTTTGCACAGGCATACTGAAAAAAGGGGAAAGTTTACATATCAAAAAAAATCTCTTTTCTAATAGGGAAAAATTTATACATTTTACAATACAGGGGCACCTCCAACTTTGAACATATGTCATGTAGTCCCAATTTAGACTCCATGTGATTAGATAGCAACCGTCCAATCCCACACCCTAGATCTCAGACATAAAACCGACACAGTTCTCTGCAACAGCTCCAGGAACCAAACTTTCTCTGGGATATTTTTAATACTTCTCTGACATCAACAAATGCCAGTTTTGATAAGACATCCTGACAATGAGGAAATGGCAACAACTTGGTCTAAGAGCAGGTTGCCTTACCTCATCACCTAACTATAAGATGAAATCAGAAGACATGTCATCCTTTGATCTGTGCAAAAGCTAAGATCGCTAACTACAGAAAACTGACTGACAACCGTGACTGGGCAGAACCTATCCCACGACCAAAAAAAAGATCCTCGTCTAGGCTTTGGCCTTCAACCTGTACAACACCAAGATCTCTAATTCCAGAGGTCTGATTGAGACAAGTGCAACTGAGCAAAACTACTGGAAATATAATGAAAGACTTTATTCTAGACTTCATCCTAGGATCGGCGCAAAAACCAAGATCACCAACTACAGAAGACTGATTAAAATAACAATGATGAAACAGAACTTCTGGAAATGTAAAGAAAGACTCCATCCTAGGCTCCATCCTATGACCTGTACAATTACCAATATATCTAGTTACTGAGGCTTAATTTTATCATCCATGACTGAGCAGCAAGTTTCCAGACATCACAAAAGGACCTAGGGGAGAGAAAAAGAGCATGTACGGAGTCTGTAGTTATTCCCATAGCAATACACTTCAAGGGAGGAGAAACCTTGTATCTCTTAGGCCAAGGGAATTTCCTTTCTAATCTCCCCAGTATTTAATGTGCCTCTGCAAAGAGAAAAAAATGAAGCACAAATTAATTTTTGTTGTTGTTTTTACTTTTTTTGTTTTGTTTTGTTTTTGTGTGTTGTTTTGTTTTTATCTCAGGACCATGGTTATTGTTTGGTTGTTGTCTTTATTGCTGTAGTGATTATTGCTGTGGTGCTTTTTTGATTTTTTGTTTGATTTTTTTGTATTGTTGTTATTTTTCTTCTTATTTTCCTTTCTTTTCTTAAATTGATATTTATAGCCTCTAGAAAGACTCCTCTCTTTTTTTGTTGCTTGTTTGATTATTGCCCCCCCCCCCCCGTTTTTTTTCTTTCTTTCTACAAAAACCACATAACTTGAACCATTTTGTTCTGCCTCACAAATTGAGAGAGAAATCATGGAGAGTACCAAGACCAGTAGTATGAACAATGAGTAGAAATAAAAAATGATCAGACTTAAACACCAAATCCAAAGCAAATGACAACAGAATTGATACCCAATCTACAACACTAGACACTGGGGAACCACTTATACTACCAGCCCAGGGGGCAAAGGAAGAGGATATGGGATGCATGCTGGGAACAGGGGTGGAGGGAGGACAACATTGGTGATGGGAATGCCCTTGATTCAATGTCACTATGTACCTAAAATATTACTGTGAAAGATTTGTAATCCACTGTGGTCAAAGTAAAAATTAAAAAGAACGTCATGAGAAATTGTAAATAAATGCATGATACCCATAATACACTCAAGAAAATGGCATGGCTGAAACATAAAGGATAATATTGAGCTGATGAACTATCATAAGTATTCTGCACCATGACTAGGAGTGAAAATGGTGCAACTACCTTGGACAAATATCTAGCAATATCTGCTTAACTCTAGTTATGAATCTTATGATTTTCTAATACTCAGTATAATGACAAAAATATATGTGCTTATATGCTGGGAACAGGGGCGAAAGAATGTCAACACTGGTCGTGTAATATGCCCTAATTCACCATTACTATGGACCTTAAATATAACTGTGAAAGACTTGTATTTTACATTGGTCAGAATAAAATTATATAATAAATTATATATTATATAATATATTATTTATATATAATATATAGAACAGTAAAAATATTCAACCAAGAAAAAGCAAACATATCAAAAAATGCAGAAGAGGGGCCAGAGAGGTAGCACAGCGGTAGAGTGTTTGCCTTGATGCAGCTGGCCCAGGACAGACTTCAGTTAGATCCCGGCATCCCATATGGTCCCCTAAGCGAGGAGCGATTTCTGAGTGCATAGCCAGGAGTAACCCCTGAGTGTCACCTGATGTGGCCCAAAAACCAAAATAAATAAATAAAGTAGAAGAGATGGACACTTGTTTCTAATAAAGCATTGCATATTTTCAACAAGCATATGAAAAAGTTTTCAGAAGAAGAAGAAGAAGAAGAAGAAGAACAACAACAACAACAACAACAAGAAAGAGGAGGCTACATGGTAGCCAATATAAATAGATCCAAATATTTTGTTAACAGAACTGAGTTTACCAAGAACTGGGGGAAAGAGAATCAAAGAGAAGAATCAGAGACACTGATAAAGAGATACTGATGCTTTGATGCTGTTAAGGTGTAGTAACACTGTGTGCCTGAATTAATATTAAATAACTAAATAAATAATATTAATATCAATTAGTATACCTCAATTTTATTAAATATTTTATATCACAATTAATTAACATACCCCATGATATCCCAACTTAAAATGAAGAATAAAGCTGTAGGAGCCATGAATAATATAGAAGTTTGTATCTACATATTAAATAATAAGTTTGTTTGGGAGTCACACCGTGTGGTAAATTTCCCATGTGAATTGATGAAGTATAATAACATATCATTTAACTTCATTGTGCTGTTTTCCTGCCTTTTCAAACCCCATAGCACTTCTGAACTATCACATAAATAATACACATAATAAGTTAAGACTTTTATTTATAATTATGGTTTTAATATATATACCCCCATGATATTTTCATTTCCCTACCAAATCAATTGTAAAAGAAGGCAAAATATCTCCACTTTATATGGAAATATTAACAACATACAGATAATTTAGCAATATAGCTAGCTGATAGCTAGACCTCATTTAAAAAGAATTGACTTGATCCCTATAATACAAATATAAGAAAGATCTTTCTTTGTTAGAGATGTAGATGAATCAAGAAATATCAAACAAATAGTGGGGAAGTAAAATTAGGGCAGAGAAGGGAGCACTATTTTTATATGTCATGTTCATAATTCATTGTTATATGTCTTAGCATTATGACTAAAACAATGAGAGTTGGAAATAATCACTCTGTAAAAGAATTGGGCGGTGAAAGGAAATAACTGATATGTATGGTTCCCCTTTCAATAACAATATTGCAAATCACAGTGACTAAAGGGGAAAAAAGGAGTGAGAGAGAAAGAAAAAGAGAGAAGGAAAATGTCTGCCACAAGGTAAGTGGGAAAAGGGGAAGGAGGAAGTAAAAGAGAAAAACTGGGTGCATTGGTGGTGGGGAAAATGCACTTGTGAAGGGTGTAGGACATTGTATGACTGAAACTCCACCAGGAACAACTTTGTAACTGTGAGAGGTGAAAAAAGACAACTGTATTATGAACAACATTGTAAACCACAGCGTTTAAAATTTTTAAAAAATATTTTAAAAAGAAATAGTAAGCAGTTCCCTTGCTGCATTGAGACCATCCATAGCCACTACTTGTGAAAAATCCACACACCATAATGCCATGAAGAAGAGGGATGTGGGTCTGGAGCAATGGCCATTGCAGGAAATAATCCAAATCAGGCTGAAGTTGAAACACAAATGCCTCATGAAGTTTCAGAGAGAGCTGCAATCCAAAATTGCAGTTGTTATTTAGTACAGTGATCTGTACCCCTGGTGGGGTGTAAGGACAGAATGCCTATCCTGAGCCAGTGCCACCCAGGTTTGCTTTGAGACATGTAAAATATGGTAAGTAGAAAAATCTCTGTTTAGGGGTAAAACCAACTGGTAAACAAATAAATGCATAAATACCAGGGATAATCTTTGTTTTGAGTGGAATTGAGTTGTAAGTTGTAAATACATACCTACTTACATGCTCATAGAAGCCTGAATACCAGCCATGACATATTGAAAATATCTAGGTATTGTTCAGTCCACAAATCAAGTTCAATGTTTATCAAAATGGTTACCACAGATTTATTGAATTTTTGACAATTTCCTGACACATTTCAAGAAATAAAAAGCAGGACAAAGAGAGAGTTCAATAAGATGAGCATGTGCTTTGTGTCCAAGAAGACTGAATTCTAGTCCAATACCAGGTATTCACCAAACACATCAAAAGAGTGCCTCAGCCATGTACAACACAAGTCCAGCTGTAGATGCTGAGCAGGTAGGTATGAACACACAAAAAAATCAAAAGACACATGATACAAAGGAACACCAGAATCCAAATTAATGGGCATAGACAAAGGCACGTTTGACAAATATCCTAAGAAGATTTTAACAAAATATTGCAAAACAAAAATGTAGTGTTTTTATTTTCATTAACTTTAGAACTTAAATATGTGTGTATAGATAGTATGAAAATAACTCTGTTCTTTAAAGCTAATTTGAATTCTTCATAATGTTTCTATAAAACTGATTAACTTAGAAGCCAGAGAGATAGCATGGAGGTAAGGCGTTTGCTTTGCATGCAGAAAGATGGTGGTTCAAATCCCGGCATCCCATATATGGTCCCTGAGCCTGCCAGGAGTGATTTCTGAGCCTAGAGCTAGGAGTAACCCCTGAGCACTGGTGGGTGTGACCCAAGAAAAAAAAAACAAAATAAAACAAACAACAACAACAAAAAAATAACTGAATGGCTTAAATGTGGGGGGAAATGTTTCAATTTAAAAAATCTTTCATTCAGGCCTGAGCAGTGGTGCAAGCTGTAAGGCAACTGCTTTGAGGGAGCTAGCCTAAGACAGACCATGGTTCGATTCCCCCACATCTCATATGGTTCCCCAATCCAGGAATGATTTCTAAGCTCATAGCAAGGAGTAACCCCTGAGCATTACCAGGTGTGGCCCAAAAACGAACGAACAAAATATTTCATTCAAATGGTTGTTCTAATGTTAAACTCTCAATAAACTTCAAAAGAACTGAAACTAAAGATGATGGGTACAATACAGATTACGCAAGAGAGAAAGAGAGGGAGTATCCAAATGCTTCAGAGTCCCACACAGTTGAGGCTTAAACCTCTACTTGTGACCATAAAAAATAAACCTGTCATTCAAGGTATAGTCTTTTACATCTAAATAAGAATAACTGTGAAAAATAAGAATTTTCTCTATGTTGTTTAGGTGCCTCAAGTGATCCTGTCTTCTAATTTTATGATTTCTCCTTTAGTCCTTTCTTTCATTGAGCTAATACACTGATCCCTTACATTGGTGATGCATGATTGACTTACTTCATTTCCATTTTATTTCCTTTTTTAAATAGTTTTCTAGGGGAATCTCCCAATATCTCCTCAAGGAACCCACATGAGACTGGGGATCAGGGACTAGGCATGACAAGTGTGCCCTGTCTTTGAACTGTCTTTGAACTGTCTTTGGCCCTCACACATCTCCTAAAGTCGAAATTTAACCATTCTCTAGGAAGATATACAGCTGGCAGAATTGTGGAAAAACAAATTAGAAAGCTAAGAGATCATATCAGTGCACTAATACAGGTAAATGATAAAGGTTAATTTACTGGAACCATTTACTCTGGAGAAATATTTTATGACAGAGACTTCACAGGTGTCATCAGAAATAATGATTCTGCTTCAATAAAGTGAGACTTCTGAAATATGCCTAATGTTGGTTCTCTTTCTTCCCACTCTCTATATGCTTTTATCTCTAGCATAAAAAATACTTTATCAAATGGAGAATCACATAGTATATAATATTAGAGTACTTCAGAGATGCCATTGATGAGAATATATTACTGAAGAAAACAACAGTTCTCCAAAGGACACCTGTATCCTGACTCTGAACATGAAGGCTTAAAATTAGACCTTTTTACCCCAGTTTACTACTTTTCTCTTCTTCAAACCAAACCACGCAAATTTAACTAACTAGGCCTGCCTCCCAGTTAGAGGGGGAAATTAGGGAGGCACCTAGACCAATCAGATGCAAGACTACTATGTAATAGGATAGGTACATAGGGGACCACATATTCTAGCAGCCCTGGGGGTGAGGGAAGAGGATACGGGAGATAGGACAAAAACGGAAGTGTAGGGAGGACAATTTGGTGATGGGAATCCCCCCTGATGTTATGTAAATATTTAACTAAAATATTATTGTTAACAACATGTAAACCACTATGATCAAAATAAAATTTATATTTAAAAAAAATTAGACACTTAAGACATGTTCATGCACAGAAAGTCAATGAGGAAATATTTAATGGTTATTTTTCAAAGGCCAGTGCTGAATTGGCACAAATGCATAGAACTGGACAGAAGTCTAAGACACCTGCTACCAGATAATGGTAACCATCAAAACATGAAAGAACTTTCTAGAGAAATAAAACCTAAAGCTCTTGGCTTTAGAATGGCTGTTCTGTTTCTTAGTACTGTACCTAGTTGTCAAAGGTTTCTCTAATCACAGTGTTCATAACTTCAACTCATTTGCACAAGTGAGTTCTGTATTTAAGACTGCTCTATGAAGAGTGAGTAAGGAATTCACCATGAAAACTGAGGCCAGTGAGATAGCACAGCGGCGTTTGCCTGGCAAGCAGCCAATCCAGGACCTAAGGTGGTTGGTTCGAATCCCATCTTCCCATATGGTCCCCGTGCCTGCCAGGAGCTATTTCTGAGCAGATAGCCAGGAGGAACCCCTGAGCACCGCCGGGTGTGTACCCCCCAAAAAAAGAAAATTAACCTGCATTATTAAACATATAAAAACTTAAAGTTTACTTAGTGGTCCAAAATACCTTCCTCTTTTTGCATAAAAATGTTTTTTCCTGGTATGTCAGCTTAAGTTCTGCATGCAGTTATATGGTGACTAGTGTCTTATTCTTTCTTACTATGTCATAGGTTCCTCTCAAAGAAGGAACATATAATCCACTAATTTTGGGGGTGGGTGGGGGGATGGCCTACACCTGGCAGTGTTCAGGGGATACTCATGGCTCTGCACTCAGAAATCGCTCCTAACAGGCTCAGGGAAGCATATGAGATGTTGGTAATCAAACACAGGTCTGTCCCAGATGGCAGCATGCAAGGCAAACACCCTACCACTGTTCTATCGCTCCGGGCCCAATCCACTAATCTTTTCACTTCATTATTGAAGCCATTGTCTTCTTGACTTTGTAGAATGGAAGTCATTACTTATTCAAGTATAAAAGAATGAAAATTTGAACCTTTGTTCCTTTATGAATAAACATTTTCTTACTCTACTAGTCACAAAACTAGTAGCTAGTACTAGAAACTAGTACTAGTAAACTAGTAACTTGTTGGCCACTAATCAGATATACATTACTCTATTACTTAAGATCAAATGAATAACTATAATTTATCATAAAATTGTATATTAATAGAGATCATCACTGGAGATACTCCAATATTCACCACTGCCATTTTTTCTAGGGAACTTATGTAATAGAAATAGAATAATTGATGTTATAAAAACATGTCTATCTTATACAATTTGCTTTATGCTGAGACATTTTTCCCATTTGGTAGAATAGAAAGCTTTCAGACTATTTGAAATAAGTTGATGTGCACATGGAGTTTCATCCTAAACATAATGATGGTGAAAATAATTCTTCAGAATCATTCTAGTTCTAAAACTGCTTATGCTACTAACACTCTTTGCTGTGTCCACCTCTGTAAACTCTGACTCTGAAACCTAAGGAGGGAACAAAGTTTGAGAAGGCCCTAGCCTGTACCTTTAAGGGAGGGCCTTTTGGAAAAAGTAGTCTGTACCTGCAAGGGAGGGTGCTTCAAAAGCCTCCTGTATCCACAAATAGGAGAGTACTTGGTCAACTAAAGACCTTGGTCTTCTGTCCATGAGACAATGAGGAAATAGGGTATGTATCATAAATATTATTTGAGTCAAACTTTACTAACATCCTAAAACTTTTCTTTGAGTCTCTATTTTTTGTTTTTGTTTGTTTGTTTGTTTGTGTTTTGGTTTTTTGGTCACACCCAGCAGTGCTCAGGTTACTTCTGGCTCTATACTGAGAAATCGCTCCTGGCAGGTCTTTGAACCTCTAAAGACATTTCTGGGGACAGAGTGGCAGGGTATTCGTCTTGAATACGGCTGACCTAGGGCAGACCGAGGATCAATTCTCCAGTGTTCCATATGGTCCCCCAAGCCAGGAGCAATTTCTGAGCACAGAGCCAGGAGTAACCCCTGAGTGTCACCGGTGTGGCCCAAAAACAAACAAACAAAAAACAAAGACCACTCAAATTTATATAAACACACTTTGTTTTGTGTTGATTAGAGTATTCTTTATTTAGTCTTACAGAATTATTAACCACTCTCTAACCTAGCTTGACTGTTAGTCTAAGTGCAGTCATATTGAGGGTTAATATTTCAGGCCCCAGCTCAGAATACATGAACTAGAGCAAGGCTAAAACAATAGCCAGACTCTGGGAACTGACCTTGCTGGAGGAACAAAGAGGCAGGGGAGTACCTTGTGCTGGGTTGACAGAGATAAACCTGTAGCTTGTCCTGGGCATTTTGTCTAGGGTCCAATGAGAGAATTAATGTTTATGTCAGCAATTGTGATGCCTTGCCAAGAAATTTTGTATAAGTGTTGTATTCTAGTCCAGAGATGGTACGACAAGTATAAAGAGACAAGATAGAACTTCGCTTGTGAGTATCTGAATTTCTAACCCCACTTCACCGACTTCATGCACACACCTTCTTGAGCAGGGACTCCAGTAATTTCCTCAGTGCCCGGACCAAGCAGGCTATGGCAACTCTTCAGGATGCTGATGGTGAAAAAGAACATTTTGGGGTTTTTAGTTTTCTTTTGTTTGGGGGCCACACTAAGAGGTACTCAGGGGTTACTCCTGGTTCTACACTCAAAAATTGTTCCTGGCAGGCTCAGGGGACCATACAGGATGTCAGGAATCGAACCTAGGCCTGTCCTGGGTCAGCCATATGCAAGGCAAACATCCCACTGCTGTGCTATTACTCTGCCCCAATATTCCTGGCCTCTTCAGACAAGTAGAGCTTAAGTGGAGAGCACTTAGCAACCTGGCCATGACCACAATGTTACTTCTGAAATCAACAATATTATTCTGCACTACATTTTGCTTTTCATTATACTGTGTTCTCATTTGAAGAAATATTTTCTCAGACATCAGAGATTAAGGTGGGTAAGGTATTTGTGTGGTATATAATTGAACCTGGTTTGATCCTCTGTTCCCTAAAACTATATAGTTCCCTGAGCACTAGCAGGTATGATCTCTGAGGACAGTCAGGAGAAAACTATGTGCAGTCTCGGAGCTCTAAAATCATTCGGACACTCTGAAGCATACCTGTACAATTGCACTGTTCTCTGAAAAGTCTAACATTTTTCCAGGTGCACTGGGAACTTTAAGCCTCTTTGAACAAGGACACAGAGTTCTTCTGGACTTGGAGCAATTTGGAAGAAAGTGCATCAACCATTGGTGAGGATATTGGCAGTGTTTTCAGGAAAGCGTCCTCAACCTTGGTGCCTTGCTTTTTATACCAGACTTCTGACCTCCACTCTGCCAGAATAGATGTGGACTTTTTCTTTCTTTTTCTTTCTTTCTTTCTTTCTTTCTTTCTTTCTTTCTTTCTTTCTTTCTTTCTTTCTTTCTTTCTTTCTTTCTTTCTTTCTTTCTTTCTTTCTTCCTTTCTTTCTTTCTTTCTTTCTTCTTTCTTTATTTCTTCTCTTTCTTCTTTCTTTCTTTTCTTTCTTTCTTTTTCTTTCTTTCTTCTTTCTTTCTTTCTTTTTCTTTGTTTCTTTATTTGTTTCTTTCTTTCTTTCTTTCTTTCTTCCTTTCTTTCTTTCTTTCTTTCTTCTTTCTTTATTTCTTCTCTTTCTTCTTTCTTTCTTTTCTTTCTTTCTTTTTCTTTCTTTCTTCTTTCTTTCTTTCTTTTTTTTTCTTCTTTCTTTCTTTCTTTTTCTTTCTTTCTTTCTTTCTTTCTTTATTTTTCTTTCTTTCTCTTTCTTTTTTCTTTCTTCTTTCTTTTTCTTTCTTCTTTCTTTCTTTCTTTCTTCTTTCTTTCTCTCTTTCTCTTCCTTCCTTCCTTTCTTTCTTTCTTCCTTCCTTTCTTTCTTCCTTCCTTCCTTCCTTCCTTCCTTCCTTCCTTCCTTCCTTCCTTCCTTCCTTCCTTCCTTCCTTCCTTCCTTCCTTCCTTTCTTTCTTTCTTTCTTTCTTTCTTTCTTTCTTTCTTTCTTTCTTTCTTTCTTTCTTTCTTTCTTTCTTTCTTTCTTTCCTTCCTCTTTCTTTTTTTGGTTTTTGGCCACACCCGGTGATGCTCAGGCTTGTGCTCAGAAATCTTTCCTGGTTTGAGGGAACATTTAGGACACCATAGGATCGAACCATGGTCCATTCTAGGCTATCACAGGCAAGCAGACACCTTACTGCTTGTCCTACCTCTCCGGCCCCAACATGGGTACATTTTCATGACTTCCATGCTTCCCTTACTCCTCTGATTTTTAAAATTTTATTTATTTATGTGTTTGTTTTGGGTTTATTTATTTTGGCAATGCTCGGGGGTTACTCCTGGCTCAGCACTCAGAAATTACTCCTGGTAGGCTTCGGGGACCATAAGATATGCCGGGGATTGAACCCAGGCCTGTCCCAGGTCTGCCGCATGCAAAGCAAATGCCCTGCCCATATGCTAATTCTCTGGCCCCACCTCTGATTTTTTTTGGCCTATCAATAATAAAGAAAATGAAGAAAATGAAGCAAATAGCCTCATAAAACTTGCTTCAGATCATAAAATCATCACCTCTTGGACCAGAGCAAAAAATAGTAGAATATATATGGCATATTTGTCTTCTACATGATCAAAGTTCAATGTCCATCATCCCATCTAGTCTCCCAAGCCTGCTAGGAGTGATTCCTGCAGACAGAGTGAGGAATAATATTGAGCAGCACTGGGGAATAAGCACTGAGCAGCACCAAACAAAACAAACTAACAAACAAAAAAATGATGTCTTTATACATTCTTGTTTTTTTGATGATTCCTAGAAAATCTCTATGAGCAATCAATTTTATTTTAAAACATTAATCATAAAAATTCAAATTTCAAAGAAACATGCATACTTTATTAGAGTATTTCTCAGTTCCAAATCCAACACTTCTTTTCATGCCTTTATAAGATCATTTTGTTATCGTACACACAATTCTTGCTTTTTGCAAGTTGCTTAAAAATGCATAAAAATCTCCTGCTTATTTTACCATATAATATATAACATAAAAATGTATCATTCTAAATATTTCACAAAATATTATCTTTGAACTTTGTGCCTGCCTAGCATAAAAGGATTTTCAATAATAAAAATGAACTATAAAGATACTTCAGATAAATAGCAAGGTCAGAATGTTTACCTGAAATCAACATCCATAATAGAAGATTTTAATGGATACATACCCTTTATAAAGAAAAACATCACCTGAATGAGTGGTTTTATATACAAAAGTGAATGAAAATGATAATGCTACTGCATAGATAAATCAAAGAAAAACATTTCTAATGTGTATATGATGATAAAAATAATAATATCCTATCTGTGGAGTTAAAAATACTGTTCTAAATGTATAGTTACAAAAGACAGAAGAACATAGAAAAATATGGCAGAAAATAATTTAAATATAAAATCTGATAATGTACTATTATCAAAAAACACAAAGAACTCTTTGACCTCAGCACTAAGGAGCAAGCAGCACAATCTTCAAAACAATAGGGCTGGAGTGATGGGACAGTCAGTATTAATACCTGAGAACAGAGTCAGGAGCAAGCCCAGTGCACTGCCAGATGTGGTTCCCAAACAAAACAAGCTAACAAACAAAAAACCTTACCTGAACAATACTCAGAGTGAATTCTAATGATAATAAAGGTATCACTAAACAGCCACTAAATAGTGGCTAATAACAATGTGTCAATATAGGATATCCATTATAAGTAAAGTTATGAAGTTACAATGGTAAAGGACATCAGTAGTGGAGCTAAATTGAGGAGGAAAGGGCTAGCAGATATATGGGACATTTTGGTGTCTTCTACTCAACATTTCTGAGTTGAGAGTACCCTGAAAATGAAATATGTTTCAAAGAAAAAATGCTAGACAGCTATTAGCAGCTGCCATTAGAGTGTGATTACATATAGTAAAAGTGTTCTAAGGTTTCCTTAATAGTCAAAGGGAAAGACTCAAAATAGATACTTAACTGTAAAATATCCCATATAAAAAGACATAAGGGAAATAGGAATAAGTAACTAAGTAATGAATGAAATGAAAAAAGTAAAGGAAAACTCCAAAGTCTGTCCCTCATGGATGAAAATAAAGCAGGAAAAAAAAACTATGAATAGATCTCAAGAAACAAATATAAGGCAATCACAAGTTGTCCAAATATTATAATAATCTCATAAACACATGTAAAAATTTTTCTGGCTAGACATTAAAAATTTCAAGATTAGATTTGATTAAATTTTCAAATGATTGATGTGCTTTTAACAACAAATATGTGAAAACATAAGAACTTTTAGGAATATTGAAACTATAGTAAGAAGAGAATTTTAGGTCAGTAGTAAACTGTCTTAATATTATATGTTATTTGGTATATTTATGCATATATACGTGTGTATAGTAAGAAGAGAATTTTAGGTCAGTAGTAAACTGTCTTAATATTATATGTTATATGATATATATATGCATATATACGTGTATATACGCAATATAATTCTAATAATGTATATAACAAACTAAATAAAAAAAATTTGTACCCTGGGGCCGGTGAGGTGGCGCTAGAGGTAAGGTGTCTGCCTTACAAGCGCTAGCCAAGGAAAGGACCACGGTTCGATCCCATATGTTTCCCCCAAGCCAGGGGCAATTTCTGAATGCATAGCCAGGAGTAACCCCTGAGCATCTAACGGGTGTGGCCCAAAAAACACACACACACACACACACACACACACACAAAAATTGTACCCCTATCCCCTCTAGAGAATTTTTTTTTTTTTTGGTTTTCAGGTCAGAACCAGTGGCGCTCATGGGGTTACTCCTGGCTCTGTGCTCAGAAATTGCTCCTGACAGGCACTGGGAACCATATGGGATGCTGGGATTCGAACCACCATCTGTCCTAGATTGGCTGTGTGCAAGTCAAACATTCTACTGCTGTGCTATCTTTCTGTCTCTCCTCTAGAGAATTTTTAATACTAGAGGTGTGCATCATCCAGATATTAGGTATCAGGTACTGCTATAAAATTTTGACAGATGGATTCACTTAAACTTTTCAACACTAATTTAATTCTATTATTCTCACTTTCACAGCTAGGATTATACTTAGAAACAACTAGACACAAGGAAGTAAAGAGTAGCTTTCCAAGAAAACATTCTATAAAAGACAGAGCCAGAATTTGAGTCTGAGCTACCTGACTCTGAAATTAGCTACCAACCTAGGGGAAAAATCTCGAGAGAGATTAACATGTAAACCAATATGTAGAAGAAATTGAATACTTAAAGGACAGTACAATCTTAAATAAAGGCAACCAGACACTATCACACTGGCACAAAAGTGAGGGTGATTAGAAAATCACATTTGAATATTTACAACACTGAGAACTATTTTAATTGACCTATATGTGTTTCTTTATGAAGGAAAATATCTTCCTTCTAATGAACATATGGAAGTATTGTTTTGGAAAATAAAAGGTGGCATTTCCATTAAAATAAGTCTTGGCTAAATCCTAAGAATATACTATTTAAAAATAATTGTAAAATACTCTTTGAGAACACTTTAAGTGAGATGAGTAGGGTGATATTTTATCCCACATTAATTATAGTGCTTTTAATCACCATATTTAAACTTTACAATAAGCTCATGTTTAAGAAATAATGATATTATGATTTTTTATGTTAGCTAGTGATCACTAGTAAAAAAAATGGTATCTAAGCAATGGACATGGGGGATGAAAGGAGGAGATGAAATGAAAGTGACAGAATTATAGTAGTGGAGGGTTTGAACTTCTTAAGTGACCTTTCACTGAAATACTTGTTTTATTCTGGAAAATAGGACTTTTAGTGACTATTTTCTACTTTTTTTAATACATAACTTGCTTTTTTCTTCATTTTTTGAAGGCTCATTATGTGGGATGTATAATGTTTGTCTGAGAAAATACTTATTATTTACTTATTTAGTAACATATTTTTTGCTTGTTGTCAGTGGTGAGGACCAATTCTGAACTCTTGATTCAGGGATGACTCTTGATAGTGTGTATGCATGACCACAGATACTGGCAGTGATCAAATCTGGGTCAGCTGCACACAAAGAAAATGCCTTAGCCTCCATACCTTATGATTGCCTTTGCTTTACTTTCCACACCTTATTTGTTTTTATTTGAGGCATCATGATTTTTTATATAATTTTCATTTTGATTATAGTGGCTTACATATTGTTGACAATAATATTATAGGTACATATTTACATAAAATCAGGGGGGTTCCCATCACCGATTTGTCCTCCCTACACCTCCTTGTTCGTCCTACCTCCCATATCTTCTTCCCTCACCCCTGGGGCTACGAGAATATGTGGTACCCTCTGTACTAGCTTACTACTTAGTAGTCTTGGTCTTGGTGTCTCCCTTATTTCCCACTCTAACTGGGAGGCAGCACTAGATAGTTCAAGTTATGTGGTTTTATTTGAAGAAGAGAAAAGTAATAAACTGGGGTAAAAGTCTAATGTGCCGAAAATGGGCGGAATCCTTCTAGAGATTCTCATTATCGGTTTGAGAGACTAAGGAGAAAAGAAGGTGAAACACCCCAATAGTACAAAAAGAAGTGTCAAATATCCAGTGAGCACTCCAGTGATAACGATAAGCACCACAAAAAAAAGCCATGGTCTTGAGTTAAAAAACATGGCAGAGCACATAAAAAAAGAAAAGAAAGAAAGAAAAAAATATAAATGGGGACAACAACTTCAATAACCACACCAAAACAAAGAAATCAACAAAAAGTAGATAGGTAAATAAAAATAATAAAAATAAATGAAGAAAATATAATATATAAAAATAAAAATAGTTTTGTGCTTTTTGCCTTTTTTTTCCCTCCTGCACTGGCACAGTAAATATTGGGCTCATTCAAAAAGGAATTCACTTGGCTTAAGCGCTATGGGGTTTCTCCACCCTTGGAGTATATTGTCACGGGATTAACTATAGACTCCGTTCAGGTTCATTTACTCTCCCGGTGGTGCTTTTGTGGTGTTTGGAAGACTTCTGCTCCGTCCTGGGTGATGAAATAAGACCTTTGTATCTAGAGTTCTCAGTATCTGCACAGGTCCAGGAGTGGGACTTATGATGAAGTCTTTCTTTGTGGTTCTGAAGTTCTGTTCCGTCAGTGTCATTTTAATCCATCTTCTGTGTTTGGTGGTCTTGGTCTTTGCACTGATCCTAAGATGGAACCTAGGATAGAGGTTTCCAGAAGTCCCATTTCGTTGCAATTGTCTCTGCCAAACCTTTGGAACTGGGGATCATGGTTTTTGTGCGGGTAGTAGTTCAAACCCTAGACTAGGGCTTTTATATTGGTCCCAAGATATATACAGTCCAGTCATGGTTCTAGCAGCCAGTCATCTGTAAATCGTGATCTTGGCTTTTGGACCGACCAAAGGGTGACAAGTCTTCTGATTTTGTCTTATCGTTAGCTGGTGAGGTAGGATAACCTGTTCTTGGGTCAAGTTGTTCCCATTTTCCTTGTTGTCAGGATATCATATTAGAACTGGCACTTGTTGGTGGCCCAGCGGTATTAAGGATGTCCTGGATGGGATTTGTTTCCTGTAGCTGTTGTGAAGAACTGTGTCGATTCTATGTCTGGGATCCAGGGTTCAAGGCTGGACGGATGGTGTCTAATCACCTGAGGTCTAAGTTGGGTCCGCGTGGCATATTTTCAAAGTGGGAGATATCCCTGTATTGTAAACAAGTATGAGTTCTTATCCCTAGTAGATAAGAGCTCTTTTTATATGTAAGATTTCCCCTTTTTTTAGTGTGCCTTTTCAGGGAGAAATGGTGCTACTTTATATTGTCGGTGCATTTGGGGGTGGACAGAGAAGAAAACAGAAACAGGTCACACATCCAAAAAAGATAAAAATAGGAATAAAAGTATATGTGCTCACATATGTATATGTAGAACAAACATTTAAAAAATGAATTAACAAAATAATTAAAGGAACAAAGTGATGCATGAGACTACCTTACTTTTGGGGAAAAGCAGGTAAAGAGGTGGTGAAATACCGGTCTTATACTTATGTTCGAAGTATAGGTTTCCCCATTGTCTTTTGGGATTTTCTTGTGGTGGTGGGTTCCCAGGCACCTTTCCATCATTCCTCCTGACCTTCTTGAGATTGGCAAAGGATTTGCGGCAGGGAGGTCTTGGAAGAGCTCTTGCATTGGGGATACTTTTAGAGCTAAGTTAGGTTTCAAGTAACAGTCCACGGTAAAGGGATTTAGTAGGGAGGGCCGTGCAGCATGAGTCCGCAGGGGAGTTGGTTGCCTTTTCTTGCAGGGGGCGAGGTATGGGTTTGACTGGGTGTCCCTTCGTTTGGGTAATGAGTACTGGTTCATTGGGGGTAGGAGGTCAGTCTTGATACCTAATGGATTAATAACTAAGGATGAAGAGTTTAAATATGGTGGGAGGTCTGGATGGGATTGAGGGGTGAAAGGATAGTTGGATTTCCAAAGGGGGGAAAGAAGAAAGTATATGGAAGGGGTAGGAAAGAAGAAAAGAGAAAATACATTAGAAAGAAAGGGAGAAGAGAAAAGAAAAAAGAAAAGAGAAGAAAAGAAAGAAGAAAAAAAATAAAGTAGTGAGAAGAGAGGAGAAAATAGCAAGGGAATGCTAGTTTGCTTAAATGTGTTCAATGAGAGGGCCTATAGTATAAGTCTGTATGTCACAGTTGCTGCTTAGGTGGTCTGACTGGTCACATGCTTCAAATCCTTAAACAAGGTATAACCTAAAGATAAAGTGTATGTTAAAGAGTTTTCTCGGGACATTCTCTTAGTGCAAGCTGGGAATGGTATCTCACATGACTGAGCCCTGAGATGCCATATTAGTTTGTCCACCCTTTGTATCCAAGAACACCTGTGAATGGAAAAGCTGAGAGGTTATTTTAAATATAGTAAGATTAAGTCATTAAAACATAGTGTTATGGGATGTTTCCTTTGGAATCAGTGATTTCCCGTGGTATATTTTACCTGTGATCTTGTATAAGACCCTAACGGATTATTATGGGCCATTGTAGTAGAAGGCTGATTATTTACCTGTTCTCTCTATGATGCTGTTTCTGTTGTTGCTGGTTTCTTTTTGGTATAATGCGTAGTCAAGAGTTTGTGTTGTTCCTTTTTCATGTATTTTGGGCACTTCTCTTGAGTATATGTTGAGTACTACCATGTTTGGAGTTTCTACCCTGTTATTTGATTGTTGAGTATTAGTTGTATATAAGGTGTATGTTCTAGGTGCTTAAGGATAGTGCTATCATTCTGTGTTTATCTTTTGTCTTCTGACTTATTTCGTTTAACATAGTATGTTCTAGGTCCATCTACATTGCTGCAAAGTCAGTGATTGTATCATTTCTGACTGCCATGGAGTATTCCATTGTGTATAAATACCACATCTTAATGATCCATTCATCTGTTGTTGGACATCTAGGTTGGTTCCAAGATTTTGTTATTATACTGAGTGCTGCAATAAATAGTGGGGTGCACACGTATTTTGGAATGAATATCCTTCCAACTTGGGGGTATATACCTAGAAGAGCAATTGCTGGATCAAATGGCAGCTCAATTCTGAGTTCTTTGAGCACTCTCCAGAATGTTCTCCATAGGTGTTGGACTAGGGGGCATTCCCACCAGCAGTGGATGACAGTGCCTTTCATACAGCATCCCGGCCAACAGAGGTTGTTCCCATTATTTTTGATGTGTGCCATCCTCACTGGTGTAAGGTGGTATCTCCTTGTTCTCTTGATTTGGATCTCCCTGATGATGAGTGAAGGTGAGCATATTTTCATGTGTTTGTTGGCCATCCTTCTGTATTCCTCAGAGAAGACATTTCATTTCATCTCCCCATTTTTTATGGCTTTGTTTGGTTTGGGGGGACTCAGCTTTCTGAGTGCTTTGTATGTTCTAGATACCAGCCCTTTATCTGATATGTCGAGTGAAAAGATTTTTCCCATTCTGTTAACTGTCTTCTTGTGTTAAGTAGGGTTTTTTTCACCATGCAGAAGTTTTTTAGTTTGATGTAGTCCCATTTGTTTATGTATGATGCTAAAGTTCTTACCATTGGTGCTCCATCCTTGAAGACCTTTTTGATATATAGGTCTTCGAGTGTTCTGCCTATTTTATTCTAGACAAACTTTATAGATTCGGGTCTGATTTTAAGGTCTTTGATCCATTTTGAGTTGACTTTTGTATAAGGAGTGAGGTATGGGTCAATTTTCACTTTTGTACATGTGGTTTTCCAGTTGTAACAACACCATTTGCTGAATAGACTTTCTTTGTTCCATATTAAGTTCTTGCCTCTTTTATCAAATATTAGTTGGCTGTATATCTAGGGGTTTATGTCTGGGAATTCTGTTCTGACCCACTGGTCTGAGGTCCTGTCTCTGTTCCAGTACCATGCTGTTTTGATCACTATGGCTTTATAATATAGTTTCAAGTTAGGTAAGGAGGAGGCATCATGATTATATGACAGGATTTAATGTATACCATTGTGTTCTTTCCTTTGTAGAAGACATGCTTACCTGGATTTTAGCAATGTTTATAATTAACCTTGAAAACTGTAAACTTTAAAGAATGACAATATAGATTAGATACAAACTATAGTATAATATGACATAGCATGCAATGACAACAAAGAAAAGGGGATAGTATATCTTCATGATCCTTTCAAATTTACAAAAAATAAAATTTATTTCTAATATAAAAATATATATGAAGAGAATGATGATTGTTTAATCTAAAAATATGCTAAAGCAAGAAAATACTGGCTAATCTCACTATAGTAAAGAAATGGTGGGAAGGAAGATGAGAAAGGAAAGTAATGGGGGAACTGGGATTGGGGTTTCTATTATATTGGTGATGTGGGAATGTGGTATATAGCTATACATACAAAACACAGATTCAACAACAATGAAAATATGAGCTGTGAGCTGCAATCATCAAATTTTGTAATGTACCTATCAAGATAGTAGGCAGGGAGTAATGGATAACAAGAGTATGGGAGCACTGGTGATGGGAATTGACACTGGTAGTGGGATTGGTGTTGATATATTGGTGTTGTTATATACCTGAAACTCAACTGACAATATTTTTGTAAACCAATCTTTTTTAATTCAATTTCAAAAATGTTAAAGCAACAATTAAAATGAGGCCCAGTATGTTTCTAATAATAACAAGCATATGGATGTATATAAGACTGAAGTTATGAAAGCGGTGAGGGAGTGGGTTGGAGGTGAAAGTGTGGTTAAGGAAGAAGTGGACCCAAAATGATGGAAGGACAATCAATAGTGGTGTCAGTTTGTGAATGTATATGTGGGGTATCTTTGGCACTTTCGATGATGAAGGCACAGTGATTTTATACACCATAAGGATAAATGTTAGCCTATTATAATCATGTTACCTCAATAATTTTTAAAAGTAGAATTTAATATTTCTAAAAATAAAGTTATCAGCAGATAAAAATAAATAAATAAAAAGAAGCTCTATATGTGCTTTTCTGCTTTTCTATCTAGCAAATATATTGAAAATTTAAACATGACTTACATAATATTTATCACTGAGTTTAAAAATGAAATGTAAGCTGTCAGGGGCAGGAGCAATGGTGCAGCAGTAGGGCACTTGCCTTGCATGTGACTGACCTAGGACAGACTAGAGTGTCCCATATGGTCCCCCAAGCCAGAAGCAATTTCTGAGCACACAGCCAGGAGTAATCCCTGAGTGTCACTGGGTGTGGCCCCCAAACAAACAAACAAACACAAAAACAAACAAACGAAAATGTAAGCTTTTAGACTACAAAAATTCTATATGCATTTAGGGTTGACTTTTTATTTTTTTCTAAATACTGATGTTATTTTGGGCTGCAGAGACATACTTTTTATTTTTTTTTAATTAAAGGTACAGATGAAAATAGCTAAAATCTCTGGTCAGACATCAGTTGAAATGTTGTTTGCAGTTCATTTCACCACTCAGTCACCCCACTACAGCAATTTCCATATTCGGTGAGGAAAATCAGTAACAATACAATCAAAAGACTGAAATAAAAAATGCAGTTGGGTAGAGAGAAATAACCATGTAGATAAAAAGTTCAGACAACTTGTTATAGGGGAGGTTTGATGAAATGTGTTTAAATGAAGGTGTTTTAATGAAAGTTTAAAGAAATGTGTAGTTAGAGCAGGAACGTCTTCTCGGAAGAAATTTCATAAGTAGCTGAAGGTCTATCATGGACAAGAAGATGAAATGAGTCCCATGTGGTTCCAGAGATGAGAACTAGGTCCAGTGCGGGGAAATGAGAGAGTAACTGACTTTGACAGAGTTCAAGGAAAGCTTGATCACATTCTAAATGTCCTGGAATCAGAAGTAGCTGCTATCTCGAATGCCTCTGAAAATCAGCTTTCATCCCTCCCTCCCTCCCTCCCTCTCTCCCTCCCTCTCTCCCTTCACCCCTCCATCTCTCCCTCTCTTCCTCTTTCCCTCCCTCCTTCCCTCACTACCTTTCTTCCTTTCTTCCTCCTTCCCTTTCTTCACCCCTCCCTCCTTACCTTTCTTCCTTCCTCCCTCCTCTTCCTTCTTCCTTCCTTCCTCCCTCCTTCCCTTCCTTCTTTCATTCCTTCCTCCATTCTTTCCTTTCCTTCCTCCCTCCCTCTCTTCCGTTCCTTCTTTCCTCCCTCCCTCCTTTATTCTTCCCTCCCTCCTCTTCGTTCCTCCCTCCTTCTCTTCTTTCCTTCTTCCCTCCTTCCCTCCCTCTTTCCTTCCCTTCCTTCTTTCCTCCCTTTCCCTCTCTCTTTCCTTCCCTTCCTTCCTCCCTCTCTCCCTTCCTACCTTCTTTCCTCCCTTTTTTCTTCCCTCCTTTCTCAATCCCTCCCTCTTCCTTCCTTTCTCCCTTCTCTTCCCTTCCTTCCATCTTTCCCTCTTCTTTCTTCCATCCATCCTTCCTTTCTTTCTTATTTTTCTCTTTCTTTCTTCCTTTCTTTTCCCTTCCTTTCTTCCTTCCCTCCCTCTTTCCTTTCTTCCTTCCCTCCCTCCTTTTTTATTTCTTCACTCTTTCCTTCCTTTCTCTCCTCCTCTCCTTTTCCTTCATTCCTCCCTCCTTTTTCTTCCTTCCTTTCTTCTTTCATTCTTTCCTCCTTCCTTCTCTTCCTCCCTTCCTTTAATCCTTTCTTTCTCCTTTTTCTTTCTTTCTCTTTTTCTCTCTTTTTCTTTCTTTCTTTCTTTCTTTCTTTTTTCTTTCTTTCTTTCTTTCCTTCTTTCCTTCTTTCCTTCTTTCTTTCTTTCTTTCTTTCTCTTTCTTTCTTTCTTTCTTTCTTTCTTTCTTTCTTTCTTTCTTTCTTTCTTTCTTTCTTTCTTTCTTTCTTTCTTTCTTTCTTCTTTCTTTCTTTCTTTCTTTCTTTCTTTTTCTTTCTTTCTTTCTTTCTTTCTTTCTTTCTCTCTCTCTTTCCACTGTACTATCACTCTGACCCTGGGGAATATTGTTAGTAGGATAACTCTCAACAATAATTTGGTCGAATAGTGCTTAGAAGTAACCAGGGATAAGCCTGGCAATACGCGGAGGGATTTGTGATGACAACAATATATCTCAGGGCTAGGGGAAAAATCAGCAAAAAGAAATGAAGATGGTAGATAAACATTTTGATAAGAATTGGTCATCAAATTTGAAGATTTTATTTTTATTCTGGGTTTTAGATGCCTCTGGCATTGGTCTGGAGCTCCACCTAGCAGTGCTCATGGACTATGCAATAACAAAAACGAAACCTCGGATTTTTTGGATGCAAAGCATGTCTTCACTGCAACCTCAGACTTGAAACTTTAAAGTAACAAGGAAGTTTAAAACTCCAATGAATCTTAAAACTGTTTTCCATGTGTCATTTTGAAAATAAGATTGCATATTGATTTTTTTCAAACTGTGTTGTGGATACAAAATATAGTTCTTATTATTAAAAGCTGTAAATTTTTACAAATAAGTTGTTACAGAAATAAAATTTTCTAGAATTCATTTACTGCAAATTTGATTCATTTCTTTAAAAAGTAGAGAGATGTATCAGTGTTATGGATTTGAATTTTTTATACTTGCAACAATGTTTTGGCATTTTTGAATAAACAAATGCACTTTTAGGGATAGCATTGAGTGAGTTACTGAAAAAACATGATAGTCTTAAGAAGATGGAGACAAACACAGAAGGTGGCAACAAAGGGAAAAATAAACATTCACTGAATTACACTCCCACCTTCACGGGCTAGATGAGTCATAACAAAAGACAGGTTTGCAAGAGAGAAACTCAGTATAATAATATTTGTGTGAAAATTTTACATAGTGATAAATTCTAAAATGAAATGGGTGATGGGTCCAAAGAGATAATAGAGAAGGTGCAATGTTTGCCTTGCATAACTGATTTTGGTCACTAACACTGCAAATGATTCCCTGAAACCAATCGGGCATAATACCTGAGCTTAGAGCAAGAAGTCAACCCAAACACTTTTGGGAATAACCTTCAAACTAAAAGAACATAGGTGGAACTGGAGATATTTATCCTGTATTAAGGATCTGGAAATGATGAGTAGACAGTGACTACTCAGTTTAATATTGTTGTTGTTTTTTTCCTTTGTTTTGATTTATGTTTTGAGCTCTGTTTTGTTTTTATTTTGGGACCGTTTGTTGTTTGGTTGTTGTATTTATTTGTGTGGTGCTTTTTGGGTTTTTAGTTTGATTTTTTTTTTAGTATTGTTGCTATCTTTTTCTTCCTTTTTCCTCTTTCTTCTCTTAAACAGATATTTATAGCCTCAAGAAGGACTCCTCCCATTTTTTGCTGTTTGATTTATGCCTCCCCCCACTTTTTTCTTTCTTTTTTTTTTCTTCTTTTCTTCAAACAGAACCACATACCTTGAACCATCTTGTTCTGCCTCTCAACCTGGGGGGAAGGGGATAATGGATATTACCAAGACAAAATAGTAGTATGAACATTGAGTAGAAATAAAAAATGATTAGACTTAGATACCAAGTCCAAAGCCAATGACAACAGGATCGATACCCAATCTACAACAAGCTAGACACAGAGGGGACCACTTACACTAGCAGCCCAGAGAGCCAAGAAGGAGAATATGGAATGCATGCTGAGAACAGGGGTGGAAGGAGGACAACATTGGTGGTGGGAATGCCCCTGATTCAATGTCACTATATACTTAAAATTTTACTGTGAATGATTTGTAATCCACTTTGGTCAAAATAAAAATATATATAAAAAAAATAAAAGAAAGTTTCTTAGAATAATATCATCATCATTGATAAACCTATACCTGTATGATACCCCCAAAATCCATTCTTATATAGTGCTTATGTACTATAAATGGTGGATAGCACATATCCAATTGCTCAGTAAAAGGATATAAGTACTATATAAAATTATATATTATATATAAAATTATATTATATATAATATAATAGTATAGTATATTATTATGTATAAAAATGTCTGCGTGGGGCCAGAGTAATAGCACAGAGTTAGGGCATTTGCCTTGCACGCGGCTGACCCTGGATAGATCTGGGTTCGATCTCTGGCATCACATATGGTCTACCAAGCTAGGAGCAATTTCTGAGCGCATGTACAGGAGTAATCTCTGAGTATCGCCGAGTGTGGCCCAAAACCAATATATATATTCTATGTGTGTGTGTGTGTGTGTATATATATACACACACAGATAGAGATAGATAGATAGATGAAAGATAGATAGATAGATAGATAGATAGATAGATAGATAGATAGATAGATAGATAGATAGATAGATAGATGTGTGTGTACCTTTGGATTGCCAAGCTTAGGTTTCCAGTATCATAGAAAAAGACAGTGACAAGGCCACAGAGTGACACTGTGATAAAAGTCCTCATTGATTTGCTACCAGTCTGACCTCTAGTATCTCCCCATGTGCCAAGTACAATCCCAATGTCATTATGTTGTGATCCTAGAACCATAACAAATGTCGTGCCAGAGCACCGTGAGCACTGTGTGGTTGCAAAGTATGTGACCCCCATTCATTGTAAGAGCAACAACAATAACCAAGGGAAGAGAAAAAATGAAAGGCAGAAAAATAGAAAGCTGCAGCATGCAGGTAGAGAAATAGCTAGGTCTTCCCTGGTTATCTTAATAGTACAAATATTTATCTTTGGAGTTAGATACAAAATTAAAGCTACCTTGTATGAGTATATAGAACCAATCAAAGGGATGGGGATTAAGGTGGTCTTCATGGTCTTATGATCTGGACTAAACTTTAGAGTTCTCCCTTCCCTAGAAGCTCTGAATCACTTTTGACTTTGAGCATTTAGCTGAGCAAGGTCTGATTGGAAATGTAGTCACCGCCCTTTGACAATACATCTTCCGCCAGCCTCTTGTCAGTTTTATAATGCTGAGAGCTGTCCACAGGGAATAGATTGCCAGAAAAGGTGCTGTGTCTCCCAGTGTCTGGTGGGCCAGAGGGCTAAATGTGCAAGATATTTGACTCCATGGCAATGGCCAATCCTTCTTCTAATGGCACCTACTCTTTCTCTAGCATGTAAAAACCTTCCCTGCAATAGCTTTTGGTACTTTCATATTGCAATAACCTAAAGCAATGCCTTTCTACACTATTTAACTCTATCTGCTAAACTATATTTTCTCCAATAGTGTCTCTGAATCATTTTTCTGCTGCCTCTATAAAGGATGAATAAGTATATACTCAAGATTCCTCAATATCCCCAACTCCAAGTGTATTCAAGAGAAATTAAACCTGCTGCGGTTTCACCCTTGAGTGCTTTCATACTCTCTTTCTCTCTCTTACTCTCTCTCATTCTCCCTATTTTACTCTCTCCCCTGTATGTTGCTACTTATTTTTCCAGAATTAAGTTTTCAGTAGCTGTATTCTCATATATGGTGTCTAGCTGAAAGTTAGAGAGATGATGCCAGAATTAAATCTTACACGTAGATGACCCTGGTTCATTCTTGAGCACCACATGTTCTCTTAGCAACATTTGATCCTCATGCTAAGCCCAATTAGTCATAAATCATGAGCCATGGTCCCAGGGTGTCTCTTTAAACACAGCTTGAGCAGCCCCCCCACCAAAAATGTGATAAATGGCACTTTATTTGCATATTTTATATCATAATTTTTAATTGAATAAGTTTTTAGACACCTAAATTTTTCTTTTTCTCCTGTATTTTGGTTTTTGGGTCACACACAGCAGTACTCAGGGGTTCCTCCTGGCTCTATGCTCAGAAATCACCCCTGGCAGGCACAGGGGACCATATGGGATGCCGGGATTCGAACTACTGCCCTTCTGTATAAAAGGCAAATGCCTTACCTCCATGCTATCTCTCCAGCCCCGAGACACCTAAAATTTTCATAATTTCATCATCAAAGCAGTAAAAAGAATGAAGTCTTTTTTCCTAATAAATGTACCGGATACATTAATATTAATTAAATTGTGGACCAAGCAAGTTAGTCTTACAGTCTGGTCACATGAAACTTCTGTATACTTCTATATACTTAAACATTCAGGTCCTAGGGCCTTATTCCACACTGAATGCGCAGGAATTTGTGGGAACGCGGTGGCAATTCTGCTCACTCCCCATGTCTGAGGCTTGCCAGGTGAGAGCCTCTGCCACGGGCTACTCCACACACTGATGAAAGTCCAGCAGCTGGAGTCCTAGCACACAAGGAGAGTCTAGGAGAGGCAGCATCCAAGCAACAGGCAAACTTCAAAAGGGTATTTTTCTTTCCCTTTGGTTCCACCACCGAAATATCAAAGAAGAAATTTCTCTTTGTTCTACTTGGTCAGAAAATATAAATGGGACCAAAATCAAAGAAACGGAATTAGGAAAAGAAATGTGGGAGCGAGAGGGAGTCTTAGTGTATCTGCATGTTAATGGTAAAATATGGCATCTCCAAGTTGTGAACAGCAAAATTTCAATTGCCGTACTCAAGATACATGAAGAAATTGAAAAATCACCAGTTCACTAGCATAAAATAATCTTCATGTTAAGATAACAGAAAATACAGCAAGAATTCAAACCTTGTTTCCCTGGTCACATTCTAATAACAAAGTCCAAGAGCAGAGAAGCTGGGAAGAGTTTTAGAATCAGGTTAAAAAAAAACATTTTTTTAAAGGCATGAAATGCACATTCTTCCAGATGAGAGATTCACTCACATCTCAACCCAAGATGTGTGCCTTCTCTTCCTCTCTTTTTCTTCTTATATTTACCCAACTAAATATATTTTGTTCTAGTCAAAAATAATTTCCACATGTAAGAAATATTGTAAAGTTTAAAATTAAATCAGACAAGTATAATAATAGTGCAGAAATATGAAGCCTAGAGAGAGGAATGGGCTAATATTCAAATAATCACAGGTTAGAAAAGTAAAGTTAATAAAAAGTTATTATAGGAGCCAGAGTGATAGCACAGGGTGTAGGGCCTTTGCCTGGCATGCAGCTAACCTGGGTTTGATCCTCGGCATTTCATACGGTCCCCTGAGTCCACCAGGAGTGATTTTTGAGTGCAGAGCCAGGGGTAACCCCTTAGTACTGTGGGTTGTGGCCCCAAAACGAAACAAAACAAAAATGAACATAAAGATACCATAAAGAAAGATATCAGGAAAAAGTTCAGATTACAAATGAAAATTCTCTTGTACTAAGACACAATGAATTAAAATAAATTAAAAAGTAGTGATCACGTAATAAGGAAGAAAAATGAAAACACCAGTGAAAATCAGGAAAACAAAAATCTTAACTACTCTGTAAATGTGTCATCTCAAGACTCTTCATTTAGGTATCCAATTCTTTTGGTGGAAGCAGGAGAAGAGAGAATGAAGGAGACAGTTGCTTTCTTCCATTACCACAGTCCAAAGAACCAGATCACAAAAGAAACTTTCTGGGCCTCTGGGTTTTCTCTATGCTGTCATGTCAGATGAAAGCACACAGGCACACAGAAAATTTCATCTTCGTGTTTGCATAATACCAAAGAGTATTCAGTCAGATGTACAGGTTAATAAAGACCCTATGATTTTCAGTCTGCAATATTTATTCCTTTACCAACTTTCTGAAACATCTTGTCAAAGAAGCCACTATAAAAAAATGTAAACTTAACCACTTTTAACGTTTGACTATCATCAAAAGAATGAAACTTCTGGAAGGGAAACCAGGTGTTAAGTTGCATCATTTATTTCAATAGGACTCCGTTTTTTTTTTTTTTCAGGTTGAATTTAGCTTATTTGCAAATATAATTGGTTCTTTGTCTTTATCCCTTTTATTTTAGCCTATTATTCTTTCTCCTTATCTTGCTGACCAGAACCAGGATATTTTTAGCACATACTTTAAATATTCTAAATATTAGAATCTGTGTGTGTGTTGCTCTAACTCTGTCTCTTTTTCTTTCACAGGCACAACACACACTCTCATATGAACATACCAAACTACTAACAAGGCATTTAAAAGATCTAATCATTGAAATTATTTCAATACATTGCATTTAGAAGAAATTTAAATATCTTCTTTGACACTATCACACAACTCATCCACATACTATCAATCATTTTTGAGGTGCAAAGCGCATGAATAAATAAGTAAATTAGCAATCACACTTACAAGTATAGTTTCACAGCAGTGTGCCCTTCTTATTATTTTTTATTTTTGTGTTCCTAGAATTGTGTATCATTTATTTCAAAGTCAATCAATAAATATTTCAATGTGGAAGGCTTTCCAAATTGTATGTAATTCAAGATAAGCCCCCAAATTCTCAAAATACTTTAAAAGGCCCTCCCCTGGGGCAGGAGAGATAGTACAGCAGTAGGGCATTTACCTTGCATGAAGACGGACAATATATATGGTCTCCCAAGCTTGCCAGGGGCTATTTCTGAGTGCAGAGTCAGGTGTAACCCCCGAGTGCTGCCGGGTGTGACCCAAAACCTAAAATAAATAAATAAATTAAAGGTCCTCCCCATTGTGTCTTAAGCTTCCCTCAACTTTCATCTACCTGTAAAAAATGTGTGTTTGACAATAATAAAGACATAATACTATCTCTACTTACAGTAATTTTTCAAAGTGATAAAAAACAAATGATGCATTGAAGGAAAGATGAAATATATAAGTGACTTTGAAGTTATTTCTAAAATAAGTCTAGTATTATTTGTAAATTAATTCTGTACATTTTGATTTTTTCGAAAAGTTCAAGTGCAAAACCAAACTCAGTAATGCCAAATGGCTTGATGCATTTGTTAATGAAATGATTACTATGGGATGTTTAACACCATGAACCTTAGAGATGGCGACCAGCTACAAATGCATATATATATATATATATACATACATACATACATATATATACACACACACACACACTTCTCCTGATGAACTAAGAAAGTGCTCTACCTTCCAAGACCATGTTTGTAAACTATGTATGTAAACTATGGTCTACTGGTTCTATGCACTGTTGCTCCCAACCCAGTGATTCAGAACACCATCTCCATCTCCCTGTTTTGACTTTGCTAGCCAAGACCACTTCTGATAACAACAATCTTCCATTGAGTTTGCTCCTGACACTCACTGAAATGGGGGACTTACTGCAGAGGCTTACTAAGAGATGCTTCTTGTGTAATGCACCAATAACAACATGAGGAGAAAAGAAAAAAATGAACTGACTCTGTGATCACAATTGAATCCTGAATACTCCCACAGGAAGCTCAGTTGGGATTTTTGATGCATCAAGGGCCAGGATTTTCCTTACAGTACTCATCATCCCTGTGAACCCATCATTGGCCACTGCTACCCTTGCGGAAGGTTTGGGAGGTCAGATGGCTGGAGAAAGTTATCAGTAACCAAAAAGTAACTCCTGGTGAGGGGTTTCTAGCTAAACAGTCAGCAGTTGCTGGGTAGACCATCTTGGAAGAAGAGATTTGGGGATAAGTCTTATTCACAAAGCAGGAAATGCAGAAGGTAAACAGAACATCATTCAAGACATGAGGCTAAAAAGGATTTTGAAAGAGGTGTTAGATCTTGCCATTACTAGTGCAGTGTAAGAGGGTTTCAATACTTTGGAGAAAGAAGGGAAGCACAGGTTCATGGAAAATTGTACAGGTCCTGAAATCTATTATTTATGGTCACACACCAGTTAATCCCTTTGTCTCTGGATAAATTATTAGCTGGAGTAGAACAAACATTGGTTTATATGAGATGGTGCCAAGATTCTGAAGTCAAGTTTCCAATCACACATTAGCAGAAGGGGAAAAAGACTCTTTATGTGTGATGAGATTTTGATGAACTTTTTTGTGAGCTGTAAAGAGCAGCCTGGAGTGATAGGGCAGGAGAAAATTGGGCCCAAGGGGGAGGATACTGGATGTTGTTACTGAAATGATTTAGAATGAAACTTCACAGAAGTGAGAACTGACTTCACAGGAGATCAGAGTGACTCCCTGAATTTTCTGTGTTAGTGAAACTAATTTGGGGAGATGAATAGCAGGAGGTCACTTTGACTGCCTCAGAGAATAAAACCAGAGTGAGAAGGTACAATGGAGACTTGAAAGTGAGAGTGTCAGCTGGGAGGCAGTACTCCCAGGAATCAGGGTGAGCCTCACCCCTCTTGTGAAAAGGTTTCCCCAAACAAGCTCTAGTAAGAGATCTCCTCCTGTAATTACTTCCAGTGTAATGAACCTGTGAACTGAATGATGAGAGAAAACTTCCTGTACTTTCTATCATGGGGAAGATTTTCCAGAGGCTTCCCAGGACAGAGATCGGGGAGAAGTAGGACATATGTTAGTCTTGGTTAGAATGGCATGATATTCTGGAAACAAGCAAAACAAAAACAAAAAAAAAAAAACAAAAACAAAAAAAAAAAACGTTTACTAAAGACCAGCTTTTCAAAGACAAGCTTTCTGTGAAAAGAAATTAGTGTCATATGAAACTCAGTCAATAATTCTACTTGATATTCTGTGGAGATAGAGAGAAGAGTCTGCTCAAGGAATAGAGAAACAAAGTAAGAACCCAACAGGGTCTTCCCTTTCCTCTCCTCATTTTTCCATCTTTCCATCTATTTTTTCACTCCACCGCTTGATGTAACTTAATGTATTACTTAGAACTAAGAAAGTTCTCTACCTTCCAAGAGTCTGGAACTCAGGCCTTGGCTGGCCAGTCCAGTTGGGTGAAGCCTGTGCAACAGAGTCTTTTCCATTCACCATATAATGGCAACACTCTGATGGTGTTCTCCTGAATGATCCATGCTGTGGAAAATAACGTCTGTTCCTTAGCTGTCAATTGCTCTCCTTTCCATCTCAGGAATAACTGCAAAAATGTCTATAAACTCTTATACAACTTATTAAGGTGAAAGAAATAGATCATTCTTTCTCTCTCCCTTTCTCTCTCTCTCTCTCTCTCTCTCTCTCTCTCTCTCTCTCTCTCTCTCTCTCACACACACACACACACACACACTCATGCACACTCAAAATCAGATCATGCCGATGCATTCACATAATAGAATACAATTTGGCAGTACTCACAAAAGTTGAATATTGTCTTAAGACATGTAATTCAAAATTAAAACATAACAGGAGAATAAACTCTTGGTTTCTGTCAAAGGAAGCTTTAAATGTTAAGTCTCAAGGTTCTAGAAAAATCTGCCACTAGTTCCTCAAGAGAATTTTAACAAGTGAAAATAATAATTTTATTTTTAGCTGATTTATTGCTTTTGTATTCTTAATCAGATCATCAAATGGAGAACTTCCACTGCTGCCTAGGGACAGAGAAAAGCCAGGGCAAAGGCACAGGGATATGCCAGGTGAGGAGAGACCTGGATGCAACTCATCTTAAATATTATGCTTCTTTGCTTTTCTTTTTCTTCTTATTCCCCTGATAATTTGGCAACAGTGCCCATGCACACACGCACACACACATACACTGGTTTTCATTTCAAAGTGAATCGATTACGATGACTAAGAGATCAAATACTTACAGGCCCTGGAGATTGCTCAAAAGGCTGGAAGGCAGGATATGCCCACAGGCTCCCTGGGTTCATGGTACTAAATAGGCCCCAGGCACCACATGGTGCCAAGTCAATCATCAACAGCACATATTTTATGGAAAAAATTTACAAAATAGTCTATGTTCTTTTCTATCAACAATATTAAAACTAAGTAATTGTTGTTTACATATATTCTTGAAAAATATTTTATATTCTATAAAAGCTAATAAAAATTCAGTTTTAATAAATTTAAAATAATAACATGATCTATAGCACTAGTAAAATTAAGAGTAGACATTTCTAAGACCTCATATTCCATTAATATATTATATAATTCATGAATTAGATCAAATAAAATACTCATATTTAATGAAATCCATTAATTATATAAAGCTTATTTTTCAATTAAAGTTTACATATTGTAAAAAAAATCTATTCCCCATGAAATTTTAGAATATTAAATAGTTATATTAAAGTAATTGATATTTTTACACTTCAGTTGATTGGAGAGATTCTAACCTCTTTTTCCTTCAAACATTTTTGACATTGCATCTAATTTTTCATGTCACTTCACATAATTTTTGATTGCAAGACATTTACCTAGTTTGTAATAGTCTTTAAGAAATATATAATTAAGTAAAGGCACAGATGAAAAACAGATTAAAATTACATAATTAAGTAAATTAAATAAATGGCATACCAAAACATTGCTTCAGCATTTTTACTTGACCATCAAAAGATATAAAAAATTTGGGGTTGTTTCCCTCTGTGAATAAAAGGTTTTGAAATCCAAAATGTCAAATCTCTCAAGTTGTAAAAAGACAGATCAATAATGTATGCCCTCAGACTCCCTAGTCTCTTAGTCCATTAAAACATCTGGTTTTAATTTATGTATATATACATAAATAGAATTTGGAACTTTATTTCTTAGGACAGACAGTGAAGTCTGAAGCGAAACTGAAAAACCATCTTCAATACAAAAGCATAGTTTGACAGGATAGACAGAAGAAAACGTTATATTCTACACTATTGATCTTTTCATTTGCTTCCAATTGAAAGGGAAGAATTAAATAAAAATTTCTAATAAGAAATAAAAATAAAAATAATTAATTAAATAAAAGTACTAATGATGTGAAACAATGGTGAACTTACATTTGTGTTCCCAGTCAGTTTTTGCTCCAGTGACTTTATTATCTTCTCTAAATTCCACTTCCCTCACCTGCAAAGTGTGAATAAATATAGTTCATTTCTCAGTCACTTCGACTTGGCTATTTCTTTTTTTTTTTTTTTTTTTTTTTTGGTTTTTGGGCCACACCCGGCAGTGCTCTGGGGTGTGCTCTGGGGTCACTCCTGGCTGTCTGCTCAGAAATAGCTCCTGGCAGGCACGGGGGACCATATGGGACACCGGGATTCGAACCAACCATCTTTGGTCCTGGATCGGCTGCTTGCAAGGCAAACACCGCTGTGCTATCTCTCCGGGCCCCAACTTGGCTATTTCATGGGGACATTTCTGTTGTAAGATCCAGCCCTCTACCTTCAGGTGAGAAGAAACAAAAATGAAGCTTCTCTGGGACTGTAGCCACAATGGAAGGACAATTCCAGAGGCACTTACACATCACATCTGGAGGATTGCAGAGACAAAAGACAACTTGATGACAGTCCTCGGAAACAAAATTCTGCGATTTATTGAATAAGTAAAGGACATGCAAGGGGAGGACAAACCACCTCTAAATATTCTCTCTATCTTGGTAACAGAACAGTTCCAATAGCATTGTTTTACTTAATGTTGTTTCATTAGAATTGTCATTAAAGTGTTCATTTAAATTTATAATGCAATTAAAAATGAAGCCAACGAATGGGACTGTTGGAGGCCATGCTGTATTATTTAATTTGTTTCACTCAAGATTGAGGTTTCCAAGAACCTATTGCTAGTAAAGAGGAGAATTTGCTATAGTCTAGATTGGTTGATTCCAGCATACAAAATTTTTTTCAAGTTTTCTTAAGGTCCTGCTTCAATATTTCACTCTCTCTCAATTTTTTTCTCCTTTCAAATTTCTACAAAATTGAAATAAATTTCCAGGTAAGATATTGCATATTCTAGAATGTACATTCAACATTTTCTAAATATTAATTCATATATTCAATGATATTTTAAGTGCCTAAAATGAGTCACTTAAGTGGATGTCAGTAATGCTGTGATGACTTAAAATTCCTAATTTTTAGTACTTAAGAAAAGGAGACAAATTTAAACACTGTATTTAAGTTAGAGCTAAAACACAAAAATAGTAAATTAGGGCCCGGAGAGATAGCACAGCAGTGTTTGCCTTGCAAGCAGCTGATCCAGGGCCAAAGGTGGTTGGTTCGAATCCCAGTGTCCCATATGGTCCCCGTGCCTGCCAGGAGCTATTTCTGAGCAGACAGCCAGGAGTAACCCCTGAGCACCGCCAGGTGTGGCCCAAAAAACAAAACAAAACAAAAAAGTAAATTAAACAAATACCATGTCATCTTTTTGAAGACAGGAAAAAAGATACTTAAACTGAGTCTTGGGAAAATATATAGGTTAGTGTTAAGTGAGATAAATGCATTTCAAGCAAAAGTACTCATCTCACCCACAAGACAAGTATGGAGAAAAACATAAGAAAACTCACTAAAATTTGTTCATAATTACAATACTATAACTTGAACTTTTTCTGGTCATAAATTACATATATATTGCATACATATAAATTGCATATATTACTAGAATAAGCAGAGTATGGCTATGTAGATATTATTATTTTAAATATACACACAGGTACTTTTTGCAAATTATATACAATAGAATGGAATCAAAAAACACTTCAGAGCAACAGGACTTCAAGAATATAAAAAATGCAAGACAGATACTCATATTAAGAGGGCAAGGTGAATAATATAAGGAACTAAAACGATGTTCAACTCTTGGACATGTTTATAAATTAATAGAAATGCAACAAAGATAAATAGTACATCATTCTGAAATAAGTAGAGATATGAAAAAATCTGATGAAACTTCAAGTGTTATACTCTTTGATTCAACTACTGTAAACATATTGCAACAGAAATATAAACCAATATGGGCAATGCTAAGTACTATTTCCACACATGAATGACTAAAACACACAGATGTCCAAAAATAGAAGTGGTTGAATATTATATTATATTATATTACATTACATTATAATTACTCTATACTTCTCTTTGTTTGCTTTCCTACCATGTATGATATATATATGTAAGTGTGTGTGTGTTTATATATATATATATTGATCTGCCCTCTTTACAATAAAGGGAAGCTAGCTGGCTCTCACTAATTTTCCATTTTCTTTGTCTCTGTGTCCTGTGTGTCTTTGTCTCCATGTTTTAAACCCATACTTCCTCCAAAAAATTAACCCCGTTTGTGGTGTCCCTGCATGGTTAGAGATGCTACAGTGGAAGAAGCAAAAGAAAAAAAAAGTTCCTTTTCAATAAGAATGAAATTTGCATCTCTATGAAATAGAAGATATATGTAAATAATTTTCTATTTACTCTATAAATATAAAGTTGAAACATGGATACATGGGTCATTGTAGTTTTGTTAGAGGAAGAGTAGTATTGAAGTTATTTACCCGTTATTAATCAAATTAAGAACAGATCTGAGGCATTTGTAGACCTTCTGTAAAGTTTTAAAAATTTGTATTCATACATTTTATTTCCTTGGATTGGTGAAAATGTTTCACAAAAAGTAATTATTATGGCACTGGTGAAGGGGTGTGTTCTTTACATGACTGAAAACCAAAATAATTATTATGATCATGTAAATGGACATGGCTTAAGAATTTATTATAGCTTTTTCATGCCTTAGAAAAATCCCCATGACAGTTCAACTGGTGGGATGCTTGCTTCGCATGAAACTAACCTAGGTTTTTTTCTGGCATCCCATCTGGTCCTCTGTGCCTGCCAAGAGTGTTCCCTGAGCACAAAGCCAGAACTACATCCAGAGCACTGTTGGGTCTGGCCTCAAAGCAAAACAAACCAACAAAAAATGTCTTCCCAGACTCTAAACCACTGTTTTCCTGAGTTTTCAGTGAATGACAAATAACTTTGAATTGAGACAGAAGACAAGTAGATAATTTCAGGAGTTCTGGAACAAAAATCAATGTTTTTATACTTAATAACATCCTTCAAATATGTAAAAATCTTTTACTTCTTTATAAAAATTTATTATATAAGTATGAAAATTAAAAAGTAAAGACTTGCTGACACAAAAATAGAATTGCAGAATGTTACATTCATGCTTGGCTAAATAATTCTTGATTCCTCAGAAGAAATCAATATCAGACTAGATAATATGTGTAATTTTAAAATATAAGTGTGTGTTTATATGACAGGACTATAAAAGAATACAATTTGTAAAAGCAAAACTAAACAACTGTTTTATTAACCCATCTAGTTTCAGAATAATTATTGGTATCAAAGAGAAATTAAACTGCTATATTTGATGAAAGAGAGAAGTGTTGTTACACCAGATTTTATAATATCTTTAATATATAATCCAGAATAGCACAGATTATATACATGAATGCATTTTATGATATACTTACTCACATGCATAAATATATAGTTGAGGGTTAATTCAATCTTGATCTTTTGTGTGTGTTTTTTTCTCATTATTGGGCCTCATTAAAAGCAAAGCCAAAACAAGTACCAAAGTACCGAATTTTTTACTCTATGAGATACCTAAACATAAGGCACAGGTAGTTTTTAGATCTTCTCCTCCCCTGCACTCAGGCTTCAGCTCCAGGTGACATTTGCTCCATAAGATGCATCTTTTGGGGGGAAGTGCGTCTTATGGTACAAAAAATATGGTAAGTACTTAGGTGGCATATTTGCAATGGCATCAGACAGACACACCTAAACACAAGAATATCTGATCAATAGCCTAACAAATTATGAAATTCACTTACATAGTAGCAATTTGTCTATCATAATATAGAAATGTTATTTATATCTATGCTATATATAGGGGTATGCCTGGTATGTAATCATGGGGAGAAAAGCAATTAGTGAAGAGTTAGGCAATGGAGCAAAATAATGACTTGCTTATTAATAAAAAGAAGAACAAAAAATTGGCAGAAACAAGCTTAAAGCTACTGCATGACTAAGTGTACAAGAAAACAAGAGAACAGTGCTTTACTTTGTCTTTAGAAGACTGTCTAATCCTCAAATCCCTTAAAAATGTGGGTTGTTGGGGGCCAGAGAGAAAGCATGGAGGTAAGACATTTGCCTTGCATGCAGAAGAATGGTGGTTTGAATCCTGGCATCCCATATGATTCCCTGAGCCTGCCAGGAGCGATTTCTGAGCATAGAGCCAGGAGGAACCCCTGAGTGCTGCCGGGTGTGACCTCCCCACAAAAAGAACTTGGGTTGACAATTTCTGGCTCATATGGCTTTAGTTATTTACATCAAGTTTCTCTAAAATATTTTTTAAAACTTTATTAAACTGGTCTTTGCATTTCCTTCTATGGTGATTGTTTTTGACCACTGTTATTTTATTATTATTAATTTTTATATTATTTTTATTATGTACACCCAAGACTGAACAGGCCTTACTCCTAGTTTGGTAATTAAGAATCATTCCTGTGATGCTTGAAGGACCGTAGGTTTTCAGGCATAGAGCCCAGATAAATTATGAAGATTATTTCAGAAAGAAAAAAAGAATATCCAGTCTACATTTAGTAATGTAATATTCTTTTATTTTTATAGTAATTTTAAAAATTATTAATCCAGGCATTCAACTCAGTACTGTTATAGTAATGTTTCTAACATAGAACACAATTACAGTATATGCCATATTGTCCTCACTCTCCTCACTCATTAATATCTCATTATGAATGTGAAACAATGCAAAGATTAATACCACTTTCTGGGGCCGGCGAGGTGGGGCTAGATGTAAGGTGTCTGCCTTGCAAGCGCTAGCCTAGGAAGGACCATGGTTCTATCTCATATGTTCCCCCCAAGCCAGGGGCAATTTCTGAGCGCTTAGCCAGGAGTAACCCCTGAGCATCTAACAGGTGTGGCCCGAAAAACTAAAAAAAAAGAAAACACACTTTCATTCTATAAATGTTCTCCAAAAGTGTTTAGTGTTTTTTAAGTATTTCTCTCAAATAATTGTTAATTGTTCTCCTCACTTCCTATTTTTAATTGCTATAACATCTGTAGACACAATACTTTTCAATTGTTGCCTTAAATCTCACATTTCATTTCAATCAACATTAAGTCTACTAAGTATTGATATTTGGATTTATTTAAGATGCCAACACAAATCTCATTATTATCTTCTTTTTTGAACAAACTCCCAAAATGTATCCCCAAAGTATCATCAAAAAATCAAAGGTAGGATTTGTATAAACCTTGGAAAATGAAAAAGGTCAGACTTTTCTCACATAAAGAGACAACACTCTATAAATATGTACAAGTACAGAGAAAACTTTCTCTACTGAATAGATGATACACTTACAAGGAGTAAAATTTATTTTCTTGATTTAAAAAAATGCAGGTGAATGACAGTTATAATTAATAACAAACTCATTTGGTACTAACTCAACACAAATGAATACAAAAATTTAAAACTACTCCAAATTTATTCTTTCAGTAAAAATCACCATGTAATTTTAAAACAAAGGAGATTGTATATATTTGTCAAAAACAATACATTGGGAACTTCAACACCTTAGAAAATATTTTGTACAAAAGCACTGTCTTTGCATTGTGTGTGACTTCAATTTTTCAGTCCCATTTATAAACAGAAGAATCCTTACTTTACTACATATCATATTGTGACATGTTTTAGAAAATTTATTTTTAAGTAAAGATATCTATAAGATAGAATATTAGGAAAACGCATGTGATATAAAGAGAAAATATAAATTGATCTAGTCCATATTAAAATATAATCCATACAGACCATAACTGATATAAAGTATATTGGTTTGCTTTAGTAGCCACACCATGCAATGCTCAGAAATTACTCTTGAATATGTGCTTAGGGATCACTTCTAGTGATGATTGGGGGAACATCTGGGGTGTCAGGAATAAAATCCAGATCATCAGCATGCAAGAAACGTGCCTAAACCCTATACTATGTCTCTCTGGCCAGATATTACTAAAATGAATATTAAAGAGATATGAATTTGAATGACATATTTTCTGTCCAAATAGCAATCACTTGTTCTATGTTTGCTTCAGGAGCTAAGGGAAAACAGGAAAGAGAAAACCCACAGAGATACACCATGATCATCTCTTTGAAATAAAAACTCAAATTTCAAGAAAGGGGAGTAAAATACAGCATCCATGAACTATAAGATGATCTAAATAAAGCCCAAGAAAATTATTTTGAGGAGGAAATAATTTCAAATTAGGCTTGATGAAGGAGATTTAATTTTGCTGGACACCAAGAGAGGGCTAGATCATTGAAAAGTCTGGATCAAATTTCAGACAAAAGGAGTAGCATAAGGTAATATCTGATTTTCTAGGATTTTGCTGGAGGAGGACTGCATCCACAGTACTAGTATAGGCAGATTTAAGAGGGAAAATTGTTGTTCAGTGGCAGAAAAGCAACATTTGAATCTTCAGAAATTAACAAAGCAAATTCCCTTTGAAGATAACTCTGTTGGTTTAGTCTTGGAAGGATTTAGTAGCAGACAGATCTGAAAAAGTAAGAGAATCCATCTCAGGAAACCTACCAGGGTGCATGCTCTCTCTCTCTCTCTCTCTCTCTCTCTCTCTCTCTCTCTCTCTCTCTCTCTCTCTCTCTCTCTCTCTCTCTCTCTCTCTCTCTCTCTCTCTCATCCACTCGTACTTCATGGCCACTGATTTAATTTTTGAATTTTACCAAAATTTTATTTCTAAGCACATCAGTTTTTACAGTTATTTCATGTTTAAACACATGCTTTGCCTGTATGAGGCATTGGCTTTGTTTCCCAGCACCGCAAAGTAAACAAATAAATATGTTTATACCTTGATAATTAATTTCCTAAGAAAGTTCTCATATCCTATAGCGTGATAATTAGCCAACCACCCAGTATAAAGAAGTTAATGATAAAATCTCTTTCAGCAAACATTAAGATAATTTAGTCTAAGTAATATTTCATGGATAAAATGCACATTTCTTTTTTCTTTTTTTTTTTTTTTTTGGTTTTTGGTTTTTGGGCCACACCCGTTTGACGCTCAGGGGTTCCTCCTGGCTATGCGCTCAGAAATTGCCCCTGGCTTGAGGGGACCATATGGGACGCTGGGGGATCGAACCATGGTCCGTCCTATGCTAGCGCTTGCAAGGTAGACACCTTACTTCTAGCGCCACCTTCCCGGCCCCTAAAATGCACATTTCTTGATTAAATACTTATTACAGATGAAAATACAGAAGTTACTGTTGGCTCTGCTCTCAGAAATCACTCCAGACAGGCTTGAGGGATCATATGAAATGCTGGGGATTGAAACTCTGTGGGCTGCATGCAAGGCAAACGCCTTCCCTACTGCTGTTGTTCCAACTCCTAAAGTTAGAGCTTCCTTATTTTTTTTTTGTTTGTTTTTTGGGTCAAACCTGGCAGTGCTCAGGGGTCACTCCTGGCTCCATGCTCAGAAATCGCTCCTGGCAGGTTCGAGGAACCATATGGGATGCCAGAATTCAAACCACGGTCCTTCTGTATCTAAGGCAAAAGCCTTTTCGCTGTGCTATCTCTACGACTCCGAAATAAGAACTTTCTTAAAAAAAAAAAAAAAAAAAAGCTTCACTTGAACTAAAGACAAATAATAAATAAGAATAGAAATAATTTTCATTGCAATGATCAAATATACTCTTTGACAAGAAGTTTGTTGAGCTGCATCACAACTGGATATCTTGTACCAGTTGGGCCTAATTGTTAAATTCAATACTTTTCTTTTTTATTCGAAACTGCTTATTTGGAAATCTCCATTTTAGTCAAACCAAGCCCATTTGAGCTTGTTGAAGGAAGAAAAATGACACATGGATTCTACATGGCTGAGAGATATTACCTCTTATCCAGGCTTCAGTGTACATTTGGGAGCACAGGGAAAAGAAAGTTAAAAATATGTCTTTTATTGAAAATCAAAGTATTTTATTTAAGAGAAATGGCTTTGTATTTGACTGGTGGGAAAAAAATAAAGGATAAAAGGTGAAGTGGGATAGTGGGTTTGAATGAGAATAAAAATCTTCTCAGCAAGAATCACCAGGGAAGTTTTACTTCTCTCAAGAAGCTTTGAAATCTTAACCTTGAACGAATGACACAGGTTACAGCTTTTCTTGTTGAAACTCTTCAACTTCTTCCCATTCACTGACCAAGATAATAGTCCAATAATTAAGTCCACAGAAATAATTCAATGCAAAAACCAGAGGTTTTGAAGAAAATTATTTTGGCAACTAAGTATGACATAAAATCATGCATAAAGTTTTTCTTCTTTATTATTTATAGTTCAAAAAATATTTGCTTTTTTTGAAAGGCAATTTCCCCCAATTACCTTGCTATGTGTGCACAGAGAAAGTAAGGTCTGTATCTAATATACTGGTCTATACATATTGAAAATATGGCCATACATATAAAAGTCAAGAGATTTTTATCTCTGCCACAGAATAATACAATGATATTTTAATCATTTGTGTGTTTAGGTAATAATTACCCTGCCCTCAAAGGGAAAATCTTAAAATTTGAGTCATTAAAATAGTATGAAAACACTCATTGTTATTCAGCAGATAGCAACAATGATTTATTCATTTAAAATTGTTGGAAGAACTTTATCACAGATACCTGCTTATTTATTTGAGTCGATCCCACTAATTTCAAATATATTTAAAAGCATTTAACAATACGTATCAGATATATGGATATGGAATGACACTCTCAGAGATATTAACATTCTGACAGTAAGATATTATTGTTCTATGTACTTTAAAGTAAGCATTTCAAGTAAGTGGAACATTTCTCACACTTTTTTTTAATATTTCTTTTTTTTTAATATATAATTTTTATTTTGATCATAGTGGCTTACATATTGTTGACAATAATATTCTAGGTACATATTTACATAAAATCAGGGGGGATTCCCATCCCTAAATTGTCCTCCCTACACCTCCGTTTTTGACCTACCTCCCATTTCCTCTTCCCTCCCCCCCAGGGTGGCTAGAATATGTGATCCCCTCTGTATTTGACCTACTACTTAGTAGTCTTGCATCAGTTTGGTCTTGGTGCCTCCCTTATTTCCCCCTCTAAGTGGGGGCAGGGCTAGCAGTTCAAGTTGGGTGGTTTTGCCTGAAAAAGAGAAAAAGAGTAAATTGGGGTAAGAGTCTAATACCCCAAAAATGGGCAGAATCCTTCTAGAGGTTCTCCTCATCGATTTGGGAAATGAAGGAGAAAAAGAAGGTGAAACACCCCATCAGTACCAAAAGAAGTGTCAAGTATCCAGTGAGGACTCCAGTTACATCGATAAGCACCACAAAAAATTGATTAAAAAAATACAAACAAAAACAAACAAATATATAAACCAAAAAAACTCGCCGTGGTCTTGAAATAAGAAACATGGTGTAGCACATAACGAAAGAAAAGAAAGGAAGAGAAAAAAAAAAACAACAAATAAAAAAGAATAATTGGGGACAACAATTTCAATAATCACATCCAAACCGAGAAATCGACCAAAATAGGTAGGTAAATAAAAATGATAATAACAATAATAAATGAAGGTAATATACATATATATATATGTATATAAAAAATATCCAAGGTTTTGTGCTTTTTGCATTTTTGTTTTTTCCCTCTGCCCTGGCACAGTAAATATTGGGGTCATTCGACACGGAATTCACTTGCCCTATGAGATATGGGGATTCTCCGTCCTTGGAGTATACTGTCATGGGATCAGTTCTAGTCTTTGCTCAGGATCATTACTCTCCCGGTGGTGTTTTTTTTTTTTTGTTTTGTTTTGTTTTGTGTGTGGAAGACTTCTGCTTTGTCCAGGGTGATACATTCAGAGCTCTGTGTTTAGTGGTCTCAGTATCTGTACAGATCCTGAGGTGGGCCTTATGGTGGAGTCAGTCTTTGTGAATCTAGAAGTTCTGTTGCCTCAGTGCCATTTGAATCCATCTTCTGTGGTTGGTGATCTTGGTCTTTGTACTGAACCTAGGATGGCATCTAGGTTAGTGTCTTTCTTTGTGCTTCCGGAAGCCCCTTTCCGTTACAGTTGTCTCTGCCGGACCTTTGGAACTGGGGATCATGCTTGTTGTGCCGGTCTTAGTTCAAAGCCTAGACTAGGGCTTTTTAATTGGTCCCAAGATGTTTACAGTCTGGTCGTGGTTCTAGCAGCCAGTCCTCTGTAAATCACGATCTTGGCTTTTGGACCTACCAAAGGGTGCCACGTTTTCTGGTTTTGTCTTGTCGTTAGCTGGTAAGGTAGGCTAAACTGCTCTAAGGTCAAGTTGTTCACGTTTTCTTCATTGTCGGGATATCATGTTAGCGCTGGCCCTTGTTGTTGACCCTGCGGTATTGAGGCCATCCCAGATGGAGTTTGTTTCTTGCAGCTGTTGTGAAGAGCTGTGCCGTTTCTATGCCTGGGCACCAGGGTTCAAGGCTGGATGAATGGAATCTGATCACCTGAGGTCTAAGTTGATTCCACATGACATATTTTCAAGGTAGGAGATATCCCTGTATTGTAAACAACTATGAGTTCCTATCTCTAGTAGGTAAGAGCTCTTGTTTTTTTTTTTTTTTTGTAAGATTTCCCCTTTATTTATTGTGCCTTTGCAGGGGGAAGTGGTGCTCCATTATATTGTTGGTGTATTTGGGGTGGACAGAGTGGATAACAGAAATAGGTCTCATACCCAAAAACGATTAAAAAAAAAAAAGTGCATGTGCCCACAAATGTATATGTAGGGCAAACATTAAAAAAAAAAAAAAAGGAAATATAATGAGTTAGTGAAGTTTTTAAAGGACCAAAGTGGTGCAAAAGACTACTCTACAATTGGGGGAGAACACGTAAAGAGGTGGTGTATTACAGTTCTTATGCCTATGTTGGAAGTACTGTTTTTCCCCTTGTCTTTTGGATTTTTCTTGTGGTGTGTGGGTTCCCAGGCATCTTTCAATTACACTCCCTGACCTTCTTCAGATTGGTAAAAATTTGCGGCAGGGAGGTCTTGGAAGAGTTCTTGCATTGGGGATACTATTGGACCTAAGTCCGGTTTCAAGAAACAGTCCACGTTATGGGGAGTTGGTAGGGAGGGTCTCGCAGCATGAGTCCACAGGGGAGTTGGCTGTCTTTTCTTGCAGGAGATGAGGTGTGGGTTCTGCTGGGTGTCCCCTCCCCTGGGTGCTGGGTACTGGTTCGTTGGGTAGGAGGTCGATCTTGATGCCTAAAAGATTAAGGACTGAGGGTGGAGAGTTTTATTATGGTGGGAGATCTGGATGGGATTGAGGGGTGAAGGGATAGTTGGATTTCCGGGGGGGGGGGGAGAAAGGGGAAGGTATATGGGAGGGGTATGAAGGTAGAGAAAAGAGAAAATACCGTAGAAAGAAAGGGGGAAGAGAAAGGGAAAAAAGTAAAGAGAAGAATAGAAGAGAAAAAGAAAAAAGAAAAGAAGAAAAAAGAAAGAAAAAAAATAAAGTAGTGAGAAGAAAGGAGAGAATAACAAGGGAATGTTGGTTTGGCTGAATGTGTTTGATGGCTAGAGCCTGTAGTTTAGGTCTGTACGTCGCAGGTACTGCTTTGGTGGTCTGACTGGTCATGTGGTTCAATTCCTAAAAGAAGGTTTAACCTAGAAATAAAGTGTATGTTAAAGAGTTTTCTCGTGGCCATCTCGTAGTGCAAGCAAGGTACGGTATCTCGTGTGGTATCCCGAGTTGCCATCTTAGTTTGTCCGCCCTTTGTATCTAAGGGCGCCTGTGGGCAGAAAAGCTGAGAGGTTATTTAAAGTATAGTAAGGTAAAGGGATTAAAACGTAGTGTTATGGTATGTTGCCATCGCATTCCGTGGTTTCCCGTGGTGTTCTATACTTGTGTTCCTGTTAACGATCTCTAAGGGATTATTGTGGACCTTTGTTGTAGGAGTCTGATTACATACCTCTCTATGTTGCTGTTTTCTTTGTGGTATAATGTGCAGTCAAGAGTTTGCGTTATTCCTTCTTCATGTATTTTGGACACTGCTCCCATGTATATGTTGACTATTACATTGTTTAGAGTTTCTACCCTGTTAAACCCTGTTATATGATTGTTAGGTTAGTTATGTATAAAATATATGTTCTAGGTGTTTCAGAATAGTGCTACCATTCTGTGTTTATCTTTTGTCTTCTGACTTACTTCGTTTAACATAACATGATCTAGGTCCATCCACGTTGCTGCAAAGTCTGTGATTGTATCATTTCTAACTGCCATGTAATATTCCATTGTGTATATGTACCACATCTTAATGATCCATTCATCAGTTGTTGGACATCTAGGTTGGTTCCAAGATTTGGCTATTATACTGAGTGCTGCGATAAATAGTGGGGTGCATACGTATTTTGGAATGAATGTCCTTCCATCTTGTGGGTATATGCCTAGGAGAGCAATTGCGGGGTCAAATGGCAGCTCGATTCTGAGTTCTTTGAGCACTCTCCAGACTTTCCTCCATAGGTGTTGGACTAGGGGGCATTCCCACCAGCAGTGGATGAGAGTTCCTTTCATACCGCATCCCCGCCAACAAAGGTTGTTTCCGTCATTTTTGATGTGAGCCATCCTCACTGGTGTAAGGTGGTATCTCATTGTTGTCTTGATTTGGATCTCCCTGATGATGAGTGAAGGTGAGCATGTTTTGATGTGTTTGTTGGCCATCCTTCTGTCTTCCTCAGAGAAGTGTCTATTCATTTCATCTCCCCATTTTTTATAGCTTTGTTTGGTTTTGGGGGGCTCAGCTTTCTGAGTGCTTTGTATGTTCTAGATATCAGCCCTTTATCTGATATGTCGAGTGAAAAAATTTTTTCCCATTCTGTTGGCTGTCTTCTTGCGTTAAGTAGGGTTTCTTTTGCCATGCAGAAGCTTTTTAGTTTGATGTAGTCCCATTTGTTTATGTTTGATGCTAATGTTCTTGCCATTGGTGCTCCATTCTCAAAGACCTTTTTGATATATAGGTCTTCGAGTGTTCTGCCTGTTTTATTCTTGATAAACTTTATGGATTCGGGTCTGATTTCAAGGTCTTTGATCCATTTTGAGTTGATTTTTGTATAAGGAGTAAGGTATGGGTTGATTTTCACTTTCGTACATGTGGTTTTCCAGTTGTACCAACACCATTTGTTGAATAGGCTTTCTTTGTTCCATTTCAGATTCTTGCCTCTTTTATCAAATATTAGTTGGCTATATACCTGGGGGTTTATGTCTGGGAATTCTGTTCTGACCCACTGGTCTGAGGTACTGTCTCTGTTCCAGTACCATGCTGTTTTGATTACTATGGCTTTATAATATAGTTTCAAGTTAGGTAAGGAGATGCCTCCCAGCTTCTTGTTTTTCAGTATTTGTTTGGCTATCCTGGGTCTTTTGTGGTTCCAGATGAATTTTGTGAATGATTGTTCTAATTCTTTGAAGAATTGTGTCTGGATTTGGATAGGGATTGCATTAAATCTATATAGAAGTTTGGGTAGGATAGTCATTTTGATTATGTTAATTCTACCTATCCATGAGCATGGGAGTTCTTCCATTTCATTAGATCGCCTTCAATTTCTTTCTGAAGTATTTTGAAGTTTCCCTGGTATAGGTCTTTCACTTCTCTTGTAAGGTTGATTCCTAGATACTTGATATTTTTTGATACTATCTTAAATGGAATTGTATTTTTAATCTCTCTCTCCTCAGCTTCATTGTTTGTATATAGAAACGCTACTGTTTTTTGTGTATTGACCTTGTAACCAGCCACTTTGCTGTATTGGTTAATTGTTTCTAGGAGTTTTACTGTGGACTCTTTTGGGTTTTCGATGTATATCATCATATCATCGGCAAATAGAGATAGTTTGTGTTCCTCTTTCCCAATTTGAATTCCTTTGATTTCCTTCTCTTGTCGGATTGCTATTGCTAGGACTTCTAAGGTTATATTGAATAAGAGTGGAGAGAGTGGACAGCCTTGCCTAGTTCCTGATCTTAGTGGGAATGCTTCTAGTTTCTCACAATTGAGTATAATGTTGGCTGTAGGCTTTTCATATATAGCTGTAACTATCTTGAGGAAGGTTCCTTCTAATCCTATTTTGCTGAGTGTCTTTAACATGAAAGGATGTTGGATTTTGTCAAACGCCTTCTCTGCATCGATTGATATGATCATGTGGTTTTTGTCTTTCATGTTGTTGATGTGGTGTATAATGTTAATTGATTTGCGTATGTTAAACCAACCTTGCATTCCTGGAATGAATCCCACTTGATCGTGATGTATGATCTTCTTGATGAAGTGCTGGATTCGGTTTGCTAAGATTTTATTGAGTATCTTTGCATCTATGTTCATTAGTGAGATTGGTCTGTAGTTTTCTTTTTTGGTAGTGTCTTTGCCTTCTTTGGGAATGAGTGTGATATTAGCCTCATAAAAGGAGTTGGGGAGGATTCCTGTTTTTTCTATGGTTTGGAAGAGCCTATGGAAAAGTGGTAGTAACTCTTCTTGAAATGTTTGATAGAATTCACCTGTAAATCCATCTGGGCCTGGGCTTTTGTTCTTAGGGAGTTTTTTAATTATATCTTCAATTTCCTCTGAGGTGATTGGTCTATTTAGGATCTCTAGATCTTCCTTTTCCAGTCTTGGAAGAGGGTGTTTTTCCAAGAATCTATCGATTTCTACTGGGTTCTCTAGCCTAGTTGAGTATAGATGTTCATAATATGATCTCATGATATGTTGTATTTCTTGGGGTTCTGTTGCAATATCTCCCCTTTCATTTGTGATCCTACTGATTTGGGTGTTTTCTCTCTTTTTTTTGGTGAGTTTTGCCAATGGTTTGTCTATCTTGTTTATTTTTTCGAAAAACCAACTCCTGGTCTCATTGATTTTTTGTATTGTTTTCTTAGTTTCTATGTTGTTTATTTCTGCTCTAGTTTTTATTATTTCTTGCCTTCTGGATGTGGTTGGATTTCTCTGTTGCTGTTGTTCCAATTCTTTGAGGTGATCTTTTAAACTGTTGGTTTTGTTATTTTCCTGTTTCTTGACATAGGCCTGTATTGCTATGAGTTTCCCCCTAATTACTGCTTTTGCTGTGTCCCATAAATATTGACATGTTGTCTCTTCATTGTCATTTGTCTCAAGGAATCTTTTTATTTCTTCCTTGAGTTGTTCTTTGACCCAGCTGTTGTTGAGCAGCATGTTGTTTAATCTCCAGGTATTAGTTTTTCTCCATTGCTTCTTCTTGACATCGATTTTGAGCTCTGTTGCATAGTAATCTGAGAGGGTACTTCTAATGATCCTTACCTTTGTGGTCTTATATAGGTTGGCTTTGTATCCTAAGACATGGTCTATTCTGGAGAAGGCTCCATGTGGGCTTGAGAAGAATGTGTATTCTGCTTTCTGGGGGTGGAGGGCTCTATATAAGTCTATTAGCCCTAAATCTTCTAATTTTTCATTCAGAGTTCTTATTTCTTTGCTAATTTTCTGTTTGGTGGATCTGTCCAGTGGTGATAGTGGAGTGTTGAGGTCCCCTGCTATTATCACATTTCCCTTCATGTGCTTCTCTAGGTTTGCCAGTAGTTGCCTCACATATTTTGCTGATTCTACATTAGGTGCATAGATATTGACCAGGGTTAGTGTTTCTTGATCTAATGTTCCCCTGATCAGTAAGTAGTGACCCTCTTTGTCTCTGACCACTTTCTTGAGGTTGAATGCAATTTGGTCTGATATGAGAATGGCTGTCCCTGCTCTTTTTTGTTTTCCATTGGCCTGAATAATTACTTTCCATCCTTTGATTCTTAGCCTATGCTTATCCTGTAGCTGTAGGTGTGTTTCTTGTAGACAGCAGAAGTCCGGTTTATTTTTCCTAATCCAGTTCTCTACTATGTGTTTTTAATTGGAGAGTTTAGTCCATTAACATTTAGGGAGATTATTGAGAGAGAGGACTGTTGTGTAGTTGTGTTGTATAGGGTGGCTTTTGTTACAATCGGGTGTTTGGATTGTGTAATTCGTCTCTCAGTAGGTCGTTTAGGATCGGCTTTGTTTGGACAAATAGCTCTAGTTCGGTCTTGTTTGAAAATGTTTTCAGCCTGTTCTCCCATATGAATGATAATTTTGCCGGATATTGGACTCTAGGTTGGAAGTTTCTTTCATTCAGTCGTTTAAATATGTCATTCCACTGTCTCCTTGCTTGGATTATTTCGATTGGGAGATCTGGTTTGATTCTTATGTCCCTACCTTTGTACTTGAGGTTTTTTTTCTCTCTTATTGCCTTAAGAAGTTCCTCTTTCTCTTTGTTTTTTGCCATTTGGATTACTATATGTCTTGGTGTAGGTTTATTAGGATCTATTTTACTAGGAACTCTCTTGATTTCCTGGATTTGCCCTGGAGTTTCATTCCAAAGGGTGGGGAAGTTCTCTGCTATTATCTCTCTGACTACTTGTTCTTCTCCTTTCCCTATTTCCTCCCCTTCTGGTATACCCATGATTCTTAGGTTGTTTCTTTTGTCCTTGTTCATTAGGTACTGGACTTTTCCTTCCAGTGCTTTGCCTTTTATTTCTTTGTTGGTTTCTTGTTCATTTTTTGTTTGCAGTTTTCCTTCGAGTTCTTCGATGTGTTTCTCCAACTCTGTGTTTCTGCTAGTAAGGCTTGTTACTTTGTCTGTTAATTCCTTCACTTCTTTTTGTATGGACTCTCTCATACTCTTTAACATTTCTTCTTTAATTTGGGTGATTTGTTCCTCCATAGATGTTTTATACTCGGTAGCTAAAGTTTCTCTCATTTCTTTAATTAGTTCTTGCGTTTCCTTCCTCATTGCTGCTTTTAGGTCGCTTTCCCACAGATCTGTGCGTTTTGACGGGCTTGGAAACTTGTAAAGGTTTGTCTCCGTATCTTCAGATCTTAGGGTTCTCTTTGATTTACCCATATTTCCTTGTGTTTATTGCTGTGCTTTAGAGTGCTGTTTCTTCCAATTTCAGCCTGTTTTGATCCCCTGTGAGGTGGGAATGGGTCCCCTCCCTGAGGGTGGATCTAGTGGTACTGTTGGGTGGGCTTGTTGCGGTTTGGCTCCTCTTGTGCTCTTTCTGTGGTCTGATTCGTTGCTTTGCCTTATTGTTGCCAGCTATTTCTGGGGGGCAGGAGATTCTCGACGGGGGGCGGGGCACTTTCACGCTGTCCGCGTGGCTGTGTGGAACTTCCCTACCTTCCCGTGGGCAAAGGAGCCCCAGCAGGAGCAGGGCAACCGTTCGCAGGGTCGGAGTGGGTGGGCGGACCTTCCCTACCTTCCCAGGGACACGGGAACCCCAGCAGGAGCGAAGCAGCCATTCGTGCGGTCGGGGTGCGCGGGCGGGGCTTCCTTACCTTCCCGGGGGCAAGGGGACCCCAGCCGGAGGAAGGGAGCCGTTCGCGCGGTCGGGGCGGGCAGGCGGAGCCTCCTTACCCTGCCGGGGGCTATGGGCACATTTCTCACACTTAAGACTGCAAGTAAGAGTTTCGTTTACCAAGGACTTGGATTTTCTTTCCACCAAAGAAAGGACATAATTCAGCAGGCATTAAAAAGACAATTTCTTGGGGAGTTGTAAAATAATCTCCAACTACTGATCTAGTAAAATTTTTCCCAATGTATAAAATACCTAAATATGGAGGTAAAAAAAATCTAACCATACTTTCCTATTTTTAATATTACAGTTGACTTTTATTTTTCAATTCTCTCCCCTTTATTTTACCAGCATCCTATTTAACATCAAAATTTCACTGAACAATTCTTAACGAAAACTGAATAAAAGCTAAGTGAAAATAAACTATTTTCTTCATCCTACAAAGCCAGTAATTTGATATGAAAAACGTGCAAAAAAGAATACATTGTCCTCGATCTTATATTGATGTAATTTTTTTTAATTCTCTAGGAAAAAAACTGAACACTAACACTAACTAGTTTGAGTTAAATGCAGGTTTACAACATGATGTTTAGAAAGTTTCTTTCACTTTGGGATCTACTGGTGTAGCATAGCTAAAATCTGATGCTTATTTAGTAGTAGTAGTAGTAGTAGTAGTAGTAGTAGTAGTAGTAGTAGTAGTAGTACTTTGCACCCATCATTCTTCAACCAAGTTGTGTTGTCTCTTCCTGAAGAGAAATAACAGGAACTAAGAACATTTATGTTTTAAAATTGGGAAAGCAATATAAAAGCAGAGTTATCATGTGCCTTGCCTATTTCATTGATCTCTATGGTCATAAGCTTTGGGTCATAGTAGTAGACATAATCAAAAGGAAATGGATAAATTGTAGTATTTTGTCAAGACATTGTCATAATGTGCACTCTTTTTGGAGTTTAATATGATAGAGCACTGAATTGTGAAATTAGGGTGTTCAATCTATATCTCCAAGAACCTCTGTGGATAAAGAATTTGAAGAGTTATTTTAATCATATTTAAATTAAGGTAGTGCAGTGGGAGTCTCTGGCTTCCAATCTGCACCTGATTATGTGGATAAAAACCAGAGAGATAGCACAGTGGTAGGACATTTGTCTTGCACATAATTGACCCAGGACAGACCTAGGTTTGATCCTGGGCATCCCATATGGTCCCCCTAGCAAGGAGTGATTTCTGAGCGCATAGCCATGAGTAACCCCTGAGCATCACTGGATATGGTCCAAAAAGGAAAAAAAACCATTAGAACATTAATAGGCCTTTGTAATGAGAGGTTGAACACCTATTAAATCCAAACAGATATTTTCATTGTTTCATTATTTTCATTTGTAGTATAAGAGAAAATAAAGGCTTTGTAATTCCTAATAAAAATTACAAAGACAAAAGGCAGAGCCATCAAGTTTTGTTCTATGTAGCAACCAGGCACACTGCATGATGAACATGCACATTCAACAATCAAAAATTTCGACACGTGTCAGGTTTCTGTAATTGAAATACTAAGTGTTGGTTATGCAATTAGGAAAGTACAAGGTAGGACAGAGAACAGAAGAGCTGAAGAGCTGAGGAGATGCAGAGGCTTTAGAAGAGAAAGATTCCTGACTTTCAAGGTGATGCTCAGAAGGTTAGGAAATCAAAACACATGATGAGTAACAGTAAGTAATATCAGGTTGTCCGGTTAAGAGGTGTAGGCACAAACCAAATTAGCCTGAAGTTACTAATCAGACCAAGGTCAAAGTTTTCATATTAACCTGAATCTTACCCAGAGGTAAAGAGTATATGTTTAAGAGCAATTGGCTCTTTTGAGGGGAAACAATGATAAATGATCATTTTATTGGGTCACCAATGTGCACTTCACAAAAAAGCATGGTACCCTAAACTCAATTTTCCAAATAACCATATAAAGGTATAATTCTGCACCTTTATATATAAAATGTGTCTGACAGTCAGAAGAGGCAGCTGATCTTTTTAGTTAGTTCTCCTCACCTGCACTCAGGTTTCAGCTCCAGGCAGCTTTCATTCTATAAGAGACACTTCAGGTGGGTGGGGAGTGTCTTATGGTATGAAAAAAGTGGTAATTCTTGTTTTCAAGTAGTTTGTAATTAATATGAGGATTACCAGGGCTCTCATTTTTTTTCTATATTTGACACACAGAATAATTTCAGTAAAATGCAGGAGTTGATGTGTCATGCTTCATAGAAGATGATGAGCAAATATTAAATATTCAGGTATTTTGTAAGTTGGTTGTTAAACTATGACATTTGAGATTGTCGATTTTAAATGCATGTCAATTTTTGAATGAATCAACATCAAATTTGTAAATATAATCCTCTTCTGGTCATTATTGTAGTATTTTAACATTTTTCACAAATGCACTAGTTGAACTTTTGTAAGAATTTTATTGACCCCACCTACCTAACCTCCATGTTAAGAAATTTTACCCAGACATGTCTCTGAAGGAGAGTCAGCTCAAATTACATCCTCATGACCATTATCTTATCAAACCTTCCCAGAAAAACCCTGACCCTTTGCAAGAAATATTCTTCCTCAGAAACTTATTTGTTAGCTTTCTTCAGAGATGGACAAATACAATAATGATGCTTATATGTACTACAACAAAATATAAAGGCAAGTTATGCTAAAACTAAAATAAGTTTAGTTCATGATATATTCATTTTGCTTCTGTAATTGAGTACAAATTTTCTTATCTGCAGTGATGACACTGAGGCCCTAGAGCAGGGGTCTTCAAACTATGGCCCGTGGGCCACATATTGTATTTATTCCCATTTTGTTTCTTCACTTCTAAATAAGATATATGCAGTGTGCATAGAAATTTGTTCATAATTTTTGTTTTTACTATAATCTGGCCCTCCAACAGTCTGAAGGACAGTGAACTGGCCCCCTGTTTAAAAAGTTTGAGGACCCCTGCAGAGTATTATCTAGTTATTACATAAGTAAATACTTCTAAAAGTGCAAAAAAGAAGAAAACATGTTGAATAATGCCATTTTACTAGCTCCAGCCATTTTTTATGGTATCTTGACTTACCAAGTGGTTCATAATACAGTAATATCAGGCATTGCTTATTCAATCAACTATCCCACCACTAGGGTGACCGTCCCCTGACAAGTATCCCCAATCTCTCATCCACCACCATAGCTTGTCCCCTTATAGTCATAAATAATCTACTTCCTATTGCTTGTTACAACACAAAGGCACAAGAACTATCAAAACTTAGATCAACAAGGATCAATTTGAAATGATTATTATATATCTTCATGGTGTGACTTATGTCAGTGTTGAAGGATTTCCTGGGCTGTGGTTGTTATTAGCTGAGTTTCTTCGTTATTTTCTAGGCTCGTTGAGTTTGGGAGATTTCTATGGAACTTTCCCATCAGATTCCCTGAGATACTGTTGGTCCAGCACTACTATAAAATATGAAGGTGTCGGAAGCAGGTTTACCTTGTACATGTCTGGCTCAGGCTCAATCCCTGGCATCCCATATGTTCCACTGAGGCCTGCAAGTAGTAATTCCTGAATGCAGAGCCAGGAGTAATCCCTGAGCATCACCAGATGTGACTCAAAATCCGAAAATGAAATTAAAAATAAATTAAAAGTAGTTCAAAATAAAAAAAAATATGAAGGTGTCATGCTTCCTCAGACATAAAGTTTTACAAAGTATTTATCTATTGGAGTATGAGAAAGAGTAAATCACAGTCAAATTTTTCACAAAAAACAGATATTTCTGATGGATGTGGATAAAATAGAATATACTGTTTTGCAGTGTAGAAGACAGAGCAATTGTAGGATTGAGGTGCCTTGTGCCTAGCATTAAAGCTTCCCCAAGCATTACAATATATAGTCCTAAAGAGTCTTGGAACTGCCAGAGTAATTGAGGGTGATGGCTGACACTGCAGGACCTGTGCAGCAGCAAATCCTGATGTACTTATGCTGAACTACTAACCCAGTTAGTGGAGAATCACCAAAGGACAGTTAAAGGGCCACCTAAGTACCACTTGGGCGACAACAAAATTCCACTTGAATTCACTATCTAGAAAAATGAAGAAGAGAGCTTTCCTTTTGTTCTTTTTTGTTGTTCCAATACTGTAGTGATAATAAATCACAGTTGAATATTCTTTAATATAGTCCTGCTTTTCAAAAACAAGGAATCATTTCTCCTGGTAAGTAAAAGAAGTGGCTGAATTGAAGCTAAGACTCTTCTAAAAGAATGATGCAAACTAACAGGCACACACACAAATACACACAAAACACACAACTCTTCTTGCTTCTTGGTAGTATGTGTTACATGTTAGCAAGACTGTTTTAAAACAGTTTACATAAAGTCAACATTTATCTATGAGTTGTGATAATAATCATTGATAGGACTTAAATAATGGTTCTAATTAATAATAACTAATTAGATAAGACTTAAGTAGTGGGCTCCCTGTGTGTGACACCAGGCGGGGAAAATCCGCGAAAGTACACTGACCCAGTGGGGCTCAACTGTGAAAGACTGTGAGTGTGACCTGTCTATGTCTGTCTACTGTCCTCTTGCGTGAAACTCTTGTGAGTGGGGCAAAAAGAGCCTCCAGAAACCTCGCTCGCCCAGACACCATTTTCAGGGAGGGACTTCAGAGCATAAAAACCGGCTAAGCTTTGCAAGGGCTGGCTCCATGTGTGTGACACCAGGCGGGGAAAATCCGCAAAAGTACACTGGCCCAGTGGGGCTCAACTGTGAAAGACTGTGAGTGTGACCTGTCTATGTCTGTCTACTGTCCTCTTGCGTGAAACTCTTGCGAGTGGGGCAAAAAGAGCCTCCAGAAACCTCGCTCGCCCAGACGCCATTTTCAGGGAGGGACTTCAGAGCATAAAAACCGGCTAAGCTTTGCAAGAGCTGGCTCCCTGTGTGTGACACCAGGCGGGGAAAATCCGCGCGAAAGTACACTGACCCAGTGGGGCTCAACTGTGAAAGACTGTGAGTGTGACCTGTCTATGTCTGTCTACTGTCCTCTTGCGTGAAACTCTTGCGAGTGGGGCAAAAAGAGCCTCCAGAAACCTCGCTCGCCCAGACGCCATTTTCAGGGAGGGACTTCAGAGCATAAAAACCGGCTAAGCTTTGCAAGAGCTGGCTCCCTGTGTGTGACACCAGGCGGGGAAAATCCGCGAAAGTACACTGACCCAGTGGGGCTCAACTGTGAAAGACTGTGAGTGTGACCTGTCTATGTCTGTCTACTGTCCTCTTGCGTGAAACTCTTGCGAGTGGGGCAAAAAGAGCCTCCAGAAACCTCGCTCGCCCAGACGCCATTTTCAGGGAGGGACTTCAGAGCATAAAAACCGGCTAAGCTTTGCAAGAGCTGGCTCCCTGTGTGTGACACCAGGCGGGGAAAATCCGCGAAAGTACACTGACCCAGTGGGGCTCAACTGTGAAAGACTGTGAGTGTGACCTGTCTATGTCTGTCTACTGTCCTCTTGCGTGAAACTCTTGCGAGTGGGGCAAAAAGAGCCTCCAGAAACCTCGCTCGCCCAGACGCCATTTTCAGGGAGGGACTTCAGAGCATAAAAACCGGCTAAGCTTTGCAAGAGCTGGCTCCCTGTGTGTGACACCAGGCGGGGAAAATCCGCGAAAGTACACTGACCCAGTGGGGCTCAACTGTGAAAGACTGTGAGTGTGACCTGTCTATGTCTGTCTACTGTCCTCTTGCGTGAAACTCTTGCGAGTGGGGCAAAAAGAGCCTCCAGAAACCTCGCTCGCCCAGACGCCATTTTCAGGGAGGGACTTCAGAGCATAAAAACCGGCTAAGCTTTGCAAGAGCTGGCTCCCTGTGTGTGACACCAGGCGGGGACAATCCGCGAAAGTACACTGACCCAGTGGGGCTCAACTGTGAAAGACTGTGAGTGTGACCTGTCTATGTCTGTCTACTGTCCTCTTGCGTGAAACTCTTGCGAGTGGGGCAAAAAGAGCCTCCAGAAACCTCGCTCGCCCAGACGCCATTTTCAGGGAGGGACTTCAGAGCATAAAAACCGGCTAAGCTTTGCAAGAGCTGGCTCCCTGTGTGTGACACCAGGCGGGGAAAATCCGCGAAAGTACACTGACCCAGTGGGGCTCAACTGTGAAAGACTGTGAGTGTGACCTGTCTATGTCTGTCTACTGTCCTCTTGCGTGAAACTCTTGCGAGTGGGGCAAAAAGAGCCTCCAGAAACCTCGCTCACCCAGACGCCATTTTCAGGGAGGGACTTCAGAGCATAAAAACCGGCTAAGCTTTGCAAGAGCTGGCTCCCTGTGTGTGACACCAGGCGGGGAAAATCCGCGAAAGTACACTGACCCAGTGGGGCTCAACTGTGAAAGACTGTGAGTGTGACCTGTCTATGTCTGTCTACTGTCCTCTTGCGTGAAACTCTTGCGAGTGGGGCAAAAAGAGCCTCCAGAAACCTCGCTCGCCCAGACGCCATTTTCAGGGAGGGACTTAGAGCATAAAAACTGGCTAAGCTTTGCAAGAGCTGGCTCCCTGTGTGTGACACCAGGCGGGGAAAATCCGCGAAAGTACACTGACCCAGTGGGGCTCAACTGTGAAAGACTGTGAGTGTGACCTGTCTATGTCTGTCTACTGTCCTCTTGCGTGAAACTCTTGCGAGTGGGGCAAAAAGAGCCTCCAGAAACCTCGCTCGCCCAGACGCCATTTTCAGGGAGGGACTTCAGAGCATAAAAACCGGCTAAGCTTTGCAAGAGCTGGCTCCCTGTGTGTGACACCAGGCGGGGAAAATCCGCGAAAGTACACTGACCCAGTGGGGCTCAACTGTGAAAGACTGTGAGTGTGACCTGTCTATGTCTGTCTACTGTCCTCTTGCGTGAAACTCTTGCGAGTGGGGCAAAAAGAGCCTCCAGAAACCTCGCTCGCCCAGATGCCATTTTCAGGGAGGGACTTCAGAGCATAAAAACCGGCTAAGCTTTGCAAGAGCTGGCTCCCTGTGTGTGACACCAGGCGGGGAAAATCCGCGAAAGTACACTGACCCAGTGGGGCTCAACTGTGAAAGACTGTGAGTGTGACCTGTCTATGTCTGTCTACTGTCCTCTTGCGTGAAACTCTTGCGAGTGGGGCAAAAAGAGCCTCCAGAAACCTCGCTCGCCCAGACGCCATTTTCAGGGAGGGACTTCAGAGCATAAAAACCGGCTAAGCTTTGCAAGAGCTGGCTCCCTGTGTGTGACACCAGGCGGGGAAAATCCGCGAAAGTACACTGACCCAGTGGGGCTCAACTGTGAAAGACTGTGAGTGTGACCTGTCTATGTCTGTCTACTGTCCTCTTGCGTGAAACTCTTGCGAGTGGGGCAAAAAGAGCCTCCAGAAACCTCGCTCGCCCAGACGCCATTTTCAGGGAGGGACTTCAGAGCATAAAAACCGGCTAAGCTTTGCAAGAGCTGGCTCCCTGTGTGTGACACCAGGCGGGGAAAATCCGCGAAAGTACACTGACCCAGTGGGGCTCAACTGTGAAAGACTGTGAGTGTGACCTGTCTATGTCTGTCTACTGTCCTCTTGCGTGAAACTCTTGCGAGTGGGGCAAAAAGAGCCTCCAGAAACCTCGCTCGCCCAGACGCCATTTTCAGGGAGGGACTTCAGAGCATAAAAACCGGCTAAGCTTTGCAAGAGCTGGCTCCCTGTGTGTGACACCAGGCGGGGAAAATCCGCGAAAGTACACTGACCCAGTGGGGCTCAACTGTGAAAGACTGTGAGTGTGACCTGTCTATGTCTGTCTACTGTCCTCTTGCGTGAAACTCTTGCGAGTGGGGCAAAAAGAGCCTCCAGAAACCTCGCTCGCCCAGACGCCATTTTCAGGGAGGGACTTCAGAGCATAAAAACCGGCTAAGCTTTGCAAGAGCTGGCTCCCTGTGTGTGACACCAGGCGGGGAAAATCCGCGAAAGTACACTGGCCCAGTGGGGCTCAACTGTGAAAGACTGTGAGTGTGACCTGTCTATGTCTGTCTACTGTCCTCTTGCGTGAAACTCTTGCGAGTGGGGCAAAAAGAGCCTCCAGAAACCTCGCTCGCCCAGATGCCATTTTCAGGGAGGGACTTCAGAGCATAAAAACCGGCTAAGCTTTGCAAGAGCTGGCTCCCTGTGTGTGACACCAGGCGGGGAAAATCCGCGAAAGTACACTGACCCAGTGGGGCTCAACTGTGAAAGACTGTGAGTGTGACCTGTCTATGTCTGTCTACTGTCCTCTTGCGTGAAACTCTTGCGAGTGGGGCAAAAAGAGCCTCCAGAAACCTCGCTCGCCCAGACGCCATTTTCAGGGAGGGACTTCAGAGCATAAAAACCGGCTAAGCTTTGCAAGAGCTGGCTCCCTGTGTGTGACACCAGGCGGGGAAAATCCGCGAAAGTACACTGACCCAGTGGGGCTCAACTGTGAAAGACTGTGAGTGTGACCTGTCTATGTCTGTCTACTGTCCTCTTGCGTGAAACTCTTGCGAGTGGGGCAAAAAGAGCCTCCAGAAACCTCGCTCGCCCAGACGCCATTTTCGGGGAGGGACTTCAGAGCATAAAAACCGGCTAAGCTTTGCAAGAGCTGGCTCCCTGTGTGTGACACCAGGCGGGGAAAATCCGCGAAAGTACACTGACCCAGTGGGGCTCAACTGTGAAAGACTGTGAGTGTGACCTGTCTATGTCTGTCTACTGTCCTCTTGCGTGAAACTCTTGCGAGTGGGGCAAAAAGAGCCTCCAGAAACCTCGCTCGCCCAGACGCCATTTTCAGGGAGGGACTTCAGAGCATAAAAACCGGCTAAGCTTTGCAAGAGCTGGCTCCCTGTGTGTGACACCAGGCGGGGAAAATCCGCGAAAGTACACTGACCCAGTGGGGCTCAACTGTGAAAGACTGTGAGTGTGACCTGTCTATGTCTGTCTACTGTCCTCTTGCGTGAAACTCTTGCGAGTGGGGCAAAAAGAGCCTCCAGAAACCTCGCTCGCCCAGACGCCATTTTCAGGGAGGGACTTCAGAGCATAAAAACCGGCTAAGCTTTGCAAGAGCTGGCTCCCTGTGTGTGACACCAGGCGGGGAAAATCCGCGAAAGTACACTGACCCAGTGGGGCTCAACTGTGAAAGACTGTGAGTGTGACCTGTCTATGTCTGTCTACTGTCCTCTTGCGTGAAACTCTTGCGAGTGGGGCAAAAAGAGCCTCCAGAAACCTCGCTCGCCCAGACGCCATTTTCAGGGAGGGACTTCAGAGCATAAAAACCGGCTAAGCTTTGCAAGAGCTGGCTCCCTGTGTGTGACACCAGCGGGGAAAATCCGCGAAAGTACACTGACCCAGTGGGGCTCAACTGTGAAAGACTGTGAGTGTGACCTGTCTATGTCTGTCTACTGTCCTCTTGCGTGAAACTCTTGCGAGTGGGGCAAAAAGAGCCTCCAGAAACCTCGCTCGCCCAGATGCCATTTTCAGGGAGGGACTTCAGAGCATAAAAACCGGCTAAGCTTTGCAAGAGCTGGCTCCCTGTGTGTGACACCAGGCGGGGAAAATCCGCGAAAGTACACTGACCCAGTGGGGCTCAACTGTGAAAGACTGTGAGTGTGACCTGTCTATGTCTGTCTACTGTCCTCTTGCGTGAAACTCTTGCGAGTGGGGCAAAAAGAGCCTCCAGAAACCTCGCTCGCCCAGATGCCATTTTCAGGGAGGGACTTCAGAGCATAAAAACCGGCTAAGCTTTGCAAGAGCTGGCTCCCTGTGTGTGACACCAGGCGGGGAAAATCCGCGAAAGTACACTGACCCAGTGGGGCTCAACTGTGAAAGACTGTGAGTGTGACCTGTCTATGTCTGTCTACTGTCCTCTTGCGTGAAACTCTTGCGAGTGGGGCAAAAAGAGGCTCAGAGGAGCACGGCCGCTCCGCTTCGCTACGCGGCCGTGCACTCTTTCTAAGGAAAGAACTCCATTGCAACAAGAAGGAAAAATCACACTAAGAACGGTGCTATATCACAGAAGCAAACATTTCTCTCTGGACTGTCTTCTCTGTTGCATGCTCGGGCCTAAGATTTGACCCAGTGTGAGGCTTCATCCACGGAGGACTCCCCTCCCTTAGAGGCAAGTCAGCCCATCCAGAAAGGGAGGAGCCAGAGGAGTGTGCTGCCTACATCATATAGACAATGAATACCACCACAACACGTAGAAAAACCCACAATACAAGTGTGACAATGGGGAAACAACGCAGGCCAGCATCAGACATAGAGAATGAAGATGACAATTCTGAGGACCAGATAATGACTGAACAACTAATCAACCTCTCAGATAAGGACTTTAGACTAGCAATATGGAAGGTGCTCAACAGACTCCAAGAAACCATGGATCGAGTTGAACAAAACACTAATAAGAACCAAGAAAATATGAAGGCAGAAATGACAAAACTCCAAACTGAAATAACTTGCCAACTAACAGGACTGAAAAAGTCAGTAAACGAAGTGAATGACAAAATGGATAAGCTCTGGGACAGGGTATCAGAAGCTGAGAATAGACTTGGTGCTGTGGAAGATGAGATACATAACAATTCCATACAGCAGGAGAGATTGGACAAAAAACTTAAAGCAAATGAGCAGACAATGGAAAAATTAGTCAAAGAATGGGAACAGACGAAAATAGAAGTCTATGATAAGATCAACAGAAACAATTTAAGAATCATTGGAGTCCCAGAGACCCAGGAAGAAAATTTCCAGGAAGAATCAATGGTCAAGAACATCATTAAAGAGAAACTTCCAGAGCTAAAGAATATATGTGATCAAATCCTGCATGCCCGAAGAGTACCAACCAAAAGAGACCCCAGAAAAACCACCCCAAGACACATCCTAGTCACAATGACAAATCCCACAGATAGAGACAGAATTCTGAAAACAGCAAGATCAAAAGGGGAAATCATGTTCAAGCAAGCTTCCCTGAGATTTACAGCAGACCTGTCACCAGAAACACTCAATGCCAGAAAGCAGTGGTGGGATATTGTGACAAGACTGAATGAAATGAATGCTTCACCCAGAATACTATACCCAGCAAAACTCACTTTCCGGTTTGATGGAAGAATACATGGTTTCACAGACAAAAAACAGCTCAGAAACTTCACAGACACAAAACCAGTCTTAAGAGAAAAACTGAAAGACCTAATCTAAGACAAGACTACCCAAAAGACACACCAAATTTTGAAATAAAGATGGCGTTAAATCCCAGGACAATTCTTTCTCTCAACGTCAATGGACTAAATGCACCAGTTAAGAGACACAGAGTGGCTAAATGGATCAAAAAACTCAATCCAACCTTCTGCTGCCTACAAGAAACGCACCTGAATAGTCAGAACAAACATAGACTCAAAATAAAAGGCTGGAGAAAAGTTATCCAAGCAAACAACACCCATAAAAAAGCTGGAGTGGCCATACTAATATCAGATAATGCAAACTTTATACTCAGGAAGGTTGTAAGGGACAAAGACGGACATTTTATATTAATCAAGGGGTACGTAGAGCAGGAAGAATTCACTCTCCTAAACATATATGCACCGAATGAGGGGCCAGCAAAATATTTAATACAACTGTTGACAAATCTGAAAAATAATATCAACAACAACACAATAATTGTGGGGGACCTTAACACGGCTTTGTCAACACTGGACAGGTCAACCAGACTGAAACCCAACAAGAATATACTAGACCTGAGGAGAGAAATGGAAGAAAGAGGCCTAGTGGATATATATAGGACACTCCATCCCCAGAAACCTGGATACACATTCTTCTCCAATGTACATGGGACATTCTCCAGGATAGACTACATGCTGGCACATAAAACATACCTCCATAAGATCAAGAGGATAGAAATTTTGCAGACTACCTTCGCTGACCACAAGGCTCTGAAATTATTTGTGAACTCCAAAGGGACTCAGAAGAAACACTTTAACACCTGGAAGTTAAACAGCCTCATGCTCAATAACCAGTGGGTCCGAGATGAAATCAAGGAGGAAATCAAAAGGTTCCTGGAAACAAATGACAATAAAGACACAAACTCTCAGAACTTATGGGACACAGCAAAAGCAGTACTGAGAGGAAAATTTATAGCTTTGCAAGCACACATCAGGAAGGAAGAAGGAGCTTACCTGAGTAGCTTAATGACACAGCTAATAGAACTAGAAAATGCTCAACAAAAGGACCCAAGAATAGGAAGACAGAAGGAAATAACAAAGCTGAGAGCAGAAATCAACGAAGTGGAAACTCAAAAAACAATCCGAAAGATCAACGAAAGCAGAAGTTGGTTCTTTGAAAAAATAAACAAGATTGATAGACCACTGGCAAACCTAACAAAGAAAGAGAGAGAAAGAAACTTGATAACTCGTATCAGGAATGAAAAAGGAGAGATCACTACTGATATGACAGAGATTCAAAGGGTAATCAGAAACTATTTTGAAAAACTCTACGCCACTAAAAATGAGAACCTGGAAGAAATGGATAAATTCTTGGACTCTTATAATCTTCCACGGTTGAAGGAAGAGGATGTAGCATATCTAAACACCCCCATCACCATTGATGAAATTAAAACAGTAATCAAATGTCTGCCGAAAAACAAAAGCCCAGGTCCAGATGGATTCACTAATGAATTCTATCAAACTTTCCAAGAGGAACTACTGCCAATCTTGGCAAGACTCTTTCATAAAATTGAACAAACAGAAACACTTCCAAATAGCTTTTATGAAGCCAACATCACCTTGGTACCTAAACCAGACAGAGACGCTACCAAAAAAGAAAATTACAGACCAATATCACTGATGAATGCAGATGCAAAGATCCTCAACAAAATCCTGGCAAATAGGATTCAATGCCTCGTTAAGAAGATCATCCACTACGATCAAGTAGGTTTCATCCCAGGAATGCAAGGCTGGTTTAACATCCGTAAATCTATCAACATAATACACAACATCAATAATAAGAAAAATAAAAACCACATGATCATATCAATAGATGCAGAGAAAGCATTTGATAAGGTCCAACACCCATTCTTGATCAAAACTCTCAGCAAGATGGAAATGGAGGGAACCTTTCTCAATATAGTGAAGGCCATCTACCACAAGCCAGTGGCAAATATTATCCTCAATGGAGAAAAACTGAAAGCCTTCCCTCTAAATTCTGGCACAAGACAAGGCTGTCCTCTCTCACCACTCCTATTCAACATAGCACTGGAAGTACTTGCTATAGCGATTAGGCAAGAAAAGGATATCAAGGGAATCCAGATAGGAAAGGAAGAAGTCAAGCTCTCACTGTTTGCAGATGACATGATACTCTATTTAGAAAACCCTAAAGACTATATCAAAAAGCTTCTAGAAACAATAGACTCATATAGCAAGGTGGCAGGCTACAAAATTAACACACAAAAATCAATGGCCTTTCTATATACCAATAGTAATAAGGATGAAATGGACATTAAGAAAACAACCCCATTCACAATAGTGCCACACAAACTCAAATATCTTGGAATCAACTTGACTAAATATGTGAAGGACCTATACAAAGAAAACTATAAAACTCTGCTCCAAGAAATAAGAGAGGACACACGGAAATGGAAACGCATACCCTGCTCATGGATTGGCAGGATTAACATCATCAAAATGTCAATACTCCCCAAGGCATTATACAGATTTAATGCCATCCCTCTAAAGATACCCATGACATTCTTCAAAGAAGTGGATCAGACACTTTTGAAATTCATTTGGAACAATAAACACCCTCGAATAGCTAAAGCAATCATTGGGAAAAAGAATATGGGAGGAATTACTTTTCCCAACTTTAAACTGTACTACAAAGCAACAGTTATCAAAACAGCATGGTATTGGAATAAGGATAGGTCCTCAGATCAGTGGAATAGGCTTGAATACTCAGAAAATGTTCCCCAGAGATACAACCATCTAATTTTTGATAAAGGAGCAGGAAATCCTAAATGGAGCAGGGAAAGCCTCTTCAACAAGTGGTATTTCAACAAGTTGGCACAATTGGATAGCCACTTGCAAAAAATTAAACTTAGACCCCCAGCTAACATCATGTACAAAGGTAAAATCCAAATGGATTAAAGACCTCGATATCAGCCCCAAAACCATAAGATATATAGAACAGCACATAGGCAAAACACTACAGGACATTACAGGCATCTTCAAGGAGGAAACTGCACTCTCCAAGCAAGTGAAAGCAGAGATTAACAGATGGGAATATATTAAGCTGAAAAGCTTCTGCACCTCAAAGGAAATAGTGCCCAGGATACAAGAGCCACCCACTGAGTGGGAGAAACTATTCACCCAATACCCATCAGATAAAGGGCTAATCTCCAAAATATACAAGGCACTGACAGAACTTTACAAGAAAAAAGCATCTAATCCCATCAAAAAATGGGGAGAAGAAATGAACAGACACTTTGACAAAGAAGAAATACACATGGCCAAAAGACACATGAAAAAATGTTCCACATCACTAATCATCAGGGAGATGCAAATCAAAACAACGATGAGATACCACCTCACACCCCAGAGAATGGCACACATCACAAAGAATGAGAATAAACAGTGTTGGCGGGGATGTGGAGAGAAAGGAACTCTTATCCACTGCTGGTGGGAATGCTGTCTAGTTCAACCTTTATGGAAAGCGATATGGAGATTCCTCCAAAAACTGGAAATCGAGCTCCCATACGATCCAGCTATACCACTCCTAGGAATATACCCTAGGAACACAAAAATACAATACAAAAACCCCTTCCTTACACCTATATTCATTGCAGCTCTATTTACCATAGCAAGACTCTGGAAACAACCAAGATGCCCTTCAACAGACGAATGGCTAAAGAAACTGTGGTACATATACACAATGGAATATTATGCAGCTGTCAGGAGAGATGAAGTCATGAAATTTTCCTATACATGGATGTACATGGAATCTATTATGCTGAGTGAAATAAGTCAGAGAGAGAGAGAAAAACGCAGAATGGTCTCACTCATCTATGGGTTTTAAGAAAAATGAAAGACACCCTGGTAATAATAATTTTCAGACACAAAAGAGAAAAGAGCTGGAAGTTCCAGCTCACCTCAGGAAGCTCACCACAAAGAGTGATGAGTTTAGTTAGAGAAATAACTACATTTTGAACTGTCCTAATATTGAGAATGTAGGAGGGAAATGTAGAGCCTGTTTAGGGTACAGGCGGGGGTTGGGTGGGGAGGAGGGAGATTTGGGACTTGGGTGATGGGAATGTTGCACTGGTGATGGGTGGTGTTCCTTTTATGACTGAAACCCAAACACAATCATGTATGTAATCAAGGTGTTTAAATAAAAAAAAATTATAAAAAAAAAAGACTTAAGTAGTGGTTCTAATTATTCTCAAAGATTTTTAAATCCTCAAATTGTAAATGCCTGTAAACTCTGGAAATACATTGATAAAAAATAGATTAGTAATTTTTATGGTAGAAAGGAAGTAGACTACATAAGGTATAGCTAACCAATAAACCATCAATATTTTGTCAATACAAGGGCCTCAATAAAAATGATTAAAATAAAAAAAAAACCATGAACTCAATGAGGTCAGAGAAATACTACAGTAACAATGGATTATAAAGAATCTCTCTTATCTTGAAGGCTACTATTAAAAGAATCATTTTAACAATAGCAGTCTCAGCCTATTGATAGTGTGATTTTTGACTAAGATAAAATGACACAAACAGTTCCTGACATTCTAGAGATTAAAATAACTTTTAATGTGTTCAATGACTTTGAGAATTGAGCCATGTAAAAGACTCATACTTAGAGAATGTGAACAGGAAAACAAACATAAAATGACAGGACAAATATGATTACAAGAGTTAGAGGATAAGATAGCTGAAATAAATTAAGAGTGCCTGAAAAAGAAGTAGTAAAGAAGTAGTCATAAATGCATATCACAGCTAAAGGATATTGAAAGTAATTTTTAAGGTAAGTATTTATATAACATCTAAGTGTACAGTTCTTTTTAAAGAATTACTTGTATAATGAAAGTGATACATAATGGAACAGAAAAAGAGAATTTGAAGAAAAATCAAGTAAAAAGCCTAAGAGGAAAAATAGAGTCATTGAAAGGACAATAGGTAGATTATACAAAGACCATGCTCAGTTAAAGAAATAAGATTTAGGAATTAGATTCAAAATTACCCAAATAGCACAGAGATTTTAAGACTTAAATATACAATAAATAAAAAAGACTCAATATTTATAGAGAAAACATAACATCAAGCTGAGAATTTTCCAGCATGAAACTAAGATACATTTCCTCAATTGCAATAATGTGTTTATCTTATTTTAATTCTCATATAGATTTTAAGTAAGAATAATTTTTAGGAACGAAAATTAGGAAGAGGAGAAAATTAAACTGTCAACATCCATTCCATGAGCAAATAGCTGACCTGTCACCTTAACTGCAAGACCTATTCATGTCCTTCAGGCCCCTAGATCTTGGTCAACTATAACAAAAGTATCTATGGAGCTGCCTAGATCAAAGACCCTTCATCTTGCAGGACACCTATTTGTTGCAATTTATTCAAATAAATAAAGCAATATATTCTATAGAAGGAGCATTTGGAAAGACAGACAAGATTCAACATCTATTCAAGAAATAAAAAGCAAATAAAAAACCTATTTGAAAAGAAATATGCAATTAAGTATTATTAACTAGAAGTGGATTCATTAGAAGAACCTTGAGCTGATAGTAGAATTTGAATTTCACTTTGTATATGGAACATAGACTTTTCTCTACAGGGCCAAAAGTTCCTTGAGTCAAGAATGTTGGATTAACTCACTTAAAATTTGAGGTTAACTTAAGCTAATATGCATGTATATGGAAATGTAAGAAAATACTATGCCTGTAATGTTTAAGGAGTTATGTAAGTTTTATGGCTTTGGATTGCCTTGTGTGCTGTTAAGAAATATTATAATGTGTTACAATCTGGGGACTTGAGGGACAAAGTAATTGTACATGGATTCTGTCTTAATGTTCTTTGGCTGAAATTTCAAAGTTAAGATATCAGCAAGGGGACTTCTGAGAATTATGTTATGGGTGATTGTCCTTCCACTGTAACTTTACTTTGTCCTCTTTCTTTGCATCCTTGTTCTCATAATTAAAAATAAAAATTAAAAAAAAAGAAAAAGAATGTTGGATTAACCGGTTCTTTATTCAGGATAAATCTTCTTTGCATGTACTTGTTCTTCCTAGTTGGAATGTACCTCTAAATTGCCCCCCTACTCCTACCTATTCTCCACCCATAGGGGTAGTCCTGCTCTTATAATAAAGACCTTGGGTCAGAGAGACTTCTTTGGTTTTGGTCCCACAGCTAGCCTTTCTGCCTGCCATACTGTTTGCTTACTTGCAGATAGCATGTGGTGGAAGTTCTTGAACCTGTTTTATCTTCCTAATCTTGTGTAGGTTATTCCCTGTGCCTGTGTTGTTTTTGGACCCAAATTCCCCAATCCCCCTGGGACTGGGGTATGAGGCTTCAACTACACAAGGACATATTTTACTCATTTTGTATTCACTACACAATCAAAGTGACATGCACAGAAAAGACACTTTTAATGTGTGCCATGATTTTGAGAATTGGACCATGTAGGACATTTGTACATAGTTAGATAATGGGAACAAGAAAACAAACATAAAATTATAAGACAAATATGGTTACAAAAGGTAGGATAAGATAGCTGAGATAAATTAAGAGTGACTGAAAAAATTAGCAGTCATTAATGTACAATGTCATTAGAAAAAAATATGATAGAAATTAAAGAAGAAAAGAATTATAGAAAGAAGTGGAAGATGGGAAGAAAGAAAGAAGGAAGATCTGAATTTATAAAATAAGTTGTGGTCTAAATATACAATTGTGTATTATACAATTATAAGAAAATAGAAAATATTGCATTTAGCTGAAATTTGGATAGAACTGGGATGCATACTGTTCATTTGAAATGTATGGACAGATAGGATATGGATAAGTATCAAATGGTTTCACTCATCTGCGATATACAGAGACAAAAGAAAACAGCCTAGGACAGATGGCAGTTTGATCCCACAGTGTCCTGTATGGTCTCCCCAAGCCAGGAGCGATTTCTGAGTGCATAGCCAGGATTAACCCCTGAGTGTCAAATGGATGTGGCCCCCAAAATAAAACCAAAAGAAAAAGAAAGGAATATATAGTTTTACATAATACGAAGCCCTTGACTTTGAATTACAAAACCAAGTTCACCAGTCGTTGTGGGGGCAGTTGTGGGGGCAGAGAGAGGGACTAAGGGCAGAGGTGGAGGGTCCTGAGCACATACTGAGAGTGAAAGTGAAGAAATTTTGTACACCAACATTTGTTATTAATAGTGCAACTATGTCATTTAAAGCCAAATTTCAATATCAAAGACCATAAATGACCATTACATATGGCACCAGAAGTGAGTAGTCAATTTTTCAATATGTATTATCAGTAAAATACAAAGAAGGGAAACCAAATACAATACATAATGTCTATTAGAATTTCAAAAATCTGTCCTTATTGTTTTATTATATAAAAATTATCTCTACTGTGACTCCACCCCGGATTTACGTGTACCTACCTGCAAGGCCCGTCCATTCCTGGGAGGCGTCTTGGGCGGATATTACCTGTTTCATTACCTGCAAGGCCCACCCAGGAATAGGAGGTTATCTTGGGGAGATTATAAAGGTGTGGCCTCAGGGCCACAGGAAGGAATTTGCATTTACCTGGATGAAGAGCTATGGCTAAGGGATAAGCAAGAATGCAGGGCTGAATGCTTAATTAGGTTTATACTATAGGCCACAGGTGATGGCCAGGGCCAATCAAAGATGTTATCTCTCTGGAAGCCTGCCTGTGAGTGAGTTCTATACCCGCCAATTTCCTGGACCCAGAGACCCGATGGCTGAAGGGGGTGTAGAGCCACGTGGCCAGGAATGGCAGAGAAAGGTCCCTCCGTGTGTTCACCACCATCCAAGCCCATCCTAAGGGCTTAATGCAACACTCTACTAATTTCCTACAAAAAGTAAAACAGCAAGATAATTTGGAGAATACTTTGAGCAATGATTATGTTTTTTAAAAAAAATGGAATGTTGCAATGAAGCTCATAATATCTTTTGCAATTAACTAAGAGTTACCTATAAGCATTAAATAGTCTTTCTACATATGAGGACTCATAATTTGGAATCCATTTACTGTTTTTATACCAGTAGAAATAATACAGTAGTTATTTAGAAATGATACTCTTCTCTCTTAAAATATATTTTAAAAGTTTTACTATGGACAACACTGTTTGCTTGTAATGTTGGGTTTTTTGGTTTTGGTTTTGGTTTTTTGGGTCACACCTGGCAGCTCTCAGGGGTTACTCCTGGCTCTGTGCTCAGAAATCACTCCTGACAAGCTCAGGGGACCATATGGGATGCTGGGATTTGAACCACCATTCTTCTGCATGCAAGGCAAATGCCTTACCTCCATGCTATCTCTCCGACCTCTGCTTGTAATGTTTTAAGCCTGGATTTTAGAACACATTTTTTTAAATGTTTTATCTAGGCTAGAGAGATAGTACATCAGGTAGAGAACTTGACTTGCAGACAGGCAACCTGGTTTCAACCCCCAGCAGTCACATATGGTCTCCTGAGCAACACCTGAAGTGATCTCTGATCACAAAATTTGGAGTAAGCCCTAAGTACTACTGGCTGTGGCCCAAAAAATGGTGGTTTCTCTGACTTATAGAAATGTTTTAATTTTATTTTTATCCTTATTTAAAGGATACAAGTATTTTTTCTTAACTTCAGACATATATTTACTCTAGAAATTAGGATGAAAGAGCACGAAACTCCCCAAGGTATTAGAGGAGTGGGTTGCTGTCTAAGAAGAATTCCCAACAAAATGAGTTTTTAAACATGATATAACAGTTTTTATAAATTAACACTGAATAGGTGTGTGTGTGACAGAGAGAGAAAAAAGAGAGAGAGAGAGAGAGAGAGAGAGAGAGAGAGAGAGAGAGAGAGAGAGAGAGAGAGAGAGAACATTGGGCACTTGATACCCAAATGTGGAGGAAGGACTTACCTGCTGAAGTCTCAGTGATTCTGAAACTTTGCAATAATCTAGTCTGCTAATCTTTCTAATAAGGCAAAGAAGAGAAAGCAAAGTAAAAGTATAGTTGACGTTAGTGAGGAAGATTCTATTATACTTCTTTAGGGAGGGACAAATGATGTTCAGGAGATTTGGGGGCCTCTCCTGGGAATTAAATACTCAGTCCAAGGAGGAGATGCTGCTCAGGACCTGCAGTGTTATCTGAGAGACATGTTTGTGTTGGGGTAGGGAGTGTCTCCTCACCACGCACCTGGCAATGTTCTAGGGAGCATGTGGTGTCAGAGACTGAACCAAGGTCAACAGTAAGGTAAGCAAGGCATGTGCCTTAACCTCTGTACTATTTGCCTGAACCTCTAAGTAACTTCTCAACAAAACAACATTTCATTGGTAAAACAAAAGACCTGTTTATTCTCCCATGTGCTTTCTTCTCTGAAAAACCCAAACTCTTCAAGTGGGAGCAGCTGGCAGTTATATCCAGGATTGATAGAACAGAAAATAAACACAGACTTGGAGTTTTCTTGGACAGAAAAAAAAAGTGCTACAATATAATGTTTGCAATTATATCAAAATGATCAAGTGGGTATTTATGCCTTTTTCTCATACCTTAATTTCTTTATTTTTATTATTTTTATGTTCTCATTTAGAAAGTTTTCCCAGAAGATTTAAAGCATAGTGTTAAACCAATTCTCAGTCCAAAGCTGTGCATGCCACTGTAAGAAATTCTTTCTAACTGCATATGTGTGGGTTTTTCTATAACTGGAATGATACCTAGTGCTAGGATATTGCAGAAGTCCATGTTAGAAGTCCACCAATAAATTATTCATAAATTTCCACCGTGTACAGAAATTATAACAATAAGTCAGTTAAATCATTGACTTAATTGCTGACAGTCTCAAAATTTTCCTTTCCTGTGTAAACAAAGAGAATAAGATGCCAAGGGTATTTGGATTTTCACTTAAAGCACTTCTTCCCTTAAACAGTTAAATAATCTCTAGCTAGTTCCACTTAAAAATCATCCACCTAGCTATCTGCTTCTCTTTTTCTTGACATTTTAAGGAGTCCAGAGAAATGTGTCTTTTCAATTGCTTCCACGTCTCACTTCACAGAGGGCTGAAAATTGGCCTTTAACCCATGACTTGAGCATCTAACACTATTTTTATGTTTCTTGAGTAGACAGAAGGATAACATGTGGAAAACTAAAACACCAAGCACAGGGTCACATGGTGAGCCTATGACATTTGGGTTGACTCATGCAGTAGGTGTAACATATTAGAAGAGAAATTTTTATTCCTTGTACAGAACCCAGGAATCTGAGAGGCTGGGCTAGCACCAAGGGCAAAGCTACTTAGAAAAAACCTCTGTTATAACCCCTGTTGTAATTCTGACAGTGTTCATTGCTGGTTTAGAACTCTATGGAACTCCAAATGAACAGAAGAAACTTAGCTAAATTTCATCACAGCCTCTCCCATAGATAACATTTGTCTTTAGTTGGTTGTCATTTGTGATGTTTGCTGAACATTACTTCTAGGGCAGTTTGCTGAGAAACAAACTGTCTACAGGGGTCTCAAAATCGTGGACCGTGGGCCGTTTGCAGCCCTCCATACATTTTGTGGCCCTGCCCTAGAGGAATCTGTTTTTGTTTTGTTTTGTTTTAGTTGTTTGGGTCACACACCCCAATGTTCAAGACTTTGCACTCAAGGATCACCCGACTTTGCCTCCTGCGTCCCCCAGGTAAATTGAGTTTGAGACCCCTGCTAGAATGACATGACATTGACTTCTTTCAGGAGACAGAGAGTAAACAAAAGTTCAGCAATAGGGTGTTGCAGACACTCAAAGGCTAAAATGAAGATTTTTCAGGATGGATGTGGACACACAGCTAAACCTGGTGAGAGGAGATAGAGTAGAGGAGTTTTAGTATGCAGGAAGTTCTGAAGATAAATTGGTATTTTGAATAATAATAAACGTACTGCACTATCTTTTACACATAGAGGAACGAAGTAATTGGATTAACACTAGCCTGCCAGAGATGCTGGGATGAGAAATGAGGAAGTATTTTCAAAAGACTGAAGAGCTTCCTTCAAAGAAAACGACTCTGTTCATCCACAGTTATAAGGGTAATTATCAAACTGCTCTTCGGTTATAAATTGACCAAAAAAATAGTATCTAAGATTTATGAATAAATTTGGCACAGTTCTTGCAGAGCAAGTGGAACTGAGGGAGAGAAAAGCAATTATATGGCTACAATTGTGTGGCTGCATGGTATTCAAGTCATCTTTCACCTAAGAAATATAGATGACCATGAGACTTACAGATAGATAGCAATTATTAATCAACTACTATTTGCTACAGACACATAGTAATTATTATAGATTCAGCACCATTGCTACAGATAGATGTTTAGTTATACCGAGAGCAAATATTAGCAGAGCACGATGCTGCATTCTTTGGGAAATTTAAAGGACTGATATAGTTTTCCAGAGTTAAAGATGATGCAATCTTTGGTGTTTACTCATAATTTTTAAATTGAACATAAAAATTAGATACATTTAATGTTTTGAGCATGAATATTAAATACATCATGATTTGAAATCATCTCAAATGCTACTTGGGCAGCATGTATAATAAAATCAAAATTATGCAGAAAAGATTATTAGCCTAACAATCATGCTTGAATATTCACGAATTAGTGAAGCAGCCTACTTTTTTTTTTTTGAGATGTAGGGGTCATATAGATTTGACTTGCAAGTGGCTAACCTGGTTCTACCATATGACTCCTGAGCACTTTCAAAAGTATCCTTAAGCACAGTGCCAAGAGTATTCCAGAACAGTGTCAAGTGTTATTGCAAAACAAAAAAAATTTAGTTTTAAAACATAAAAATACTAAAATATATCTTTAAGAATCTCTTAAAAATTGTATACTAGCTTTGTTCTTGACATAACACTAAATCATCATAGATGTAAGATTATAAATGCATACTGTTTCAGAAAATACAAGTGTTGTTATATATATTTGAGTTTTCAAAATTATTCAGCAAATCTATTAATATAAGCAGGAGGAAAACCTAAGCATTGCCAGGAAGGAAGGAAGGAAGGAAGGAAGGAAGGAAGGAAGGAAGGAAGGAAGGAAGGAAGGAAGGAAGGAAGGAAGGAAGGAAGGAAGGAAGGAAGGAAGGAGAGGAAGGAAGGAAGGAAGGAAGGAGGGAAGGAAGGAAGGAAGGAAGGAAGGAAGGAAGGAAGGAGGGAAGGAGGAGAGGAGGGAAGGGAGGAGAGGAAGGAAGGAAGGAGAGGAAGGAAGGAAGGAAGGAGGAGAGGAAGGAAGAAAGGAAGGAAGGAGGAGAGGAAGGAAGGAAGGAAGGAAGGAAGGAAGGAAGGAAGAAAGGAAGGAAGGAAGGAAGGAAGGAAGGAAGGAAGGAAGGAAGGAAGGAAGAAAGGAAGGAAGGAAGGAAGGAAAGAAGGGAGGGAGGGAGGAAGGGAGGGAGGGAGGAAGGAAGGAAGGAAGGGAGGGAGGGAGGAAGGAAGGAAGGAAGGAAGGAAGAGAGGAAGGAAGGAAGGAAGGAAGGAAGGAAGAGAGGAAGGAAGGAAGGAAGGAAGGAAGGAAGAGAGGAAGGAAGGAAGGAAGGAAGAAGAGAGGAAGAAGGAAGGAAGGAAGGAAGGAAGGAAGGAAGGAAGGAAGGAAGGAAGGAAGGAAGGAAGGAAGGAAGGAAGGAAGGAAGGAAGAGAGGAAGGAAGGGAGAGGGAGACAATGAGAGGAGGGCTGGAACTTGCAGCTCATTTCATGAAGCTCACCACAAAGAGTGGTGAGTGCACTTATAAAAACAACTACACTGAGAACTACCATAATGATGTGAATGAATGAGGGAACTGAAAAGCCTGTCTAGAGTACAGGTGGGGGTGGGGTGGAATAGAGAGAGATTTGGGACATTGGTGGTGGGAATGTTGCACTGGTGATGGGGAGTGTTCTTTACATGACTGAAACCTGAAACCTAATCACAAACATATTTGTAATCAAGATGTTTAAATAAAGAAAAAGAAAAGAAAAAATATTGGGGAAAAGACCTAAGAGAGTAATTATGAGGACAAGAATTTGGAAATTCTGAGAAAAGATGATAGAAACTGGCCATGAGCAATAAAGGCTCAGAGTGAGGAATACAGGCCTATTGGTGGCAGTTGAGAAGATCAAAGACTGCAACCCAGATCCTGCAACAGAATGTTGTAAATCAAATGTTGGAATTGAAAAGGGAAGTCAACAACTAGTTACACCAGCCCCCACTGCTGTAGCTCATGGAACTTAAAGGTCAGGTTTTTGTAACCAGAATTCTGTGATTTTTTTATGCTTATACATGCTTTTTGTATCTAATCCTTTTTGTCCTAAAAAGAAAGCTTATACCAACCTAAGCTCCTGTGATACCTTGTGCTACCTCAAAATGTCTTAGAGAATGTTATGCCCTTATAAGGAACTTGTATTACCTCAAAATGTCTTAGCAGATGTTATGCCCTTGTAAGGGAATCATCCCTATCTCCTCTCCCCTTCTTATGGTATATAAGGATGAACAAAGAAAGCCACGTGGTCCTTTGCCTTTGTTCGGTTCTGGACGGGCACTGGACCCTGGCCAGCCAGAATAAAGAACCCACTTGAACTTTTGCCTGAGTGACTGTCTCTTCATTTCTCTGCATCAGAGCAACATCTGGACTACCGAGCCTTTCAGAATGTCATCTGTAGAAGGTCTTTACCAAGAACAGAGACTTGTCTGAGGAATGGAAGCATGAAATTAAAGTGTATGTATGTTGATGTAATAAAAATTATAAAAAAAAAAACCAACAGAAAAATAAAAATTCTCACTGTTGAATTGGCCACTGTGTTGAACTAAAGGGTGTTAATAAACCACCATCCCTCTGCCATGAGCTCTCACTGGAAGGCATGGAGGGCTCTGATTCACAGATAACTAGTGGACCCAAAGGGCCAATACAATTGGAAAATAAGAGTCTGAAGTTTCTCTATAAAAATAAAGACTCCATTTTCTTATACAACTAAGGGTGGCTCTATTTCAAATTAACTTTTTTTTAAAAAAATATAGGTTGAGGGCCACGTCCTGCCTACAGATTGTAACTTGTAGACCTACCAATCTAGACAATAACATATAAACAAAAAATCCTCATATTGAGAAATTAAATCATAGGAGAATTCTTATATTTATTGCTATGCTTTCCTCACTAGAGTGATATAATTTAAGGTCACAGTTCTTAAATATAACCTGTTTGGGTATGAATAATGCAGGAGGAAATACTTAGATCCTGAGTAAGAAAAGAAAAGAAGCCATCAAAAATTAAGGGAATAATAAGACTTAGTCATTTTCCATATAGCCCCCTCCTCCTGGAAGATAAGTATGCTCTCCCTGTTAATATCAGTCAAGTTTGACATCTTATTTGTCATCTTTTTGGCTAAACCTGGGAAGTGTGTTTCAGCCTGAAGGACAATTAAGCATCATCAATTTTTTTTTTTTTTTTTTTTTTGCTTCAGGACTGGTCCTAAATTTGGCTTTGGAAAACAGAGTGTGGATGAAAGTGATGTGGGTTACTTCTAAACAGAAGTTTTAAGAGCAAGCTAAGCCTAGAGTTATCTTTCCTAAGGCTCAAGATTAACAATGTCCTAAACAGAAACAGTTCCTCCCCCCCTAGGTGGGAGTGAATAAGATATACATTTTTGAAGTAGCTAAGAAATGTGGGGGGAAACAGCGTTTTTTAGACATGTGGAGTAATTATGCAAGGTGTTTATCAATACTTAGACAGATTTGAGCCTCAAAGATTCCAGTCCTCCTGTGTATTATCTTGGACAAATTGCTAAACCTCCCTATATTTTCTGTTCCTGTTCAACAAGAATCAGATGCTGAAGGTATTTTTCAGGTGTTTATTTTGAATATTAAGTGAATTAATACCTAAAGCATTGCAAAATAGTGCTTAGCATAAGGTAGAGTCAATACTATCTCCATGATAGTTTTTTTTTTTTTTTTTTTTTTTTTACTTAGAGAAAATCATTACCGATTGTTCTTAAAAGCTGATTCAGGACATTAGACTAAGCAGCTATTGATAAAAAAAAAAATGTTCCCTTCCTTTATTCTTGCTCTTCAGCTGCTCTACTGCATCAGGCTATTGTTTTCTATATAGAGTCCTAGGAGAATAACAAAAAATATATATAATTACTTGGCAGGCCTAATTAGCATTTTAATCAAACTCAACAGATGGCCCTTCAGATAGTATAAAAAGAGAATATGTGAAAACCAGGCAAAGAGTTTTTACCCAAGCAGGATGTTTATTTAAAAGAAAAACAGATAAGAGATAGGATAGCCCCAGGAGAGGGGCTGAAGAGTCCTAGTGATTTTATCTAATCTTTAAATCTTCATGTAAAAAATCATCCTCCTCTTTGATGTCAATGAAGTTTGGTATTCGGAGCACTATGATATTTGCATATGAAAAGCAAGGAGGTAATTATATTCTACCGGTCCACCTGAGTGGATAAAGATGATCAAAACAAAAAAGAGGCCAGGAAGAACATACAACATTCAGAAGCAAGAGCTGAGCACCGGAGAAAAGTGGGGGATGCTACTGAGAAAACCGGAAGGTTGTTGCCAGATCACTGAGAATTCAGATGAGTTTGGTGAGCACCTGGAGCACTCTGACTGTGAAGCAGACTCTGCTGGGCACTGACGACAGAAAAGAGGATGAACAGGAGGAGGAATGGCTGCCCACCATAAATAAAATAAGTAAATAAATAAAACCCTCCTAAATCCCACAGGATACACCAAGTGGTTCTCAGCCAAGGAGAGTTCTAACTAGCAAAATTGCTAAAAAGGGAGGAAATGGCAATGCCTACTCCTTTGTGTGTGAGGGGAAAAAAGTAATTGAAGGAAAGGTAGAATCCCATTATTTAAATTCTAAAGAGAAAAAGAAGGGAGTTGTCAAAAATTACCCAGTTTGTTAAGAGTAGTAGAATTTTAATTACAGATTTATTTTTATATTGCATAGATATCTAAAGATATGTTCCTGTTGTTTGATTGTTGTTCATACAAGTACCCTATCTTTCAAATCATAAGTTTAATTTTTTTTATTTTGTTTTATTGGGGCCATAACTAGCTGGGCTGTGGAAAAGATGTGAATCAAACTCCAGGTCTTCCACAAACCAGCCATGTACTCCACCATGTAAGGCAATATCCTGCTCTAAAGTATTGCAATTATCAAAATAACAGCAGATTGTAATTTTCATTAGGTTGTGGAATTACTGTCAATGCAAAGATTAAAATTTCGCTATCAAAATCAAACTACATTATACTTAAATAATCAACATAGAAAAATGGGTAGTACAACTTATTTGGTGACTCATATATATATATATATATGTAAATCAGGTAAGATATATTACTCTATAAAGCTATCTTATTTTTTAAGAATACAAAATAAAATAAACATGTGAATTCAGCATTTACAATTGGATCCAAAGTAAATTCTTTTTCATTCACTTAATTATTTGACAAAGCTCACTATCCTGGAAGTGGTCAGAATTTTGACATATTTTTAAGTGCTCTTTCTAAGGTCTAACAAAACCTGATGACAATAAGAAACAGGTCTAATCTGATTTGTGACCTTGAATGTGGTCGTTTCCTCTAAGGAGATGACCCTGACCAATCAGTATTGAGCTCATGGCTGACAGAATAAAATTTTGCTTAGCTTAAAAAAAATAAAAATAGATCGAATAACATAGTTATAGTGAAAGACTTAGTTTAAGTAACTAGATCCCCTAATTATGGAAAGTGCAAAGTCCCAAGTTCTAGAACTGAAATTGAAAACCTTAAGACTCATGAAAGTTGAAGATAAAGACTTGTAACATAAGAGCCAGGGATGTGAGTGGTATAAATTTTAGTCAGAAAACCAATGATTAATCCCTTTCCAAAGTCTCTGTTCATTCCAGAGAGTCAGGAAGAATTCCTCTTAATTATTCAGTGTTCTCAAATTCTTCTTACTGGGAACAGAGCCTCTTATCCTTCAGACTTTCAATGAATGGGATTTCTTCCCCACTTCCACTTCATTTGAGGGCTTTACTTAATCAAACTGAAAATCTCATACACAAATACTCTCAAAGACACACCCAAGATTATGTATCATATAATTTTTCAGGTCTCAGCACTCTAGACATTAACAAGTAAACACATAAAATTAACTATCACACCTGGTTAACAATAAGAACTAATTTACTTGTTTAATTGCATTGGAAAGCCAGATGGTCCCCCGAGTCTGCCAGGATCGATTGAGCATAGAGCCAGGAGTAACCCCTGAGCACTGCTGGGTGTGACCCAAAAACCAAAACAAACAAACAAACAAATAAAAAACAATTCTGTAAAGACAAAATTATCTTCAGGTGATAAGACTATAAAGTGTAGGAACTGGGGGCCGCAGTCATAGCACAGCGGTAGGTAGGGTGTTTGCCTTGCACACGGACTACATGGGAGGAACCGGGGTTCAATCCCCAGTATCACATATGGTCCACCTTTTCTTTGCACTCCTTCTCTTGAAAGCTTAAGCATGGTTTCATGCCTTATCTGCTTGTTAACATAACCCAGATACTTTCAGAATTCCTAATCACAGACCAACTGTACAACAGTTTCTGAAGCTAGGACTCAATCATTATTATTATCAAAGAAATTTTGAAATTTCTCTGCTGAGATACAATGAGAAGATTCTTGGTTTCTGGAAATTAGGTGAGAGCTGAGGAGAGGCATACACAGGCCAGAGGACAAGCTTTTTAGGATTTTCTTCATAATGTGATGATAATAATAGATTTGTGTCCAGATACATTTGTTCAGAGCCAAAAGTAAGATCTACTATGGACTATTCTGATGCATTTTATAGCTCATCAACCTACCCTCTAGTATCTCTCCCTCTTTCCCCAGCATCATTGTGAAGGGCATGTCACCTTCTGACTGCTTTTCAGAGGACTAAAAGCCCACAGAACAAGGTGATCAAACCACACTGTCAGAATCAAATGTGATCACTTGGATTCTCTTCCTGAGCAACCAGACATTAGCTGCTGCTCCGAGATCACAAAAAAACCTGAGGCAATATCTCTACTAATGATGTCTTAGTGAGCTGACAGAAAGAAAAGTAGAGAGTAGAATAATTGACATGAGATTAGTATGATCTGACCACGTTCATCTAAGGTTGATTACTTGACATCTTCAGATCTGCAAAGTTGTCCCCAAACATTCTTCAAATTAATATGTTTCTTCTTCTTATGGTGACAGTTGTTTGGATTATTTATCCTGATGGGGTATTTTTATCTTTATATGACCCTGAAATGTCCTTGAATTTTAAGATCCCATCTTTTATACTCTGTGCTAAAATATTACATGTAGGATAGGAAAATAGACAAGACTTTCAGAGATTTTTCCCGTTGGAAAAACACTTGCTTTCTTTTTCCTTTTCTCATTCACTTTGGCACACAGGTATATGTGCGCGCACGCACGCACGCACACACACACACACACACACACACACTCACTCACACACACACACACACACACACACACACGCACTCATTCGCTTTAACCATAAGCAAATGAGTTTAAAACTACTCTTGCAAAATAGATAGAAGAAACTTTGAAGAGAATATGAGACTGAAGTTTTGAACTCGGACAGAATTTTTCTCAGCTAAAGTAACAGAAATATTTTAGAATCTGCTGAAAGATAATATTCCATGATTCGAAAAATATGAATTTATGGAGCACAAAGGAAAGGCATTATTCTAAACAACTAAAGATATATGTAATTATAACACAATAAAGACTCCTCAACAAACTTGTAACTCAAATACCTACAATGTTTTAATCTTTAATAAGCATCAATTTTCTTTATCTTATATTGCTGAGTAGAAAAGGATCTAAATATCATGTGATAGATACAATTTTTCTTGTGAGAGATTTTATAAATCAACTGAAACAGATTGAGTTTTAGAAAGGTGGATGAGCTATATCTTGAAGCTTTACTATAAAAATCTGATGCTTACTACATTAATAAATACCAATAATATGAAGTCATATTACCATGTAGTTAGTAATACCACCTATGATATGAATTATAACTTTGTTAGTAATATCACCTACAATGCAAAATAATTCATTTAGAGAAAATTGTTATTAAACAATTAAAATTTCTAAATACATCTTTCAAATTAGCAAAGCTAATGATAAATGCCTGAATTACTTGTCCAGTTTTCTGGACCATGTGACCATGGGTTCCACACCAGGTTCCAGACCTTTCCAAACAGGAGTTGGACACTGTCTCTGTAAACTTTCTTCCAAGCCCAAACTCTAGAATCCCAGCCCATAATCTCTACAGACACAATCAGGCCTAAATTTTTATCATTGTTAGAATTTGCACTCTCTAATAAGTGCTCTATCTATGTTAAATAGCTTTGTGTATGATTACCTTTATTTCAAGTGATCTTTCAGACAAAAAAAATATATTACTGGAAGACTACATAAGTATTATAGGGTTAAAGGATGAGACCAATATGGGTTCAATTCCCAAAAACACCACTAGATATAGAACAACAAAAAAAAAAAACAGCCACTATAGTTGGTGGTAGAGGGAGATATAACACATAACACAGATTAGTCACTTTTTCACATGGCCTCATAAGGGTCTCCTGGAGCAGTCTTGAGTAGCCCATATCCCAGGTAAGGCCCTGGAGAACCCCAAGAATCACTAGGGTGGCCTAAATAATTCCCAAAACTACTGGAGCAGAAATAAATCCTCAGAAGAACCCCCAAATATGAATCTTTTCAACTAATTTTCTTTCTTCTAGGTACACTTTATTATTAATTATATTTAGTGATGGTCATTGATAAATATCAATGACCTTTATGAGGGGTTTGTCTTGGGTCCTGTCCTCTTTCCAGGGACAGGGGAGAGTAGAAAAATTACACCTTATATCTGGGCAAAAGTATTTGGTTTCATTTAATTGACTCAATATTTGATAAGGAATTGGAGGTTTGTAGAGATACTATTACTACAGCTTGACTAGTGGCTTTATGTCATGTTTTTTCTATTAGCTATACAACAAAATGCAAAAAGCAAAACTAATTCCTTTTGAATAGAGAAAGAAAAGAAGGTAGAATTCATGAAATATTTCTACTAAATACTTTTTTGGATGTATCAAATAAACAGATTTAATAAAATACAAATAATAAAAGATTATTGTCACAAAACATGGACTAAAACTAGAAGACAACTGATTGGGGGAAAGATTTTGGGCTCAACACATCAGATAAAGATTTGATATCTAGGATATACAAAGTGTTCACAAATGTTAACTCTACAGTATCTAAGAAACATTCAAAAATGGGGAGATAAAATGAACAGACACTTCTCTGAGGAAGAGCAACAGATGGCCAACAGACACATCAAAAAATGTTCTTCATCATTTATCCTTAGAGAAATTCAAACCAAGACAAAAATGAGATACCATATTACACCACTGATGATGGCACATATCAAAAATAATGGGAACAACCTTTGTTGTATGAATGTGATGAAAAGAAAATTTTAACTTTTTAAACTCTTTAACTGCTGGTGGGAATGTTGCCTGGTCCAACCCCATATGGAAAATAGTATGGAGGGTTCTCCATAAACTCAGAATTGAGCTACCATATGACTCAGCAATCTCACTTTCAGATATCTACCCCAGGACTGAAAAACTTTCATTCAAAAGCATGTATGCATACCACTATTCATTGCAGCACTCAGTACAATAGTTAAGACTTGGAGTTAACCTAGATGCCCATCAACAGATGAATGGATCATGAAGATGTGGTACATATACACAATGGAATGCTACATAGCAGTAAGATACAATCATGCAATTTGCAGTAACATGGATGGAACTAGAAAATTTGTGTTAAATGAAGTAAGACGGAAGAAAAATAATCGTATTATTTATTTGTGGTATTTAGAATATATACCACATATACATATAATATTCCATGAAGAAACACAATGGTCTAAATGGTAGAAACTCCAAACACCATAGGTGCCAGGGTATAAGAATGAAAGGTGATCAAATCAAGTGGAATAGGAGAAACACAAAGATTTTACTATCTTTTATACCACAAAGTAACCTGCAATAATGAAAACAGCTGTTTAGAGAAAAACAGATGTTCAATTAACCTCTAATCAAAAAGTCCTATAATAATGTTCTAATGTTCCAGGTGCAGAATATGATTGGAAGCCAGGTACTTCTGCAGCAGTGCTTACTATCAGTATGTTTAATGCCTTAATTTTATTAGGCATAAAATAACTCTTCAGCTTCTTTGTCCACAGTGGTTCTTGGAGATACAGGGTGGACACCCTAATTTTTCAATTTAGTGTTCTATCAAATAAGGTACCATATACAGTGCTTATTATGACAATGTTTTGATAAAATACTCCAATTTACCCATTTCCTTTTGATTATGTCTTTTTCTAGGACCTAAAGCTTATGACCATTAAGACCATTGAAACAGGCAACTGCACAACACAGACTAATGTTACAGGTCCCACTCATTGAGTAGGTTTTTGAAAATTACTACTATCCCTTTTCTTTTCTTTCTTTCCATGTTGTCTACTTTTCAATTCACCCTATATTACTATTATATCATAAAGCCCATGCTGTCAGTTTCTTTTTAGGAAAGTAACCTTTATGCATAAGATATGATAGATAATACTACATAGGTAGACTCCTCTTATCGTGCTCAATACCATATTGCTTAGTACCCTAGACGTAAAAATTGTGCTTATCCTAAAATGCTCTATTCACAATCTAACCCTGAAAGCTTTATTTAGCAAAGTTCATTCCTTTGATAAAGTGCCTATATATTGGAAAAACCTTCCTCCATCACCAAGGCGCCAGCCCAATTATTTTACTTATTTCTTTTTATTTTTCTCTCTTCTCTATTTTTTCTTTCCTAATCTATCTTTTAGTCATTTAATTATTTACTTATCTTTTCTTAATTCAATTATTTCTTTAGCATCAGACCCATCATATGAGGGTCAGGTCTCCAACTATAATTTATGAATAGACCTCTAATAATTGTCTATAAGTGGGTGTGAATTTGCATACAGTGGACTCTTCTATGATTGCCCAATCTATATTCTAAACAATCCATGCCTATTTTGTATATAGCTCCTCTTATATATTATCCCTCCTTTCTCCTCCAGAACTCCATCTATCTTCTCATCCCCTCAATCTGATCAGTTATCTCTTCCTATTTAACCTGCTTTACCCTCTGTTCCTAACTCATTAGGTACCAAGACCAACCTCCTGCCCCAATAAGCCGCCACTCAGCTCCCAAAGTGAAAGGACACCCTCTCAGCCCCACATCTTGTGCCCCAGCAAGAAGCTGAAACCATCACTCCTGCTGACTCATTCTATGAAGTCCTTCTCACAACACCCTCATGTGAACTGTTGCATGCTCCCGGATTCAGCTCCAGAAGGACCCCCAGCTCAAGGACACTACCTGATCCTTTAGTGCTGCAAAGCGTTTCTCAGACTCAATAAGACCACAGTGGGATGAAAATGTGTTCTGGATCTCACCCACACTCAAGACTATCTCAAAAGTCTTAATGGGGATATCTATATTTGTATGTTTAATGCCTTAATAGTTATGCCTCCTAGTATATTTATTTCCAAATGTAAAGGTAGCCTCCTTCATACCTTTTGTTTTCTTTTTTATGTTGCTTATTTTGGTTCTTGGTTTTGCTTAGTATGATATTCTAGTAGAAAAAGTCTTGCTTGAGATAAAAGCTCAGGACAAAATCAGGGCACAGAGATTGTATAGCCTGTAATTGTTATCCCCAAATTCAACAATATAATATAACATCATTCCCTTGTGCATAGGCATACTAAAATTGGGGATTCTTATGTATAGAAGCAAGCTCTTATTTACTAGGAATAAAAATCAATACATTTTATAATGCAGGTGCCTCCCACCCTGAACTCTTGGGAACTCAATTTAGACTCCATGTGATCAGAAAATAGTCATCCAATCCAGAACCCTAGATCCCAACATTAGAACTGACACAGTTCCCTGCAACAGCACCAAAAATATAACTCCCCCTGGAGAGTTCCTAATACCACTCTGGCACCAACTTGCTCCAAGATTAGTTGATATGACTTTCTGACAACAAGGAAATAGCAAAAACTTGGTCTAAGGGGAGGTCTACGCACTACCTCATCATCTAATGATAAGATGAAATATAAAGATTTCTGTGAAAAACACAAGATCACTAATTACAGAAGACTGATGTTGACAACCACAGCTGAGCAGAAATTTTCCTGGAACCAGACAGACTCTATCCGAGGCTTCATCCTAGGAATTGTGCAAAAACCAAGATCTGTAATTCCAGAGGTCTGACTTTGACAACTGCGACTGAGCAGAACTTCTGGGGCTGTAAGTAAAAACTCTATCCTAGGATTCCTCCTAGAATCTGTGCAAAAACAAGACCACTAATTAAAGAACACTAATTAAAGACTAATTAAAAACCACTGTATAACAACAGTGACAGAACAAAACTTCTAGAACCATAAAGAAAGATTCTATCCTAGAATTTGTCCTAGGACCTATGCAAATACCAAGATCTCTAAATACAGAGAACTGATTTTGACAACCACAACTGAGCAGAACATTTTCTGACATCATATAGATATGTTTGATAATGAACATATCGGAGCCTACGGTTGTTCCCATGACAGTAATCTTCAAGAGTGGAGAAACCTTGTATCTCTTAGGCTAGGGGGATTCCCTTTCTAATTTCTTCAATACTTACTGTGCCTATGCAAAAAAAGAAAAACAAAAACCTTGCTACACCAGCCCCCTGTCTTTTTCCTTATTGCTGTTGGTTGTTGTTGTTTTTGTTGTTGATTTTTTTTATTGCTTGATTTGGTTTTGTTTTTTCTTTTTCTTTCTTCTTTTGGATTTATATTTATAGCTTCCAGATGGGCTCCTCCCAGCTTTCTCTCTTTCTATTTTTTTCAACAGAACCATATAACTTGAATCATCTTGTTTTGCCTCATTAATTAAGGTGGGGAAATGGATGGTACCAGGGCCAAACAGACTCATGAACATTGGTTGAAAATAAAAAATAAATACCAAATACCAAACCAAATACTAAATACCAAACCCAAAGTCAACGACAATAAAATCAAGATACCCAATCTACAACATGAGATACACAAAGGGAACCTGTTACGCTAGCAGTCTAGGGGTAAAGGGAGGAGGTATGGGATGCATGCTGGGAACAGAGGTGGAGGGAGGTCAACACTGGTGGTGGTAATGGCCCTAATTCACTGTCACTATGTACCTTAAATATAACTGTGAAAGACTTGTAATTCACATTGGTCACAATAAAACTATAAAAATATTATTGTCAAACATCTATATCATCAAAGATTTTGATTATTAATATATCTCTATATTTAATATATATAAAGGTATAAGTATCTTTATATAAATATATATAAAGATATCTTTATAAAGTCTAATAAATTATAGTTTGCTATGGACATATGTGATATTTGTTGTGTTGTTAATATAATGTTGATATAATGCTATATTAACAATGTTAAAAAATGGTACATTACTTCAATTTTAAATTAAATTAATTTTAAATTAAAAGATTTATGCATAGCAACATAATTAGTCACAAGAAAAAAGGGAGATATAAATATAGAATAAAAAATAAAGTGAGTAAAAACACTAAGTTTCATTAAAGGTATCCGAGTAAGAACACACATTTTTTTCCATTTATCAGGTTTTCTCTAATGTTTCAGCTTTCTTATTTATTTTTTTATTGTAAGAATTTATTCAAGAGACAAAATTGATTAACATAATGAGGTAAACTAACATAATATAGTGACCTAACATAACATATAATATAATTGATATAATAATAATACATGTAAGTCAAAGAAAATTTCTGATTAAAAACACAAATTTTTTCCATAATGGCTTACATACCTTTTAAAGTAGTATTTTAGGTACATATTAACATTGAATCAGGGGAATACCCATCACCAAATATGTCCTCCCCCCATTCCAGTTCCCTTTCTACAACCCATATACCCCACCATCACCCCCCAGGCTGCTAGAGTAGGTGGACCCCTCTTTGTCTGGCTTACTATTAGTGATCACATATCTGTTTGGTCCTGGAACCCTCCCTTGTTTCCCCCTCTATTTAAGAGGCAGAGCTAGGTAAATTGAGGTATGTGGTTTTGTTTGAAGGAAAGAAAAGCAATAGATTGGGGTAGAAAATAAGAGGAAAAAAATAAAAAAGAAGTCAAAAGTCAAATACGCTGAAAATGGGTGGAGTCCTAGAGGCTTCCAACCTCAGTTTGAGAGAGGATGTGACAAAGGTAATTGAAACACCACAATATACAGAAAGAAATATCGAATTAGATAACCAGTGAGCACTACAACAATAAAGACAGGCACCACACTATAGTCTCGGTTCTGAAATCAAATCATGCTCGAGTGCAAAAAGAAAGAGAAAGACAAGACAAAATAAAATAAAATAATATTGGAGACATCAACCTTAATCTCTACACCAAAATAAAGACGTCAAAAAAAATCGATCAATTGATAAATAAACATGTGGAAAAATGGTTGTTTTTGTGCTTTTTTTTTTTCCTTTTCTTTTTCCCCCTGCATAGGCACAGTAACTATTGGGGATATTGTAGAGGGAATTCCCTTGACCTAGGAGATACAGGGTTTCTCCACCCCTGAAGTATACTGTCATGGGATTAACTCTGGACTCCTTGCATGATCATTTACTCTCCCCTTGTTGCTTTCATGGTGTGTGGAAGACTTCTGCTTTGTCTTGGATGGTAAAATCAGACCTCTGTATCTAGAGATCTTGGTGGCTGAAGAACACACATTTTTATATATGTGTATTTTCTTTATGCCCATAAAAATGCACCATAAACTGTAAGATTCTAGTAGCCATAAAAAACTTCAAATCTTTGTGCTTATGTACATTCCTTTCCAAAAAAAATTTGTACAACATTAAGGTAAATCCAAGTGTGGGGGAAAATATGCAAGATGAATAAGTAAAACTGCAATTGTTGAACCACAAAGTTCTAAAAAAGAGTCATATCTAAGGCACATAAGAGGTTCCTGAAGAAATTTCATAACAATTTTAGTTCCCTGTGACTATCAAGAAAAAAATTAGTACCAAAGAATATTGTCACATATAAAATTTTAAAATATCTATTAATCAAATGAGGAAGAGATTTAAAACAATGCTCTTTTTTACAGGTGAGAAGACAGGAATAAGAGAATTAAGAAATGCTTTTCTCCTCTCAAGGTATCTAATTTTAAAGAGAAGATGATAAAATGATAGCAATTAAAGAGGTAACTGTAAGAATTGTCAAATAAGTTTGCCATTAGACTCATTGTTCAACGTTTCTGTAGCTTTGTAAATGTTACAGTTAAACACACGGATTTTAAATTATGCACACAGAATGTGACTGCAGTTTTCAAGGATACATGCAAGCACAAGGAGACTTTATAAGCAGTCTAATTGTTTATGCTGGGACAGAGAAAATAGGAAAAAGAAGTAGAATAAAAAGAAATAAATTAATGAAACAGGAGTAAGAGGTATTTTATTTTATCTTGAAATGACAATAAGATATTAAGATTCGGGGCCGGGCGGTGGCGCTCGAGGTAAGGTGCCTGCCTTACCTGCGCTAGCCTAGGAGACGGACCGCGGTTCGATCCCCCGGCGCCCCATATGGTCCCCCAAGCCAGGAGCGACTTCTGAGCGCATAGCCAGGAGTAACCCCTGAGCGTCACCGGGTGTGGCCCAAAAACCAAAAAAAAAAAAAAAAAAAAAAGGATATTAAGATTCTAATTGTCATAGAAACACTAAGAAAAAAATTGAATGATGCTTTAAGATGATGAAGAGAAAATAACCCTACTTAGTTTTAAGTATTAAAACTTTTTTAAAATTTTATCTAATCTGAGACCTGCTTAGAATTTGGACACACAAAACATGATGGAATAAGTTTATTTTTCTTTTTAGTTAAGCAACTATATAATAAATCCGTGTTTATATTCATGATTTCTCTGTGATTTTCCTTGTACTTTTATTACTTATAACAATATTTCAACAAGAGACTACGAGCTGAAATGTTCTGTAAACAGAAATGTCCTTACTAGTATTATATTGAAAAAAGTCATTGACAAAAAGACAAAGAGAGATAGATTTTGAGATAAATCCAACTGCTTAAGTTTTTAATTCTTCTCCAGAATAAACATAATAGCTGAGCTGCAGTAGTAATCACATGGATATTTCCATATGAAAAGCAGCTACTTCATTATATTTTGACTTGTAAACCTGCACCCAAACAGGAGAGTGAAAACATCAAAATAAACATCAGCGCATCAAAGCAAGAACTGGATCAGTAGGAGGACCAGACATCAAATACAAAAGCAGACCTAGTTTGACCTAATTTGTTAGCATTTACTAATTCTAATCTCAATAGAATCCCACTGGTGGATTTTGTTTGTTTTTATGAAACACAGAAGAAAAAAAACTCTCATAAATTAGTAGTTCTTGTACAATCATCTTCCCAAAAGAAAGTCAGACTTTTGCCCACCTTGTTGTGACTCTTGGCTATGGAATTTCAACTTCAATAAACTGAACCATTGTCCAGTGGATTTTTGCAGACACTCATATTTGGGTCCAGATATCCATTGACCAGGAAAGAATAGAGTTTACATACACTTACGTGATCCAAAATGTGCACCAACATGTGAACAATGTCACTGAACACACTACAAAATGGTCTCAGAGTTGGGCACGATCAAAGCTGGAATCAGTTCAAATGTATTAAATAGAACTAGAGTAAATGTTTTTGTGAATAATTCCACTGAACCACCAAGCGTGTCACCTGTAAGATGCCTGTTATGCTGCTGGTGACCACTGCCCCCCACCCTCCAAGTGAAGGGATTGCATGTGAATCATTCTTATTTGGGCTCCAAGTTCAGTAGCATCCAAGTAATACGTTTGAGCATCTCTGTTCCTAGACTGGTCTTTTGCAGAAATCATCCACCTCTGAGTCCAACTTAGAAACATCTGGTTTGACTGATACAGTATCTGATGGTTCTGGGGTTATTGATTCCAACTCTAAAGCAGGTCTATAAACAAGAAAGAATCTTGCAGGAAATCCCAAAGACCATGATCTTGCATATCCAAACAGGGAGTCTGATAGGCTATTCACCGCTCCAGGGAATTTTCCCAGTGATTCTATAGGTGAGGATAAACAACTCAATTATATGACAACCATGTCACAGAGCCTCCACATAGCACTGTCATAAAACCAGAGCCCAGAAACAGATCGGCACATGTCTACATGCTGACATGTGGATGGGAATCATTTACAACATTGTATGAGCCAAAGTAGGAAAGAGTGAGTCTTCAGATTACATCCATCAGTGGTGGCTTATAATGTTTTTTCCCTAGGTGCAACTTCATACAATTAATTTTGTGTGTGCATATAGAAATACCTTATATATGACATATATTATAGCCACATATGTTGACATGTTACATATTTTACATTATTTAATAAAATATGTACTGCATGCCATTATGTTATATACACTATATTATACTAGTACACAACATGTATGACTATGTAATAATGAAGGTTCAGTAACCTTAAGCCTATTATATTTTAAATTATTCTGCATTACCATACCTTTAAATCAATATTGTATTTGATAACTACAAATAAGGAAAATACAGATGTTAGAAAACAAGATTTACTAGAAGGTATCATATATCTATAATGAAAATGTGAAGAAAATGCAAAAGAAACTTTTTTATTGTATATATTAAAATATTTTAGGTTTTGTGTCTTTCATTTTGGTTTGTTTCCTGAATCTTTTATAATGTATGGTATATTAACACATAAGAAAATAAACTAATGTCCACATATCTTAATTTAATCTTGAGACTTGACATAATATTAAATTTCATTTGCTTCTAGGTAATGCCCTACATGAGATGGGTGCATTACTTTCAGTAACTGGGTATTTTTTTTCCTGCAGGGGATGGAAAATTATTTAAAAATAAATGAAATTTTAGTCCAATGCATTACATTTGGCAGTATCATGGAAAAGTATGAAAAAAAAGCAAAATAATCTAGAATATTTACTTTTTTTAAAAGATAGAAGATTACTATTTCCTCCCTGTAACGTCTGAGGTTATTTATTTTTTTGCTTGTTTTGAGATTTTTTTTGCTAATACTAAAATTATTCCAAAATTGTGCTGCACACTTTACATTGTTATTGTATAATGATAAACTAGTCACGTAGTAGACATTTAAAGATCCATCTCTCCAGTCCCTCCAAGCTCCTTTCTGATCTTTTCCCTCATTTAATAAATGACTCTTCCTTCTGACTGGTTTCCCTGTAGGGTTCCCAGCCACCCTGTATGTTAGTAGACAGCACCTCTGCTTCCTCCAAGGGCCAGCTGTGGTGACAGCTCTCTGCCATTGAACTTGTGATGTTTTTCAGAGCTTTGACCAGGCCATCAAATAATTCAGATCTGGTAAATCTATCAATCTTCAAATTTAGTTCATCTGGCTCTCTAAGCCTTAAGAAATACGGAGCTATGCAGAGATTGACTATTGGAGAGCCAATGGCTGTGGGATATGGATAGTCCTCACTGCCATCACAATAACCCCCCGGATGCCTAAGAGGAAAACTACCCTTCTACCAGTCTGATCCAGGTTTCCTTTTCACTCACCATAATTTCTTTACTCTCCTCATGAAACTTCACTTCATCCTCAATACAACTGCCATACCAGGATACCCTAAGAGACCTTCTTGCATGTGCTAATTTCATACACTAGACTTATGTCCTAGTTATGATCAAAGGTGGAAAGAATGTCATATGTTTTTCCAGGCCCCTTGAATGTTATTGTTTTAAGTCACATTTCTTCTTTTTAGCAGGCTGGACTTCAAAGTAAACCAATTTGCATTATGATGAAGGTCATGGCTCTTTTGATTTCTCTGTTCTCTAGCTCTTGGGCACATATTGTATTTCTTGTTAACTGTCTTTTAATAAATGCTCTCATAATATATTCTGTGTGTAATATCAATGTGTATTTGGCATGGCATATATATGGCATATATATTATACATTATGATTTATTTTATCACATGTATAAATATACACATCTATGCACTCTTTTTTGTTTGTTTTTTGGGCTACACCCAGCAGTGCTCAGGGATTACTCCTAGCTTCTGGCTCAAGAAACCATGTGAGGTGCCAAGGATGAACCCAGGTTTTCTGCCATGCAGTTGTTTATCTTGATCTGTAGAATCACAGAGAAAATTTCCTGGGGCAGTGAAAAGCCTATCAGACTCCATATATTTGTATGTATAAAACCATGGCCCAGGAGGAAAGTGAATCATTTTCCTTTTCTCTATGTAGGAACAAGGTCATTAGGGCAGCAGAAGGTTCTGGAATTTTCTCTTGCCCAACAGGTGGGTTTGATAAAACTTAGGAGGATATCTTCCTTCCAGCCCATCCCCAATTCAGTCTTCTGGTCTGAGCAACAGATTTAATATGTGGCACTCCTTGATCCCCACGCATCACAGGTGTGGTCCTGGAAGTCTCTAAGCACCACTGGGGTGGCTGATGTGTTCTCCAGCCTGGACTCATCTGAGAATCTCTAGCAAACTCTGGCCATAGAACTGAGCTCTCCAACCCAGTTGGCCAAGAGTGGCCTCAAGCTGGTATGGTGTCCCCTTTTTGAGTTCCCTCCCCAGTGCCACCACATGTGACATTTGCAGCAGTGCCATTGGTCTCTCTGGTGCCACAACAAATATAGTAACATGTGTGATCTCCAGGCACTACAACCAAGGGTGTGTGACCACCAAGACCAATTAAGTGTGGACACCAAGATCAGGTGTTCAGACATGAAACTAAAAGCAAAACACAAGTAACCACAAAGCAGCAGAAAGAAGGAAGACCTTGTTAACTAACCATTAGTAACAATAATGCTACCAATACTTGATTTGGTTTTTGCTTGTTTTATTGGTGCCACCCCTAGCAGTGCTCAGGACTTGCTCCTGGTTGTGTGCTCAGGGATCGCTCCTGGTTCTGTGCTCAGGAATCGCATCCTGGATCAGCCACATACAATACAAGTGACTGATCTGCTGTACTGTATTGTTTAGTCCCAGCTCTTGAAACAGTTTTCTATACTTTCAGAGAGACATAGATTCCTATTGCACAAGTGTGAAAGAGCCACATTATGTCATGTGGCCTGTTCCAAAGAAGATTCTGGGCTGAGCATTTGCATGATGGTTAGATTTGACAAGCTCCTTCATGGGCAACAAGCTGCTGCATTCCCCTGAGAGGAATGTCTTCTATGTGATGCCACAGGAGTAAATGCTGGTGTATTCTGATATGTATATCTGGAAAGATACACGAGACATTTCCTCTTTACAAAGAGAACTAAAACACTTCCTTGTAAATCTTTTCCACTTTCTATTTTTTATTTTATTTATTCATGTATGTATTTATTTTGAGATGGGCTCGGGGGATTTTCCTGGCTCTGAACTCAGGAATATCATCTCCAGATGATATTCAGAGGAACATATGGGATGCCCAGAATAGAGCTGGGTCAATTGTGTACAGGCAAAAATGTTCTACTCACTGCTATTGCTCTAATTCCACTGTTGTGACTTTCTAACATGCTTTGACTTCCCAGTAAATACCAACTAAAGACTGTATACTGTGCTATTCTGAGATAAAAAAAAACCTGGTTTTTAAATATGAATATTAATTTAATGAAAAATAGTAAGAAAAATGCGAACTTATTATGCACCAATGGAATCCTTAATATTCTGAAAATAATTATCATTCCATAGGTCAAACATTCAGATCATTTTCTAGTTTTATTATCTATTTACTCAAGTTGAAAGCATTTTTTATATTCATCTTGACATTCATTTATGAACTTCCTACTTTTTCTGTCTTTGTACTATTTCACGGACATACCAAAAATATAAATCTTGTCAGTGAGCAGTAATCTACATAAGGGAAATTCTGCAACTCTTTGTTTCTAAAGCTTCCCATAGTTAACCCCCAACCCAGAGCCATTTCCTTTGGTGTGTGGCCAGTGGCAAGAGCTATTAACTTCTTAATGGTCTTACAGAGGAGATGAAAAGCTCCCAGCTGTGTTGTAAGCTAGAACAATAACAGCTAGAGATAGACATGTAGAATTGCTCTCTGATTCTGGTGATGATAAAGCTGCTTAAATGATGTCCTTCTCACAGAATCTTGGTCTCCAAAATTTCTAGATTTGGTAATGCTGGCATTATTGTAAAAAATAATTAGCAGCCCAGAGTGGTGGCACAAGTGGTACGGTGTCTGCTTTGCAGGTGCTAACCAAGGACAGACTGCAGTTTGATTGATCGCCATGCGTCCCATATGGCATCCCATATGGTCCCCCAAGCCAGGAGCGATTTCTGAGCTCATAGCCAGGAGTAACTCCTGAGTGTCAATGGGTGTGGCCCAAAAACAAACAAACAAACAAAAAAAGACCTGCTGTAAAAGACCTGTCAAATCCAGCTCAGCTCTTTGCATGTACATGCATAGGCAATCCAGAGTGCTGTAGTTAAAGGGCAAAGGGAAAAATAAAAAACTTCCCTGGGTTCTGGGTTCTTAGAAACAGAGAGAAGCTGTGACCTGTGTTAGCCTGATGGTTACAGGTTCCAAATGTAGTGTTGGACAATGTTCTGACTTCATCATTTTTGCACATGTAGAAAGGAACAGGCATCTCTAAAATGGCACTGAGGAAAAGTGGAGCTCTGGTCTTCCATTCCTACAGGTCTTCCTGCAATATGAACTAGTATAATTCTAAATAAAGAAAATTAAAATTAAGCAACCTTGGTGACTGAGAATTAAAATAAAATAAAAATTTAATGAGAAATTGTTTCAACCCAGTTCCCCTCACCTGGAGACACTCAGGGATTCCCAGGTTTCTTACTTTCTTGTTTCACAAATTATCCTGACAACTACAAATCATTCTCTCACCCAGTACCTCTCCTGACTTCCGGCCAGCTGGAGTCTTCACACCTTGTGTTTCTCTTATGTCTTCTCCATCAGCACTACAAAGATTAAACTATACTAGTCCCATTATAAATCCACTGACTCAAACATTAGTTTGAGTCATTCTATGAGAATATTTTTTTGTAGGAGAATAGCATTTAAGGTCAGAGAAATGACTCAAAGGACTAGAGTGAATACTTTGCCTGAATGAATCTAAGGTTCAATTTCTAGTACTGCATAGACCTCCAAGCACTGATGGTTGTATGCCTCACTTCCACCAAAAAAAATTAAATGGGAAAATTTTTTGATATAAATTGCTTTCCATAATATGAGCGGGTCACACTTATTCAGTCAAGGGCCTAACTCCAAGAAGACTGATTTTCTCTGAACAAGAAAAAAATTCTGCAGAATCAATTGTTTAACTCAAAAACTACAATACTGGTCTCATTCATACATCACTGACAAGTTGACTCCCCACCCCCATCCCACATTAGCTATTGTACTGCACAGGGATGTATATTTTTCTCTTTGGGATCCTTATTTTCATTTTTGGTGACATATAACAAATAATGTTCTCAGACCATTCTGTAGTTTTAATTCTTTTAGAAAGTTTGATGGTGTTTCCTCTCATAGTTATACTATTCTACAGCCTCATGAGAGTTCTAGAGAGTTCCAAATATCTTGTATCTTCATTAAAGCTCATGATTTTTTCATATCAGCCACCTTTCCCCTCTCCTCCTTCCCTACACCCCTAATCAGACATTTCCACCAGGAAGCAGTAAAGTAGGCAGGTTTACAATCTGTTATCATTATTTATTTTCCTTTTGACTTTATTTATAAGACTCTGAGAAAGGGGCCAGGAGAGAAGGTCCAGCTGAGGAGAACAACAAGAAGATTCCAGTGTTCTGTGTGTATTTTTTTTTTTTTGTAGACCTCCAGGTAAAGTGGAAAGATCTCCCATGTTTAGGGTACTATTCTCTCTACTCTATAGATACATTGGCAAATCTTGGCAATGGTGGATTCTGAAAAATAATCATTAAACTTGATTGGAATCTCTTATCTGGAAGAAAATATTTCTCAGTGTCTGACGACAGAGAAACAGTACAGAGTTGAAGGCCATCGATTTGCATGTAGCTAACTCTGGTTCTATTGCCTACCAGCACACATGATCTCTCAAGCATGATCTCTGAGCAATACCAGGTATGGATTAACACTCCCCACACTCATAGACAAACTTATAAAATCCTGTGTGTTCTATCTGGAAAAATATTAGACAAGAATTAAGAAACAGAAGTATCGGCTGAAATACAATGGAGGTTAAAGCAACCTAACATTTAGAAATATTGTACCCCAGTATTGGGCAGAAAAAAAATCAGGAGTCCAACTGCAAGTTGAAAATTAGAACAAAATAGGGGCCAGAGAGATAGCATGGAGGTAAGGCATTTGCCTTTCATGCAGAAGAATGGTGGTTTGAATCCTGGCATCCCATATGGCCCCCTATGCCTGCCAGGAGCGATTTCTGACATAGAGCCAGAGTAATCCCTGAGCACTGCTGGGTGTGACCACCCCCCCAAAAAAAATTAGAACAAAATATAAAAAAAATGGATTTATATGAGTGACTTTAAGGAGTAGAAACAGAGAAGGATACTAAAATCTCCCAATATGTAACGAGATATTAGCACAAAGACTGCACAGACTGGGGGGAAAATACAACCAATTAAACATGTCTAGGTAATATGTTAACAGAGAAACTTAAACAAAAGCATTTAACATAAAGCTGAGAAATATTACTAGAAGCTCAAGTAAAACAAAAATTCTCTCTTGAACTCTAAGAAGAGAAAGAGAATGTGGGGTGGGGGTGGGACTCTGGAAAGGTATATATATATATACCTTTATATATACCTCAAAGAGAATGTGGGGTGGGGGTGGGACTCTGGAAAGGTATATATATATATACCTTTATATATACCTCAAAGAAACAAGTGCTTACTTTCCATAAATGCCATTAGAAAAAACAGTATTGAGGGAAGTCTGGCTGGATAAAAGATGCAGTGAAGGGAAAGGTTTATTTTTATTGAAAAAGAAAATGCACCAAATAACTTTAGTAAATATAGCTGTGCCTTCTGTCTTCACTAAATAGCCCAAGATATTCTAGCCAAGGGATCAGAAGAAACATAAATCAAAGCAGATCAAATTGAATTAGTATCCAGGAATTTATTTCTCTGAATGGTTTGCATGTCAATAAAACCTGATGCATTTTTACAAAAATAATGCTACTATTTTGTCCTGATTTTATACTTATAAGCAGAAGCTCAGAATGATTATTCTCTACAGAAGTAGAGCCAGGATCTTCCTGTCAGCATAGGTTAACAGCACCTATGGAATGAGAAAGTAGCTCTCAGACCCAGTGCAGTCCCTGTGCCAAAGCATTGCCCAGCAAAATGAAAACAGTTTGATCTCCCAGTTAATTTTCCCTTAGAGAAGCTGCATCATAGATAACTACAAAAAAATGTAGGTATGCAACAGTGAGGGTATAAAAAAGAAAAAAAAAGAGAGAAAGGGAAGGAAGGAAGGAAGGAAGGAAGGAAGGAAGGAAGGAAGGAAGGAAGGAAGGAAGGAAGGAAGGAAGGAAGGAAGGAAGAACATTGCTGCAGAACATTGCTGCAGAACATTGCTCCAGAAGTTTCTAGCAACCATTATATTCCTCTATTTCTGATTTAGTTCCACCCACCCTCTTCTATAGAACAATGACAAGCCACTGGAGTGTTCAGAGCCCTGAGAAACTGGGCAGCAAATTCTAATCTGATGTTGCATTCCAGCCATCTGGTCTACCTCTCTAGTGTCATGAGGTTCATTAAAAAGTCATTTTCATTCTCCTTAAATCTTCCAGACTGTCATATTCCACTTCCTTGCTCATCTTGTTTGTTTGTGTTATGTATATGCCATAGACAATACTATAACCAGACCACTTTTACCATACAGAAATTTTCACTAATACAGTACAATAAATTGCACAAAAGTTGCAATTTTCAGTTATCTCTGCATTAGTTGTTTCTGATTGAATAGTTTGGCTTATTAACAACTGAATAATTAAAAAACAAAAGAGTAAAGTTTCATCTTAATGAGTATTTGATTTAAATATCTGATTCAATGAACGGTCCTGTTTAATGAAAGCTACATTCTATTTTAAGTATCTTAAAGAGTAATTTCCTTTATCTTTATTTCAAACCCTTTACCCTTTAAAGGATATGCTAAATCTATCTCAAGAAACCACCCTCAACTGACATTGTTATAATATTATATTATATATTATAATATTTTGTGTTTGTAGATGGATTTATCATTTTGACACACTCTTCTTTTAGTTAACATGACTGTAAATGGAGCTACAGCTGTCAGTCTCTCTACTTCCTTTTTCCCTCCTGAGCATTGCAAGGACATTTTATCCAAGTACTATTTCAGCCATGTTTTTCTATCCTTAGAAATGAAGTCACTAACTTTGGGGAATTTGGTTTTATGTGTTTGTTAAGATCTACTTTTCAAAAATATCTACTCTACTTAACTCATACATTAGTTGTTTTCAACTTGACTGCAAGTTTTAAAATATTACAGCAGTATGCAATTTCAGTGAAGCTCTTGGTCCACATGAAAGTCCGAAAACATCATAATATTGCCAGCAGCAAAGTTAAAGGATAGCCCCAAATGATTGACTCATTTACAAACTTTGCGTGACATCTTGGCTTACAGCATTTTGCAGGTGGATGCTGTTTTATGTTTTAACATGATAAAATTAGATTAAAACATAATTGCAGGTGGTTCCTAATCTGACCTTCATAGTTATTCCATAATTATAGTTGTTCAAAATTAGATTCCCCTCTCAGATGACATATTCTTTGTTCTTTTTTTAATTTAAAGCATTATGGTTTAGAAAGTTATTCATAGTTAAGTTTTAGACATATAATGTTTCAGCACTAATCATACCATTGGTGTCAACCTTCCTTCACCAATGTTTCCAGAGTATATCTCATACCTCCCCCTAAGCCCCAGTTTCCCATCATAGAAAACATCTTTGTAGGTTTGATTGTTGAATCTCATTATTTCATTGCTGTTAACTCCACGCCTTGGGTATTTAGTTCTATTTTTTCTTAACTCCACCATTGCATAGGAGTCCCCTTGGCCCTGTACCCCATTAGTTCACATCTGTCTTTTCTCTCCTCCACTCCATTTCCTTCTTTCTCCTCACTCAACTCTGGGGCCAAGAGTGTTCTAGACAACTCCAATTTACACCATTGATTTCTTCATGCAATTATTCTAAATACCACATATAAATGATGACATATTCTTCAAGATCTTGTTGATGGTTCAGATGGTAGCCATGGAATGTCATTTTATTACAAGACCACAAGGAAGAAACAAGATGTGGAATCAGATAATATAGTAATAGATATTTGATGACATACCCTTTATTTTAAATTACACATAATATGCACACACAGATACACACAAAAATTAGAAGACCTTAAATTCAGCAAAGAGATAGGCTTGAAAAAAGAACCTTCAGTAGTCTGAAAAGATATTAAATCTCATGAAGAAAAAAAAATACAAGCTGCAATGAAGTGTCTATTTTTCAGCAGGCTGTCAAAAATATTCCAGGGTGGTATAATACTTCCCTGGTGAGGCAGTAAGAAGGCTACAGAGTGTGATGCAAAGACAGATGGTTTGAAGCTCAGGGAGAAGGAATTTGTCACTGTTTGTCAGCTTTATAGTCTGCACTTACCTTTGGATCTCACAGTCTCGCTTCTAGAAAAAAATAGTATGTATGTTTGTGATGATTCAAAATTGTTCATGAATAAAGATAGTTATTATGAAATTCAGTAAAAAAGAAAAATCACAGAAATGTCTGAAGTCAGAATTGAATAAATATTGATATATCCTCAATACTCTTGTCAACCACGAAATAACAAGCTGTAATATAATCAATACTCTATTTATTCAACTTTAAGACACACTATATGGGTTCATGTCCAGGGTGGAGCCCAAAAAGATATCCCATCAGGGAAAGGCCATTTGGGAGTTTTATTTTCTTTTTAATAATATTTTTATTTTACAAACATTTTTGTAGTTGGGTTTCAGTCGTGGAAAGAACACTCCTTTCTGATATTTTTAAAGCATTTAACAAAGGAAGTGATATCATTACACTTTCTTAGGTCATTTTTTAAACAGGACAAGTGGCATCATTAGATTTGTCATTTATTTAAAATTTTGTGCTATTTGGCAAAAGTTTCTAGACAGAAGCTTGTGAAATGCAGTCTTTTTAACTGACAGAGATGTTTCTGTTTCTGTTCCTATCATCAGTAAAAAAGAGAGTAGCGCAATTAATAATCCTTGGTGACATTTATAAAGAAAAACTGGGGCTGGGTTTGCTTACACTGTGTGTGTATGTGTGTGTGTGTGTGTGTGTGTGTGAGAGAGAGAGAGAGAGAGAGAGAGAGAGAGAGAGAGGCAGACAGAGAGACACAGACAGAGATGAAGTAGGCTGTTGAATCAGATGCTTACTTCTCTACTAAAATTCTCATCATGGCAGGTAGGGAGAAGAAGGAGTCTGGTGGACTCAAAGTAGATGCCATGCCTTTGAAGAAATGATGGATAGGTACTTGTGTTTATTTTGAATTCCCAGGGCAAATTCAATTTAAAGGCATCATAATGTACAATTTTTCTAAATGTTTGTTTCAATAATGATAATAGCATGCAGGGTTGGAGTAATTGTACAGTGGGTACAGTTGCCTTTCACACTGTCCACATAGTCTCAATCCTCAGCACCCCCATATGATCCCCTGAACAACACCAAGAACGATGCCTAAGTCCAGAGTCAGGAATAAGCCCTGTCCACCAATGGAGGTGGCCCAGAAACAAAAAATAAAATAAAATAATAAGTATTTATTAGAGAAATGCCTCATATCAATAAATTTCCAGTAGAAAATAGTTAAGTAATTTAGGACATATTTTTTTGCGAGAGATAAATGGAATGATGTAAAAGAACAAAGAAAGCAATTTTTAGGACTCTAAATTCAAGCATCAGAAAGCTAAATAGTTTAGAAAGAGAAATAAAAATGTTTCATGGGGTCACTTATATGGGTAGTTATTAAAAACAATAATAGACAAGTTCAAAGGCAGAGTATAGAAAAGTACCTAGGGGCACAGCTTAGGGAGTTTGCCTTGCAAGCTGCCAACCCAGGACCTAAGGTGGTTCAAATTCCAGCATCCGATATGTTTCCCCGCTTCCCACCCCCCTGCCTGCCAGGAGTGATTTCTGAGCACAGAGCCAGGAGTAATATCTGAGCGCCACCTGATGCAGCCCCAAAAGTAAAATAAATCAAAACAAAAACAAAAAGAAAAGTACTATAGATACCAGGAACAGAGCAGCAAGAACTATGGAGAGGTTGGCAAAAAAAAAAAAAAAAAGTGCAAACCACCAGTTATAACATAGTAATAGTAACTTCTGATGTTCCAATGAAAATTGTGATTGGCATAGTTAAAAATTGAAATTTGCAAAAGTCAAGTTCAACATTTTTACTAAAAAAATAACAGATAAATGTTTGCAGTGGTGAATATTCTTATTCACTCAACAAGGGGAATCCTGTCATAACATGTGCATTTATTAAAACTTCAGCGTTAACTATCTAAACATATTATAATTTTGGCAGTTCTACCTCACTAAGTCATATAAAACAAACAAATAAATAAAGTCAGGTAGAAGAATGATGTTAAAATATGAGTGACTATCATTCTGAATAATATGAATTAGTTGGTTATTACTGAAATTTGCCACCAGGCCCTTTATCAAAAATATGATGATTGATAAAATAATACCCCATTACAATTTCCTTTAGCTTTATTGATGTGACTAAGTGAGCAAGTTTCTTCATATTTTATTTCTTTATCTAAGAGAAATACTGAACATTCTCCATGAAGTTGCAGTAGCATTTTTATCTCATGTTGTACAGCAGAAAATAATCTTTTATTCAAGACATATACTCCCTGGACAGGACCAAAATAGTTCCTAAACAGAGAGTATTTAAACGAGCACTTCACAGACATCCTTCACTCTTATAAAATTATCTATATATAAAATATCTCTATGAAATTGTGTCTTATGAACCTAAAAACATTAAAGCCATTCCACCCACGTGTAAGAACAAATGTTGTATATATGTCTATATATTGTATATACTATACATGTGTACCTGCTTGACCATATAGGAAACATTATTCTGTGATGGTGTCTAAAAGATCAATCTGCCATAACAATAGACAGACTCACAGGAAATGATGTCTTGGTGATATTCTTCTCTCAGGAAAATAACAGAATTTGCATAGTGAAGAATAAGGAGCATTCTGGGTATTAAGCTGAGAAGTTTTACGATGACTGAGCATATATAGAATCATGCTAACGAGAAGGAGGGAAATAAATAAAAAGGGTTGGTAGAAAGATGGAGTAAAATGCCCCAGAGAAATTTTGAACAATGAAAAACAAAGCTGGAAAAGTTGTGGGCCTCTGTATCTTCATCCTTTTCTGTATCTCTGAGTCTTTCTTGACTACATTTTACAAATAACAGTCAAGTCCATCTATACCTAATTGCTATCAATATATTTTATGACTAAAAATCCATAGATACATAGCATAAATTTTGGTTTTTATTCTAATATCATGAACACAAAATTTAAGTGTTAGACCTAGAATCTCAGGAAGAGGCACAGAACAAAAATATAATGAATGGATAAATAGGGACAAAGCCCTATTGGAAGAGACAGGCAAGATGATAGAAGGCCAGACTAGGGTAGTGGAAATAGATAGAAAACATCTTTGGAGATTAATGCCAATTAATTTACTGGTAAGTTTGATCTAAAGGGTTAAGAAAAAAAGATAATTGTATATTTCTAAGTTTCTTACTTTAAAGCTTGAAGGCATCATGGTGCTATTTAGCAAGCATACAAGTCTGGGGGAAACACAGATTAAAAAAAATCTCATTTTGATGAGTTATTTTAGAGATTATTATGACTCAGCCAAGAGTTGCTGTCAAACAGGCATTGAAATAGATGTGTAAGGAGCTCCTGGTTCTACAATCAGAAATCATTCCTAGACATGCTCAGAGGACAATATGGGATGGTAAAGATTGAACCTGGGTCAGCCACATGCAGAGCAAGTGCCCTACCCACTGTACTATTGCTCAGGCCCTATTTTATACTTTTTTAAAGGCATTAACACATCCATAACTTCACACACAATCTCTTTATTCTGAATGTTTCTATGAGAATACTTAAGATCTATTTTCTTAGTAACCCAAATCTAATCTCTTTGTAATCCTGTTGGATGTCTATTCTATAAAACAAAACATGTCTCCTGTGATATCTAAATACCTCTGTTTGTTGCAGCCCTACTCACCAGAGTGATGAACCATGGAGGCAAAAACAGACCAATAGGTAAAGTGGGTATTTTATTCATCTTTAATAAGAAAACAAATTATGATATTTGCAGTAAATTGCATGAAGACAGAATACATTAATGAGATAAACCATATGGAGGATAGTAGGCAGAGAGAGGTCTATGAAACATGGGTATCAGAGAGGTGTAGAAGTATATACAACTAAGTCACAAACTCACAACAATGCAATCATGAAACTCAAACTTTAATAGCAAAATTAAAACTGGGGCTGTCAAGGGAGCAATTTGGGGTTGGGAAACTTGGGCATAATGTTTTTTTGACACTAGTGGTTTCTATATATCTAAAAAGAATGGCAATACAGGGCTGAAGTAATAACACAGTAGGTAGGGTTTTAGCCTTGTATGTGGCTCTCCAAGGTTCAGTTCCATCTATTATGTGTCCACTGAACACCACTTACAGGAGTAATTCCTAAGTATAAAGCTAAGATTAACCCCTGAGCATCTCTAGATATGACATATGCATGACACACACACAGCTTAATATGGCCATACATGATATCAAATGTCTTATTTTTATTCAGATTCAACAAAGCCCCCTATATGAAGGGAGAAAGGATGGGAGTGTCTTCCTGCTTATAATTCTGCAGGTAGACATATGAGCTTTCACTCCTTAGCTGAAGCCACTTTAAATTAAAGTCAAAATAACTCCTGGAGGAAATGGCATTATTAAATCCTGATGTTATACTTGAGTGTAAAAGAATTTATCACATCCTTTGGAGAGCCACTTTTGATTAAGAAAATATGAGAAAACAAGAAGATATTTACTCTGATGGAAGAAAGTGGTGAGAGAACAAAAGAAGCCCAAATATGTTCAAGATTCCACTAACCACCCATATGTTTGCGATTCATTAATATTTTATTTGAGACTGTCCCTTGAACAACACTATTTATATGTTTGCAAGTGTTATTTTGACTTTTTCTAATTTCAACTTGAGAAATAAAAGAGAGGTGTGAGCCAAAAGTGGTTTTTCTGTTGTCTGTTTCTAAATGATACTGTAGAAAGTAATACCAATATGCTATTCTCAATATCATGCTATTTTAGTTACTGTATATTTGGGTGTATCTCAACTTTTTTTTTCTGCACCCAGTCCTCCCACTGCATCTCAACTTTTAAAAACACATTAAAAGCTAAAGAGGAGGATGATATAAAGGCCATTTTCAATTAACTTAAATTTTGTTCCCCAAAAATGTATATATAAAATGTTTATTGAGGACAGAATTGTCTACCCACAAAATGTACCTCAAAATCTCAGAATGTTATGCTGAGAAGGAAGATCTTTTTAAAGATATGAACAAAATTAGGTCCTTGAGGGGCAGGAGTGATAGCATAGCAGTAGGGCATTTAACTTGCATGCAGCCAACCCCTGAAAGACTTTGGTTTGATTCTCAGCATCCCATATAGTCCCAAGCCTGCTAGGAGAAAATTCTGAGCACAGAGCCTGGAGTAACCCCTGAGCTCCTCCTTCAAAACCACCCCCAAACCCCTAAAAAAAAGATCTTGGGATAGATCTAACTCCACCTGTTAGGTTTTTAAGAAGAAAGTTATTTGAATAAAATAAAGAGAGCAGAGGGCATAAAGAAAGAGGATAAGAAACCATCTAAAGTTTAAAAAAATACTGGATGAGATCTTCTTGTGTCTTTAAAGTACTAGTAGAGTTCAATAGTAGGCTATCAGATGCTTCCTAAATTCCAGAAGTTTGATACCATTAAATTGGTTTGAATAACCCAGTACAATGCTTCTGACAACAGCCTTGGCAAACAAATACAACATGAAGACACAATTCAGTCCAGTGGAACATATTTGAATGAACACCACAATTTAGTCTACAAGCATGATAGGAGAGTGCTCACAGGAGAGACAAAAACAAAACAAAACAAAACATGAAGGGCTTAAAGGATAGTACAGCAAGTAGGGTGTTTGCCTTGCACAAGGCTGACCTGGATTCAATACCAGGCTTCCCCTATGGTCTCCAAAACACACCAGGAAAAATTCCTGAGTGAAGAGCTAGGAATCCGAAACAACCCTGTGGGCCCCAAACCAAAAATTTAAAAAAAATTAATGTAAAGTTAACAAGGAATAAAATTACAAAATTATAAGATATTAGTGTTGGTGTGGAAAAGGTGGCAAATGTATATGCTATGGGTATTTCCTGTTCGAGCATATGTCATTTAAAATAAAAAAACATTAGGAGACTTTTGAGGTCTTTTCTTAATAAAAAAGAAAGAAAGCAAAACAAAGACTATCATTACTTCACAAAATTGAGAAGGACTCAATTTCTTTCATTTTTTTTATAAAGGGGAATGCTCAACACATTATTTGTAACAGAAATGAAACAGTATAAATATAGCTTTATTTCTGTAATTTCCTTGAGCTGCATTATTCATTTCAGATGCTTGAGGTTGAGATTACAGTGAGTCATCTAAAATACACAATAGAAAGGACAAGAGTGTGTGACTTTCCCTGGTAGGGGAAAAGGTTTTGGAAAAGGCAATTGTTTGATGATGTGTGGAACACAAGTAGATCTATTTGTATTCTGCCCTTTAAAATACTCCTTGTATATACATATTTTTATGCCCTACAGCTCAAGGGCTGGTGATTATCTCTTTAAAGGAATTGCTAACAATTTCAGGATATTGTTGAATATAATATCTGAAAATGATTTCAGAGTGTGAAAACATTTTATACACTTTGCAAATCAGATGCATTCGGCTGGAAGGAACTAGCTTAGAGTTGCTGGCTCTATTTTGCATGTTTTGGATACTTAAGAGCTAGATAGTTTAATCCTGGCATCTCTGATAAGGTACAGATGCAATTACATTGATACACTTCACTAAGTGTCTCTCCTTAACCTAACTGTTAGTTTTCATGTTTACCTCGTGAGGTGAGGTAACATCTTTCTGCTGTTCGCAGTAGAGTCAGAAAATTAATAGGTAGGTCTTATTCCTATAGGCCTTTTCCCCCTGCTCTAGCCATACCTAGAGTTAATGAACATTAAAAAGTTCACTAGGAATTGATTCAAAAAGAAGAGGAGAAAAAAGGAAACAGTAAAATTGCAAGCAAAAATCTCTAGCAAATTTGGGCTGAAAGCCAGTTTTTAGAGTAACGTTCCAATTAGTTCAGTTTGCTGACCAGGGAAAACTGGACTAAGAGAAAACAGACAGGTACAATCATTAGCCAGGGATCACTGCTTCTCCAGATAAGAGGCCCAGTGGTCTGGCATACCCATCATATCCCTGAGACTATTTAATATGTACAATTCCAAGCACTGGGCAAGACAGGACAGTGATAAGATGCTTACCTTGTATCTCCTTGACCCTGTAGAATTCTACAAGATAGACAAAAAAAAAAAAAAGAACTCTGTACTATCCATTTATTTTGCTAAAGATATTTGCTAATATTCTAAATTATCTAAGAATATTTGTATTTATATTTTAATTCAGTTTTATTTCAGGAAGGCATTAGTGGGAGGATGGAAAGAGAAGCCATGAATGAGGGAAAATATTTTCAAAATATAAGAGTGAGTGTGTGTATAGAGGTATTTTTTAAACAAAAAGTTATTTCAATTCATGAATAAAGGACAACTAAATTTTAAAGTGAAAAAATATTTTAACAAATACAACACAGAAGACGCAGAAATAAGTATATTAAAATATAGTCAACAGCAAATGTTCTCGAGAAAGTATAAAACAAACACCAATGAAATACTGCTACCTGCTTATTAGAATGACAAAAGAGCAAAACATGTAAATCCCAGTGCTAACAAGGATATGGAGCAATAAGAACTTTAATTGATTTATTGGTGGTGAGCAAAAGTGATATAACAGCTTCCTTAGAAGATACCTTCTTACTGGTCAACGTACTTATCTAAGATTATCTAACAGCCATGTTTCTTATTATACAACCAATTTAGCTTAAATCTCTTGCCCACACAAATGATTGCACTAATTTTTTTAACAACTTATTTTTAACTGCTCAAATCTACTAGCATCTGAGATAACTGTCATAGGTGAATGGATGGACAAAATTGACATACACCCAGATATTGAAATATTATTCAATATAAGAACTTTCAAGAAAAAACAAAGCAATAGAAGAAAACTGAAGTAAATTTGCTAATTGAGAAACCAGTTGGAGAAGGCTATGCACAATATGATTCCTACCTTCTGGTGTTCAAATATATGGTGAGAGAAGACAGTGCTGGCTAGAGAGAGTAGAGCAGGGAGGGTACTTGCTTTGCATGCTGCAGGCCCAGGTTTTACCACAGCACTGCAGTTGGATGTCCCACACTACTAAGCGAGAGCACTTAGCATAGAGTCAGGAGTAAGCCCTGAGTGCCACTGGAGATGCCCTCACTACAAAAATAAGTCAATAGAAAAAGTAGGCCTCTTTTGGGGAGCAATTTGAACAAAATAAATAATTCTCAACTTAAAATCTTATACTGTTATTATTGAATAGAAATTTCATAAATGTATTTGACAAATACATTTATTTTATTAAATGCATAAATGTATTTTAAAATAATGCATAGTCTTTGGTTTTATTATGTTTCAATTGTTAGTTGCGAATTAACTTCATATTAGTAGGGGAATCGTATTATTTTTGCATATAAATGGCATAGTTCTTTCCTTTTAAGAAGTTAATGTGATATCTTTATAGCTTAGTTAATGTAGGGTCTAAACAGGAACACTATTATTATGTTACCAATATACTAAATTTTAATTTAAGAGTGAATTCAGGGTCATTTTCAGTGATCAGCCATTTTCTTTTGCTGAAAAACTGTCTTGCCTTTTATTATTTATTTTTATTAAGACATGGTGATTTACAAAGTTGTTCTTAAAAACTCTAGTGTTTCAGGCTAATAATATTCCAACTCTTAAACCACCACCAGTGTGACCTCTCCACTAATCTCCTCAGGTTTTCTTCTATGTCCATCCTGCATCCCCTTGGTTGGCATAAAACAAATTCATTTTATTTTCCTTGCTCCAACAGACTTAAAGGAATTATCATAAAATAAATCAATAAGTATCAAATTGGGATGAAAGATATAGATTTTAATCTCTATGAAGAAAGTCATTTAAATTATTTAATATATACAAAATAATGCTTATTTTCATCTACATAAGATATGTGCAATCTCTGGTTATTTGCTTTTATGAACACTGAAACTTCACAACTTGGTACAAATTCATAGTATCCTTCCAGATCTTCTGAAGCTTGAGCCCTGTAAATTTTTAAAGTTCCTTTGATCTCTTGGTTTTCATGTTTGTATATTTCCATCAATGGAAATATTTCAAACTTGAAATCTAAATAAATACTAGGGACCTTTAGGCTTTTCTTATTGGCTTGTACATTGCATCAGTATGAAGTATCTTTCGATTCCTTTTATGTGCTTCTAAGATGAAATTCTACCTAGTGAAACCATATTGCCAAATTTGCCTCTCTAATATATACCAGGATGCAGTTCCATTTTCTCTCTTTTTTTCTTCTCATTCCTCCTCTCTAACTTCATTGTTTTTTCTTTTTATAAAATAAAAAATTAATTAAAGGAAGATGAGCAATTTAATCATTTCATTCTGATTCATCAAAATATATTTCATCTTCAATTTACTTAGTGTATTCTTTTATAACTCTACATCTGAATCTATCTAATTTTATGCAAAGATGAATTGAGAATAGTTAAACTGTGTAATAGTTAAACTTATCAAATAAACATCAAGTTTACAGCAAGTGTTCTAAATGATCTTGTACATTTTTTATTTTGATCACATTTCCATTTGTACATTGTGAATTAAAAGTCTTTCACAGTTGTATTTAAGTTACATAGTGACAGTGAATGAGGGATATTCCTACCACCCGTGTTGACCTTCCACCAACATAGCTCCCAGAATGCATCCCATACCTCCACCCTTCGCCCCCTAGACTGCTAGTGTAACAGGTTCATTTTTGTTTATGGCTTGTTATAGTTTGGTTTATAGATTGCTATAGATTCTACTGAGGTTAATATTGGTTTGAGTATTTAGGGATGACCATTTTTTATTTCCACTCTATGCTCCTGAGACTTCTTGGCACCTGAGTCCCACCAACTTTTTAAGTAGAACAAGAGACGATTCAGAAATGACAGACATCAGGACTTGCTTCTATTAAGCAAACTAATTTTTTCTCAAGAGGATTTTCTGCCTTCTGTCAAACTTTGGAGAACAGGAATACAAAACTGCAAGGGCTAAGTGCAAACTATTTCAAAGAACCAATCGTGCAATGTATTAAACAGCCTCTTTCGAAAGATTCATAAGACAGGGAGATCACTGGCCCTCTGGCCCAACAGAGAAAGTAAACTGTCATCTTCCTGCTGTGTGAATTGTCACACAAATCTGTACAAGAAGAGAAAATGGATTCTGTTTAGTGATAATATAATAACTTCAAGAGTTGCTTATGAAAAGGAGCAGAAAATCAAATTGATAAAGCTTACATCAAGGATCCATTTAAAAAGAAAGGCACAACTTTTTTTCCCCAAGATCTCTAAACTCCCTGTGGAGTTAGCAGGTGAAGAAGAATCCAAAGATTTCTCTCCATTCTAAAAAGACCTTTAGGTCAGCCTGAAGCCTGCTTCCTGGATTGGACCTCAGAGGGAATTTTCCATAAATTTCTACTCCCCCCATCTACTTTTATAGTTAACCATGGTGTCTCCATGTGAATCTAAAGGTTGTTTTATATAAACTAATTTAAATTTGTATACCTTCACTGACTAGAATATGCATTGAGGTCTAAATAAGATTAAAAAAGAAATATTTTTCATTCTTAGGATGTAGAGTCTACAACATAGGTAACCTATTTATTCAAACTTCATTTCAAAGGTAGTTTTCCAAGAGAATAAGTAGTTGGAAAGTTGAAAAACACTTGAGCTTGGGTTATTAAACTGAAATTTTTAAGATGAAGATAATAGAAGAGATTGTAACAAAACATCAAAACCATAAACATGGGGACAAAGTGATAGCAGAGAGGGTAAGGTCTTTACCTTGTACATGACTGACCTGATTTTGACCCCTGGCATTCATACGGTCCCCAGAGAACCACCAGGAATGACCTCTAAGCTCAGAGTCAGAAATAACTCCCAAAACAAAAAATAAACATCATTAATACTATTGGGGCCATGTTACCTAAAATACATAATAATACATAATAATCTTCAAGTATAAGTATTTTCAATTATATATTTTATATATAGTATATAAAATAGAAAACATAATAAAATGTGAGTATATTATATTCACATAATCATAATAACCTAAGAAATTAATATTTAATGATAATATTACAATGGATAAATACTTATTGAAACTAATTTATAGTGTTTATAATAGTTATGATCATAAAAGAGTAGTGATGATCTATAATAATATAATTATTGAGATAAATTAATAATAAATGTTGAATAATTTAATGGTTAATATTTGTAATTAATAATAAAATATTAAGATATACCATGTAATGGTTCAATAAATGTATGCATTTTGAAATGATTACCTCCAATCTTATAAACAAGAGCCATTTTCTGTTTTTATGATTATTTTTCTTTTTTTAATGTGACCCAATTTTTTTTTAATGATAAAAATCTTTATTTAAGCACCATAATTACAAGCATGATTGTAGTTGGGTTTCAGTCATAAACAGAACACCCCCCTTCACTAGTGCAACATTCCCACCACCAATGCCCCAATTTCCCTCCTCCCCCACCTGCCTGTATTCGAGACAGGCATTCTGCTTCTTTTATTCATTAACTTTGTCAATGCTAGATGTTAGTGTAGTATAGTGTGTTGAGAAAACATTTAAAATATACCCTGAGAAAATTGTAGGTATTTTATACAAAAAATTTTTGGGCCACACCCAGTTATGCTCAGAGGTTACTCCTTGCTCTGCACTCAGAAATCGCTCCTGGCTTGGGGGACCATTTGGGATGCAGGGAGATCAAACCGCAGTTTGTCCTAGGCTAGTGTGGGCAAGATGCCTTACCACTTGTGCCACCGCCTTTTTTTTTTTTGCGTCACCGTTTTGACCCCTATACAAGATTTTTAATTGTGATTACCATGCTATATATTGCACCTCATAATTGTGATTACCATGCTATATATTGTACCTCATAATTATTTATACTAGAATTGTACATTTGTACCCTTTAACTTTTGCTCTATTTCTGACCATAGTCTCTGGCAACTGAGCCTTCATTGTCTCACTGGCTCTATAAGCCTGATGATGTTGTAGATCCTATGCTTAGGATATATTCCTTTATATGAATTATTTCTCTTAGTTTAATGTCTTCCAGGTTCATCAATATTGTCAAAACTGGCAATGTTTTCTGATTTTTATTGCATAGTAATATGCCATTTATACCCACTATTTTATGTATTTTACCGTGTGCATTTGTGCCCTATTTCTTTGACAATTCATCTGCGTGTCTATGTCTTGACTATTAAGACAACTCTTTCTTCAAGAGACGGCCTTCATTTTCTTTAGATAAGCAAAGAGTGGAATTGCCAAATCATATGATAGTTCTATTTCTTTCTCTACCATCTTTCATGTTGACTTACCAAATTATCTCAACAGTGACAAAACTTGCCTCTTTTTTTAAAATAATAATACCTTTATTTAAGCACCATGATTACAAACATGTTTATAGTTGGGTTTCATTCATAAAAAAAGTATCCCCCCCTTCAACAGTGCAACCTTCCCACCACCAATGCCCCCCCTTTCCATCCGTGTCATCCCCTGCCTGTATTAGAAACAGGCCTTCTACTTCCCTTTCTCACTATCATTGTCATGAGAGTTGTAAGTGTAGTTATTTTTCCAACTGCACTCACCTATCTTTGTGATAAGCTTCATATCATGGGCTATTCCTTCCAAACCTTATCTCTATAGTCTCTGAATATTATTACCATACTATCTTTTATTTTTATTAAATAGCACAGATGAGTGAGACTATTTTGTGTCTACCACTCTTCCTCTGATTTATTTCACTTAGCAAAATAAGAACTTGCCTTTCTAACATGTTCTCAAATATACTTTCTTTATTTGAAGGAGATTGCAGAGCATGGGCTAGGCCATACCCAATGAAACTCAGGGTTTACTCCTGGTTCTGCACTCAGGAATCACTCCTAGCCAGCTCAGAGGAACATATGGGATGTAAGGGATAAAACCCTTGTTAGTCACATGCAAGGGAAATGCACCATTGCTCTAGCCTCTTCTTTCCTTTCTATTCATTAATTAAATAACTTAAACAGTAGGGTTACAAAGTTTTCATGATTGAGTTTCAGTAATAGAATGTACACCACTCTTCACCAGTGCGCAGACAATGTTCCTCCCATTACCTGCCTTTAAAGCAGACATTATCTCTCTCTCCTCTTTCTCCTTTTCCTCTCCCTATCTCTCTCTCCTTACTCCCCTTTTCCCTTTTTAGATACTATAGTTTGCACAACTGTTAATCAAGGGCTACCATGTTTATCACTTTATCTCCTTTCAGCACCCAGTTCTTGTCCAGAGTGATACATTTCAATTATCATTATCATTGCTCCAATATTTGTGGAAAGCTTCCTACCAATGACTTGTCCTCTTGACCCTCATTTTTGTTGTCTCTGTATATTATTGCAATTTCGTCTCCCTACCCTTATATCCCACCAATGAGTGAGATCATTCTATGTTTATTAGTTTTCCTCTGATTCCTTTCACCCAGTGTAATACTCTCCATATCTATCCATGTATAAGCAAATTTCATGACTTTATTTCTCCTAAAAGCTGCATAGCTTTTAGGATATAACAGTTTCTTTATCCACTCATCTGTTCTTGGGCAAGTGGGTTGTTTCCAAATTCTGGTTATTACACATAGTGCTATGATGAATATAGGAGTGCAGAGGGCTTTTTTGTATAGTGTATTTGTGTTTCTAGACTATATCCCTAAGGATGCTATTGCTAGATCAAATGGAAGTGCAAGTTTTTGGTTTCTTGGGGGATGTTCATATTGTAATCACCAAGAGGTTATTGATCATGATTTTAATGTCCAAGCTATGATACATAATAAATTTGATAATCTTTTACAATATCTTTTGGTCCTCTGTATGTCTTTGGGAAAATGTCAGTTCAAATAATAAATACCTATGTAGTTTATTTGAGCTATGTAAGGCCAAATGGAGACCATTTTAGAATCATGCCATTTTATTTCTGTATTCTTGATATACAAAACAGAAATAATTAGAAATATTAAACTTAAGAAATCGAATTGATCATAATAAAGATAAAAATAATTATACCTTAAATTAGATAACAGTTATAATAGTGTTAATTTTATAGTTTTGCGATATTAAACTTTTAATAACATAGAACTACCTTTAGTTATGGCAAAAAATAAGCTTTGTGACATATTTTCAAATGTTTATACTAAAACAGGAAAAAGTGATAATGTATTCATTATAGAACATATGCTTACTAATATTTAGGTGAGGGAAAATATAATTTTACACATAGGGAATTCAGATACCTCATAATATTCACAAAATTTCAAATGTCAGCAAAGTTTTGAGTATAGAAAGTATGAAAAAAATTTCATCCCTCTGTTTGTCCCTAAAAATATTAAGGAAATAGAGATTCATTTGCAATAGCATATAGCATAGGGAACATAGGGCCCATGAGTTCTCCTTACAAATAAAAATCTATTTTGAGGTAAAATCCTGTCCCACAGAGCAGATATTAGATAAAGAACTCAGGAAAGGAATCTTTGGTAAACACATTGAGATGAACATTACATTGATTTACATTAAAACCATAAGCAAACAACTCTGGAAACTATCACTGTAAATCAGAATGCAAGAAAATTATAAAACTTACTAAAAACAGTAACACAATCAATAGTTTTGGAGAATGTATGTGGAAGGAAGTAGAATAGATTTTTTTCTTTATCTTTAATAACAAGGAGTCAGGAAGAAGACTTAATTTTAATCACCATTAAATGGCTCAAATAGCTTCCAATATTATTCAGTCTGTGTTCTTGAGAGAAATTCCTTAGGAAATATCTCAGATTGAAAGCATTTATGTAAGTTTTATCTATTCCTATTGATCCATATGACAATTTAGGAAAAATTGTTTTATATTTATATTTATTTGCAAGTGTATATGTACAAGTTATTTCTACAGTAACATAAAATTTGGGAGATGAAGGAGTCCTTGTAGTGGCCAAAAGAACTTTATTGCTGTCAAAAACAGACAGCTGTGATAACATTTTAATACAGACCTGAGGGGACTGGGAGCTAGTTGAAGCAGTAGAATAGAGGCTTGTCACATATGAGCTTCCCAGTTCCATCTCCCATCCTACATGGCCCCTGAAAAACACCTGATTTGACCTCGGTGGTTCTTTCCTCCAACACTATAAACCCAGATTACCTCTCACCTCATGAGCATCATTGCTTAGAGAACTGTCAGCCCCCCAAAAAAGAACAAAAGTAGGGCAGAAGAAATATAGTGAAAACAAACAAAAAAGGAATAGTACAGTGGGCTATAATACCCTTGGCTTGCACATTCTTGACCTGAGTTTAATCCCTGGCATCCTATGGGGCCATCTGTGGACAGACAGGAGTGATTCCTGAGCACAGAACCATAAGTTAGCCTGAAGCAGTTAGCCATGGCCCCCAAACAAATACCCCCCCCAAAAGAAAACAAAGCGAACAATCTGGTAGACATTACAGAGAAGCTGAATGCAAAATATCAGAACCTATATTCCTTGAAAGGGACTCAAACCTTTCAGCAGCTGCTAAAAAAGCAATTATTTGAGAAAATCATCATATAAACAGAAGCTTGAAAACTGTAGGTTATAAATTTGTAGCTGAAGAAGAGAATCGGTGAGCTTCTATTTCATCCATTCTAAAGAATTCAGTAATTTACACTTATTCATATAAATAAAAATGTCCTCTAACCACTTACCTCATCTTCTTTTCTTTCCACAAAAAAATAATAACTGAATGTTGTCCCCCTTGGGACATCAGATTTTCTGCTTTTATCTCTCTATCCAGAGGGCAATTTTTAACCCCAAAGAGATGTGATCTCCTTTTTAATAGTCTCCTAAAATTTTAGATTAGCACCACACAGAAGAATCCTAGGATTTATTGGTGGACTCAAAGTATCTATTTAATGTTAATAGTTTATACTTGTATTGAAAATCACTCGTTACTAATAATACAATCTACAATATTTAGGAATGAGAGTCTGGGACATTAATCCCTGGATTCTGTTGAGTTGTATGTTGGCAACTGACTCTAGTACAAGAAACACATTTTATCTTTTTAGAGTGGCAAATGCTGTATAAATCTAAGTGAGCATAAATCAATAGTATGCCTATTATCAAGAAAATTCTATAGAACATTCACCTAATTGAAATTATGCTTTCTAAAATACTCTCGTTGTTAAGCCATAAGTATCTAATAATTTAAGTTTAGTTGTATTGAGTACAAGTATCCTTACACATTTTCTGTGCTTTAAGAAATACTCTGAATCCCTGGCTCTGAAGGACAATCCTACAGGTGGTCAAAGGAAGAGGAGAAAATGCATTTTCAGATATCTGATATGCCAACATCTACCTGAAAAACAATAACTCTCTAGATATAAGATCGCAGATTTCTTTTTTCCCTTTTATTTATACACTTTGAATACAAAGTTGTTCATGATTGTATTTCAGTCTTACAATGTACACCATGTACATGCATATTTACTGCCAACAATATCCCTAGTTTCCTTCCTACTCTTCTCCCTGCCTGCCTCTGTGACAGGCATTTTGCTCCTCCCTTCCTGTCTCTCTGTCTCTCTCTGTCTCTGTCTCTCTCTGTCTCTCTCTGTCTCTCTGTCTCTCTGTCTCTCTCTGTCTCTGTCTGTCTGTCTCTCTGTCTCTCTCTCTGTCTCTCTCTGTCTCTCTCTGTCTCTCTCTGTCTCTCTCTCTCTGTTTCTCTCTCTCTCTCTCTCTCTTTCTCTCTTCCTCTCCCTTTTTTTTTCCTTTTAGACGCTGTGGTGGTTTGTTATATTGTTAATGAATGTGTACTGTGCCTACCACTTTATCTCTGTTCAACATCCAGTTCTTATCCAGCATGATCATTCCCAATTTTCATCATCATAGTGGTTCCTTTTCTATCCTAACCACTGCTTCACTACTTGTGGTGAGCTTCCTACCCTGGACACGTGGTCCTCCTGGTACTCCTCTCTATTGTTTCTGGATACTATTATCACACTATCTTTTACACTATCTTTTTCCCCTTACATTCCACAAAATAATGAGATTCTTCTATGTCTAGAGCCAGATTTCTTATCCCTCTTTCCTGCTTTCTTTTACTAACTTTAGTTCTCACTAACATTCTCTATGTCACTGATATATTTCACTTCTTGTCTGCCCCAGCAGAATGGCAAAGTCAATGACAAAGACCTTATTTTGGCTCTCT